>NW_012109807.1:2628391-2683175 GCF_000951045.1 Mandrillus leucophaeus | reverse complement strand
AAAGAAAGAAAGAAAGAAAGAAAAGAAAGAAAGAAAGAAAGAAAGAGGGAGACACCATTTAAATGAATTGTAGCTTACATACTGCCAGTGAGAAGGAAATTAATAAGCTAATAACCTCCTGAACAGCTGGAGACAGAGGAAGGTGCATTCTACGTGTTTTAGGGAGAATATTGTAGTCTGTGACCTGATAAAGCAGTCTGCATGTCACACTCCTCCGAAACCTGCAGTATTCCCAGGACAGAAGCTGCCCTGTTGGAGATGAGAGGGAGTGGAGAGATGCTATTTCCCACCTGACGGGCAGCAGACAATTGACAGATACATTTATAGCAACATCCAGAATTGCTCAGATCTGAAAAACCATTAATAAAAATCAAGATCAATTGATAGAACAGAAATGCAGTTAATGAAGTGGTAACTGTAAGTTTTGAAATTTGAGCAAATGTTGTCAGTAAGAATGAATATTCTCTTAAAAGCTCCTCCTTTTAAGTACAGGTGATTGTTTCAATTCCAAATGCCAAGATGATGATAGTGGGACAGTGGGCTTCTGGGGAGGGAAGGAGACAGATAACAAGTGAGACCACAGGATGCAGTTAGTCATGTGCAGTCTTAACCAATTCTCTGGTGCAGCAGCATCATAATTCTGATAATATCAGAATAGTGAGACAGCCAGGTGGGAGTGGGTCCCTGGAGAAACTCCAACCAGCCTGACCACTGAGGTGGAGCCTCAGCAAGTTCACAAGTGTGCAGCAGGGAGGAGCCTGGCCCCGCCTCTTCCTGTGTGAACCTGAGAGTCAAGCTCAGGGCAGGAAGTGCTCTAGCAGGAACTTCGGTAAGAGTCCTCTTTTCTTCTGTGTTACCCAGTAAAACCCTGTCTTAAAAATTGTCTGTGAGCCTAAATTTTCATGGCTGTGGGACAAAGAACGCTATCTTTAGCTTAAGTAAGGAAAAGTCCTGCAACAGTAGTACCAGATGAAAACTGTGGTTTGTAGTCTAAAACGTCACTTAAGTTTACAAGTTAGTGTACTGTATATCATTCTGATTTCCATATTGTAATGTTCAATGGATTGTGGAGTCTCTATAAAGCCTGAATTAAAGATGTTTCTCAGATCATTAAAAACAAGTAAACTTTGTCAGACCAACATGGCATGCCTTGGGTGGGTAAAATATGTTTCTCTCTGATTGGTTTAACAAGCCTGAGCTTGGTCTTCGTATTATACCCATTACAGAAACATGCAAGAAAATTTATCGATTTGTTGTCAAAGATTAAGAGTAAATGAATTATGTCCAGAATGCCTAACAATTAAAAGCCAACTGCATAATTAAGAAGATCAATTCTACAATATTTCAAATGATTTGTGGATGGACTTTAAAGTGAACATGGTAACGTATATGCATTTTGTGCTTGTAATTATAAAACATGCACAAAATTTTAAACAAAGCATAGCCTCCCAACTGTCCACCACTGCTCTGCTGACACCTCATTAATGGGGAACATAGAGCTCTGCTTAGAGCATTCGTCCGCCTATCAGCTCAAGGATTGTAAACAACACTCCTTATAACTGGAATGTTTAATATACAGTATACAAGTTTGTATTTAAAATTAACTCTTGAAGTGAATATTTAAAGCCCTGTTATTATAGTCTATAATAACTTTAATATTCATTTTATTTATTTATTTAAATATATACTCTTCTGTTTCAAACAATGAAAAATTAAGTAATTTTTGGCACATTGTGTTTTGATGTGTGTCAAAATTGATACTTCCTTTATGAAGATCTGCAGAATATTCTGAATTAATTTCAATACATCTTTAACTAAAAAGTATTGAATTATACAACATTAGAAGATAATCATATTTTTCTTAGACGTCAAGAAGATGTGAATTACAAGCCTAATCTAATAGCAAATGTGTAAGTCTGCACAAAATACATTAGATTTTCAAAAATTTGGGTGATTTAGATATCTCTTTTATAATATTTAAATTAACAAATAATAAGCATTTTCATTTCTCTAGATCACATAGTAATGAATGAAAATTCTGAATAGTTTAAATAATTTAATACAAAAGTAAGTTTATTTCTAAATATGTAAAGAAATATATTACTACTCATATAGTTTTCCCCATTAAAATTAGTTTGCAGTGTGCAAAACAGAGCATCAACATTTCAGTAAAGATCAATGATTTCAACTATTGATCATAATTATGCCCATTGAAAAATGTCTTTTTTCTGTTAGAATTCGTAAATAATGTTTGTTGAATAAGTCGTGTATTAATTCTACTTATGAGTTTATATTTGATTCATCAACAAAAGCTAATTATTCTCAGCATATTATTAGTTATGAAATGTCAGCCAGCATCTCCTAGTCCTTTTACTTTTTCTTTACTCAGAGGACAAATATGGGTGATTTCCCAAATTATATTAGATAATTTAAGTCTTTGTTTTAAATCTTGTCTATTAAATTGTTTTAGGTTTAGTCATAATATGCTATTAGCATAAATATAGACAAACATACAACATTCACACAGCCAAAAGCAAAGGATATTATTTAGTGATATTTTCCCCTAGAATATTTAAGAAAGGTATACATGGAACTCAATAAATTATGGATTTAAAATGTACTCTTAAATCCAATTATTGGAGGAAACCAGTTGAAAGCAGATTAACTTGTCCCCTACCTTGGGCACCATTTCAGCTGAACAATTGTGACACTCTTTGCTGATACCCCTTAAGCAACCTCTTTGAGATAGCTCTCCACAACTTTCTGTTTAGGAATATTCCTGTAGACAGTTTTTACCCAAATCCATTTATTTGAATCATACAGGGATTAAGTTGCTTGCAGGATTTATGCAACATTAGCTGCACGGACAGATTGTAGTTTACTACTGTGAGCTTTGGAATACCACAATAACAACAAATAATAAAAGAAGGAGGAAAAAGAGAAAGATTGAGTGCTCTACTTTAAGAAGAACACCCACAAATTCCTCTAATTTCATGTCACTTGTGAGTTGGTGACTGTAGGCCCAGTGGAAAGCATGGTACAGGGAACGGAGCAGGAAACAGCTTTGCCTAATTACGCATAGTGGCAGGTGCTCTGGAGTCCCCGCTGCCTTATCTCCACTTTTTATTCCTCGTCAAAATACATCCTGGAGAATAATAACTTATTTTCTTTAACTTTAATAAATAGAAATTTACCAATGGTCATAATGTAGCACATGAGGTCAACATTCCTAAAAAGAAAGAGAAGAAGAAGTAGAAGGTGGACTTTGGTTCACAATCTTTTACAATATAATTAATTATTTTTCAGTGACTTCAACATCAGATTGATCACCAAAATGTTTCTCTGTGGCTGAAGTTATAAAATCAAGAGCGTGTGAAAGACAGATTTGAATAGGAGTTATATAGAGAGAGGGTGAGAACAGTTAACTTTGGAAACATTTGTTAATATTCACTGCACAGATGGTCACAGCATGTGCTGCTGGGGGCACACCTGGGCTGGAGAACAAGTTGTCTGGATTTCGTGGGGACCCAAATTATAAACAGATGAGTGGAGAGATGCCACAGGTCAACCAGCAGGGTGAAGGGGGAAAAGGAAAGTGCCAAATTCTCAGTGTTTCCCAGAGAATAATAAGATCTACAACTTTCATAGCACCTTTCATCTGAAAAAGAACAAGAGACAGATGTGTTGTCAAGGAAGATGGTGCTGGCCAGTCTCCATCCTCACTCATTACTCTGATTTACATTTACTCACTTGCTCTTATCTTCTCTTAGTCTCATGTTCCAGGTTGAGTCTGGTCATGAGGCAGGCGGAAAAGAAAAGAAAAATACTGGATATGGGATTTCCACAGGAACAGTATTTTCTTGGGACTTCATTTTACTCACGGGGTAGGACTTCCCTGTTCACCGTCTCATGTGCTTACTCTTGGCGACTTTCTAACCCTCCAGCCACAACGTGCTCCCCAGACTCCCAATGTCCACACCAGGGTTGGCCCAGCTCTGTGGTCTTGTTGATGTCAACGTCTCCTTATTTCATCTTTGCACACAACCAGATCATAATAACGTCCTTTGAATGTTTATCTTAGAAAAGCTGATTTATGAAATGCTATTTTATATTCCTTGCATCTCAATTTGCTTTCCTCCTTTCTAGTTCCATAGGCTGTATCTTCCTGAAGCCTGTCATTTTCTCTTCTGCATTTATATTGCTGAGTAATAGCATTTGAACCCTCTCCAGGACTTCCAACTTCTACATGACTGAGTGGTTCTCTGTGAAACTTAGCTCTGCCTGGGATTTAGAATTGTGCTTACTCTAATTTACCTAGAATTAAACGCAAACAAGGTTTTCATAATAGACCTGGCATGGGCAATTATATATCAATAAATACATAAAAGTGTATTATTGATGGATATAGAGCATTATATTTGATTTTGCAGTCATTGAATTTTAAACTCAAGCACAAAAGAAGGCAAGCATATCCATTAGATTGCACTTGGCTGTGAGTTTTGGAAAATTCAACTGATGGTGGCGTACAAAAATGACATTTATTACCGATTTAGTAAGAAGTCCTGGAATAGGTGGCCTGGTGTTTTTGGATAGCTTGTTGTATTAGTACGTTTTCACGGTGCTGACAGACATATCCAAGACTGGGTAATTTATAAAGAAAAAATGATTTAATGGACTTACAGTTCCACTTGTCTGGGGAGGCCTCACAACCACCGCAGAAGGTGAAAGGCACATCTTATATGGCAACAGGCAAGAGATAATGAGAATCAAGTGAAAGGAGAAACCCCTTATAAAATCACAAGATCTCATGAGACTTATTCACTACCATGAGAACAGTATTCGGGAAACTGCTCCCATGATTCAATTATCTCCCACCAGGTCCCTCCCAACAACACGTGGGAATTATGGGAGCTACAATTCAAGATGAGATTTGGGTGGGGACACAGCCAAACCATGTCACTCATCATCCTGAAGGCCAGAGATTCTTCCTAAGCACCTGCTGGGACTACTTCAGCAGGATGGGGATGGCTTTTTTCTGAAAGCTTCTTTCCTCACTGTGAGAAGCTGGAGGCCACAACTACAGGCATAAACATCCCTGTCACAAAGGAGATGACAGGCAGGGTGTTGACTTTTTGGTGAGAGGCTTCCTGTTACCCTTCTTTTCTTTTATCAAAGAGACAAAGTATTCCTCACAGCGCATCCAGCTAACAGTTCTCTTCTGCCTCATTGGCCAGAGCTGAGTCATAGGATCCTTTCCAGCTCTTGGGAAGTAACTTTCAGCCTCTCTAATGGGACAGGGGAAGGAACAGAGGGCTGAGAATGGCTGCTGAGGAAACAGCCTGGTGGGCTGAGCCCTGCTTTGCTTCCAAGCAGGGACAAGTTTAGATCCATGTACATATTTGGAAATATGTTAAAAACATTTTTTAAGAATATTTATTTTAAGGGGTGTGATGGTTGCTATTGAGTGTCAACTTGATGGGATACGTGGATGCAAAGTATTGTTCCTGGGTGTGTCTGTGAGGGTGTCACCAAAGGAGATTAACATTTGAGTAGGTGAACTGCGAGATGCAGACCCACCCTCAATCTGGGTGGGCACCATCTAATCAGCTGCCAGAGTGGCTAGGATAAAAGCAAGCAGGGAACATGGAAAGACGAGACTGGCTTAGTCTTCCGGCCTACATCTTTCTCTCGTGCTGGATGCTTCCTGGCCTCGAACATCGGACTTCAAATTCTCCTGCTTTTGGACTCTTGGACCTTTGACCACAGATTGAAGACTGCACTGTTGGCTTCTCTACCTTTGAGGTTTGGGTCTGGAACTGGGTTCCTTGCTCCTCAGCTTGCAGACGGCCTATTGTGGGACTTCACCTTGTGACTGTGTGAGTCAAAACTCCTTAATAAACTCCCTTTCATATATACATCTATCCTATCAGTCCTGTCCCTCTAGAGACCCCTGACTAATACAAGGGAGAAGGACACTAATACCAAGACAGCAACAACAACAAAATCCATAATGAATGAGAAATGAAGCATGAGATCTTTAAGGCAGAGGAATTGACTGTAAGCAGAAAGCTGATGCTCTATCTATCAATCATCTATCTAGCTAAAATTTAGTTAATAAGCAGGCTAGTTTCTCAGACAGATTCACTAGCGAACATTTATGCATCTGATTTGCTCACAATTTGCATTTGTTCTCGATAAAATAACAAAAATTACATCATTATAATCTGGATAAGCATTTATTCATACTTGAAGGAATACCGGCACGTGGTTTGAAGTAAAAGTTAAACCTCAGTTTCACCCAATGACTTCCCTTTTCTCTTAATCTTCAGAACAAAAGATAGGTGCATGCTTTCTAACAAAAAAGAAACCATCGGGCAGTGGGCAGGAAGTCATGTTGCAAGGGATTACTTATAACAACTAGTAGCAACAACCCATGGGTCACTAACCAAGGGCAAGTTGCTCCACGGCTATTTACTCCACTAAATCATGTCACTCAGCACAGTGGAAACTCAGTACATCCAGTACCATTGAGGACCCAGCTTTGCGTTAACTCATCTTGCTCACATGGCTTCTGAAGCAATGCAAGTCACTGTTCAAGTTTAATTTTGCAACTCTGAGTTTGGGAGTTTAGAAGTCAAGTTTTGAGAAAATAAGAGGCATTTCAAAGTCGCGCTCACTTTTCACAGGGCCTTCTGGGGTATGGTTTTGCATAGCAAGTGTTTGTGAGTTCTTCAGACTTAAACTTTTACTTTTCTTCTGTTCTGTCTGCTGCCAGCTTACCTAATCGTAGGTATAGTGGTAGCATTCATTTCCCCACTTATAACACACAAGCACTCATGTTGTCCCCTTCACTGTGGAAGAGTGAAAAGATTATTTTTATCTCCCAGGTATTTTTAATTTTACTTATCTCATGCCTGTAGCCCAGTATACACTTGTCCTTTTTGACGCGCTTAAGTCTCTTGGCCTCCAGAGTGACCCAGAATGAGGTTTGTCATCATCTGTTTGATACAGAAGAAATCCAGAGGTGAGGCAGGAGTTCCAGATTCTTTCATAGTAATACCCAGCATTGGTCCTCGTCAAAGCTCTCATTGCTAGATATTAGTGTCACTAAACCCATTTCATAGAGTCGGAAGGGGAGGAACACAGGGGTGAAGTCAGTTTCTTCAAGTCACAGGGCCAGCATTGGCACACAGGCAGCCTGAATCCACAGCCCCTACTCTCAGCCTCTGTTCTGTGGTACCAAGATAGGCCTAAATGTAGAAGGAAGATCCCAGTCTTGCAGGACAACCCTTACCCAACCAGGACACACTTCCTGCCTCTGCAGCTGTGCCTCTCCCAGGCTTCTGGACAGGAAGACACCGGGGCTCTCTGCGTAGGGTTTCACTAATATCCCTTCAGCCATCAATGTGCGGAGCATCATCAGGAAAGTCATGGTCCTGTCACCACAAGCTCAGCTTCATTGGCTTCTTCAATCACTTGGGAGAGGCATTCTTATCTCTGTTCTGCTTCCTCATCTCCACCAGAGATCAAACACAAACAGCAACAGCCACAGACAAGCTCCATCGCAGTCTCCATTCCATGCCCGCCTCCTCCTGGCCCAGGCAGGTTGAAACTGCCTCTTCTTCTGGGAGGCAAGCAGGAACCAAATGGAGTTTCTTTCTCTCTCAGTTTCCTTGGGTTTTAATTTGAAGAAAAAGAGAGAGAACTGCAGGGGACCAAGTCATCCTTCTAGGGCTCCATCAGCAGCCCTTGCCTCCTGCAGCTGTTCTGATTAATGGCTGTGCCTCCTGCAGAGCCCCTGTAATAGGTGTCAGGAAGGTGTTTACTCAAAGTTTTACACCCAATTGTCGTGAAGGTCAAAACAATAGGGCATCTCCCATGCAGGTTAAACATCTTTTTATGAGTACACACTCTATTAGAGCGAACTCCATTCTGTGTTTTCAGGCTGCTGACTAAAGTCTGTGGGTCCTTGCTACTTTCTTCCAGGCTGACTCAGCAGGGCAAGTCCAAGGGAGAACTGTGGGCACAAGTCAGCAGCATCTGGGCTCAGAGGTGGGCTTTGAGCCTTCAGACGACCACCAGTGAGATGCAGATGCCCACAGGTCTCTCCAGCTTTGGAGCATCTGTCTGCTTTCAAAACTCTGGAACATTTAAAAATCAAAACAGTGATATCAAAACTCCTTTCCCAAGGAAGAGCAGTTCATGCAAAATGGATCATAATTTCTTAAAATTAAA
The DNA here is from genome assembly GCF_000951045.1 of Mandrillus leucophaeus. Taxonomy (NCBI): domain Eukaryota; kingdom Metazoa; phylum Chordata; class Mammalia; order Primates; family Cercopithecidae; genus Mandrillus; species Mandrillus leucophaeus. The sequence goes on along the minus strand of NW_012109807.1, from coordinate 2,674,940 downwards.
ATGCCTCCTTTTGGTACATTAAACACTGACCTTGATCCCCCAAGTTGGTTAGCCCCTCCCTTAATCATCTTCTCTCATTGTCCCCTCAGCCTCTCTACCTTATGCACACACAAACTCCAAGAAATAGAGAGCAAAATGCTACACGTTGGAAATATTGTCTCCCATCTGCTATTCACAGGTGTTGCAGAGAAGATTTTTGACCCTATATCTGAGGAAAAGAAAGCCAAAGGTCAAAGTGAATTTCCTAAACATCAGATGCTCTGAAGGTGCTGCCTTATGTTGGTTCACACCATGCATGGAGCCATCTTCAGTCCTGTTTTGTGCTGTTACATATGAGGCACCTTTTGAAGACTGGAATGCAACAAGGACTGGAAGAGCCCACCAGATTCCCCTAAGTGCTCTCCGAAGAGTAGAGACTCCAATAGAGTCAACTGGGTTTATTTTAACCTTTACAAAAACCCATGTAGATGTTATATTTCTCTTTAAAGGAGGATGATTGTTTAATTATCTTCATGAATGCCCATGCCACTTTGCACATCTGTGAATGGCCACTCTTTCCCCTCAAAATCTGGAGATGAATTTAATGCCTTTTCAAACTATTAAACATATTGGTGTTGACATTAGATAAATGCAGTAACATAGCACATGTTCAGAAGGAAATTAATTATACAAGTATTTATTGAAAACTGATCATTGGCTAAAATCTATGGGATGGATGAAACACAATGAAAAAGAAGGAGGAGGATGTAATGATGTAGATAGAGTTGCATCAGGTAGCCAGGTATGGACTGGGGAGATGAGAGCAGAGGCAGGAGGCAGCCTGGGGGCTAAGCCTTTTTCCTGCTCAGAACCCTGTGTACATGACCTAGGCTCTACTGGTTGCCTCATTTGTGGATACAGAAACTGGTGTGCAGAGAAGTGGAGAGCTTGCTCCAAGTTGTGCTAGTCGAATTACTGTCTTGCCCCCGGACTGTTACACCTAAGCTAGACAGTGTCTAGGTTCTGCTTGTGAGATGATCTTGTGAGGTATACTGTAGAATCAGGATGTTAACTTTAGGCAGAAAAGTGTGGTTTTAAACAAAAGAACGTGATATCTAGATAATTCTAATGACACTGTGAGCTGCACATTGGGGTACTGGTGCAGGCACGCGAGTGGGGAAATGGATGAAGGCCCATGAAATCATTGCTCTTGAGGAAGAATCTATGTAACCCTCTTGGGATATTCAATATACAAATGAACACCCATCAGACTATGTATAAAAATAGAACTCTGACCCACAATCTGTAACAATCTGCCCAGAAAACAAACCTATTATCTACAACAACCAGCCCAGGAACCAGCCTGCTATCCTTAAGTCAGAGGTGCAGGCAGTCAGACTGCTATCTCTAGCAATAATCCCCAAAGCAGAACAGTAACCCCTGCAACAACCAGCTCCAAATAATCGACAGCTTCCTAATTTCCCACCCATCCTCATCCCCAACCCACTTCCAAGTTAGGACCAGATAGAGAAACTCAAACATGCCCCACTGAGCAATCACATAGGAGTCCAGGCTTCTAGTTAGCCACCTCCAGCTCCCCCACACCAGCAGCCTCTTCCCTGCTTTCCACCATGAAGCTTTCCCACCCCCTGGCTGCCTTTGGGTCTCTGCCAAACACAAGTGCTGGTGGCAGACTCCCTTGCTATGACAAGCTCTGAATAAATAGCATTTGCTTGTTCTCATTTGGATAGTCTTCCTTTATTTCTACATTTGTCTCCTGAAATACGCAAGTCTATTAAGTGGAGATTATCTATCCAACATTTAAAATGAGTAAACTGAAGCTCAGAGAAGCAAAGTCAATCTTGACCTCCAGTGCAAGATCATGGAGCAAGTCAGAGGCAGAATTTAAATCTGAGTCAGACTGACACCCAAACCTATGCATTCAGTCACTCTCATATCACTATTGCTTCACTTTTAGAAATTAGAATAGAAAAAAGGAGGCCCAGAGTTAGAAATTTGACTTTGAGAATTATTTCTGCAACGTTAACACTAGCTAACACTGTATCCTAGCCTGTGGCTGGCATCTGATAAATATTTTTATAAGTAAAAAGGCAGTTTCATGGCTAATGGCTTCTTTTTAGAATGATGTAGGTGAGGATCCCTTGTGTCCACAGTTGGTTTGTATGAGAAAACCTGGTCTGCCCTTCCCCTCTGCCATTCCTAGCTTTAAAATACTTGAGGGATCTGTCAACCTATCTGGTTGTGGATATTTTAAATACTAAAATTGGAATATGATGATTGTCTCTCCTGTCTGCTGATGAATTTGTGAGATTCAAATGACCTCATGTATGTGAAAGCACTTTGTCAACTGTAAACTGCAGTATCAATCTAAGATATACTCCAAATAATTACTATAACTAACGCTTGATTTTGAAAGATTGTAAAAGAGGCATCAAATCTTAAAAGTGTTTTCAAGTACCTACAACTCAATCATCCGATCTGCAAACAGCCACATACATCCCGTATGGAATGACACAACATTCGTCTCATGGTCCCAAGTGGAATGTGAACTGCCAAGAAAGCCAAGTAAGGGCCTGTCTCTGTTACAGACAATAGCGAGGGCTGTGGTATCTGGTCTTTCTGAGCAGTGATTTCCTTATATCCTAAGTTGACAGGATCATCTCCGTCCAGCCTTCCTGGCAGGTCCTCTAGTGCATTTCCAATGAGCTAATGCGTAAGGAAGTCTTCTCTTAACTGTGCATGCCCACATAAATGCAAAGTATTACAATGCTGGATTTGAAAATTGCTGTTTAAGTGCCACTTATTATTACAGTGGTTATTGTTATGGTTGAAGAGTATAATGGATTTCAGCAACTAACAGTATGGATATATAATCTTTTACCACCACAAAACCGCCCTCAGTGTTTTACTTTAATAACTATACTCCCATTCATCTGGAGCTATATACTGATGTAGTTAACCTTCGCCAGATTATGTGTTTTGCTTTTAATTCTAGATACACAATGCAGAATTATTTCATTGTATTTATCCCTATAAATAGGCCCTATATCACTTCTGAATTAAATAGCATTAGGGAGCTTGCTACCAGGAGTACCACACTTATTATTTTCCATAAATATATTATATATGAAAATATCTTCCTACATGTGCAGCTTTAGTTATGACTTCGTGAATACATACTATTTATTTTGTAAAAAAATTGTCAATCTTGAGATTAGGAAAGATAAATAGTTAAAGAATAAGTGCCGCCATGGCTCACCTATAAAAGTAACCAATTTAAGTTTAAACTAGAAGAATTTAATAATATTTTATCTATTATTTGGTATGTTCATTTCTCACCACAAGGTATCATCCATATTCCCTGATGTTTCTCAAAATAAGTGTTTAGTCTCTTTGAAGCTTTATTTACTGTTTTATACAAACAGCAAGAGACAAAGGTGTGAGAATTGTACTTCAGGCTACACACTGCCTTTATGTCCTAAAAATCACATTATTCATCATTAATTCATTTATCATTCAACCAGGAATGATTTCCCAGGGACCACCATTTGCCAGGGACTTTAGGGCTGCTGTGGCCGCCAATGACAGGCACTCGACCTATCAGAATTTCTCTCTGCCCAGCAGCCTCACTGCAGAAGCACCCCAGGTGGCTGGATCTTGGCTCTCTTTAACTCCTCGGCTTTACATTTTATTATTCTGGTCCCGGGGGAAAAGACTTCCATTTTACTGCCCAGTTCCATGTCCACAATTTCAGGGGAAGGTTCTCATTGGCCCAGTTTAACAAAATTACCTATCTCTGGATCGATCAGCTGGGACCAGGGAATGAGGCCAATATAGAATGGTATAATGATTTTAATTTAACTGTAAGAATAGGGGGTGGGGGTCATGGTTACAAGGCCTGACGAAAAAGGTCACGGTCAGTTGATCTTTAGGATTGCTGTCATTCACACGGTATCTTGCATCGAATCTAAGTTCATTCACTGATAGAATTTATTTTTATTTGGAAAGTTCCCCAATTACCTAATGGATAAAGTTATGAAAAATTGTGTGAAGGAGTGATTCTGTCGCTCTAGTTAGTGCCTCTTATGTGAGGTATGAGCTCATTCATTCTGGCAATAGCCCTCGCTATCCTCGTTTTACGATGGAGAGGGCTGCAGCTCTGAGATGAGAGGAAACCAGCTGATCTAAGGGCGAGGATCCAAACCACACATTGCACAAGAGTAAAGCCTGTGGCAGAGTCACCCTTTAATTTAAAAACATAAAATTCATTTCAGAATATATTTTCTTAATTCAGATCCAACTTTCTTCATAATTTCAACAGCTCAGGGTTTTTAGAGTTAATCTAACATATTTGTTCAGCCCGCAGTGACCATTAGCAACAGATGGAACTTGCCTTATTTTTTCCAGCACTTCTTTCTGAAACATTTCTCCATGTTCACATCTCCTGTTGTGTTCATATCTTTGGACAAATTATAACCATCTGACACATTCCTTAACCCTAGGATGTATCCTTATGTACCAAAACCTATTCTCATAGCAGAGTCTCCTGAAAGAAGTATCAGTGTTGTAGAATGACATTCAATGATTGTAAGTGCACAGCAAAAGAGTAACTTTTTATTGCTTGCTTTTTCTTTAAATATATAAAACACATGTTATTTCCCCACAGAATTCTGATAATTATTTAAAATTATTTCTTGAAAGTTTTTTGATTTCTAGGTTCCATATACCTTTCTAACTTTTTGATCTGTCATTACAAGAAAAGGTATGGCATTTAAAAATTTGGTATGAAAGTCAATAATGATAATGATATCTCTAATAGGAATAATTGACTATCATCAACTTTTATCTTTATTCAAAATTTAAATATTCATTGAGCTCATGTAAGTAAAGAACTTAATATAATACCTCACTCAGAGTAGGTGGCTTCCTAAATGATCAAGGTTTCCAATTTGATTTAGGGCTAAAAGAGGAGCTGAGCATGTACCCATGCTTACCCTAAGGGCAACAATAGACTTTGTGCATGAGTAGGAGGCGATTTTGTGCTGACCGGACAGTTGCCCCAAGAAGAGACTTTCATCTTCTCTTCTGCTGGTCAGAGGCTGCTCCACAGGCCTGTCCCCTGTGTCTATGCTTAACTTCTCCAGAAAGCACATGATAAAACCGGCCTTGAGTGCAGGAGGCCAAGCAGATTTTTTTTTTTTTTTTTTTTTTGAGACAGAATCTTTCTCTGTTGCCCAGGCTGAAGTGCAGTGGTGTGATCACAGCTCACTGCAGCCTCAACCACCCAGGCTCAAGCCACCCTCCCACTTCAGCCTCCTGAGTAGCTGAGACTACAGGCATACACCACCACACTGGCTAACTTTCTCTACTTTTTGTAGAGATGGGGTCTCTCTATGTTGCCCAGGCTGGTCTTGAACTCCTGGGCTCAAGCTGTCTGCCCACCTTGGCCTCCCAAAGTGCTGGGATTACAGGCATGGGCCACTGTGCCCGGCCAGAATTTCTTTTTCTAAGCTCTATTACCTAGAGCACTTGTTATTAATACATACTAGAGTATGTATTACCTACATGGAGCACTTTTATTATAAGTAATTGCTTCAGGCTTCCGACCACTCCAGCACCTTGAACCAGCTCATCACTTCCATTTGAAGCTCAATTTTTCAGTAGCATTATCTGAGACTGTAACTACACAGGTCCATTTTCTGTTCCCACCATACCCCTGACATGTTTCTCCTTGACAGTGTGTTGGAGGGGAAGGCTCACAAGTTTTAGACCCATGCAGGCCTTTGTTCCAGCCCTGAATTTACACTTTACTTGCACAGAGATGTTTTGCAATTTCCTTGACTTTTCTCAAACTTGGCTATTACATCTACAAAATAGCACATACCTGACAGGGTTGAAGTTAGCCTCATAAGAGATTTTTTTTAAAAAAATTGTTAAAAAGGACTAAAAGAGTGTGTATTAGTTACCAAGCCTTCAGTTTGGCTGGTAACAAGTACTTTTCACATTCATTTAGTTTTTCATGAATGTAATAAATAAAGTGATCATACTCTGTGCCAAGCCATATACTGGGTGCTGTGATCCACGAGTGAGCAAAATAGGTACAACCTCTGACTTGCTAGCGCCTACAACCCATCAGGAGCTGGTGTGATTGTAACCACAGAAATACATGCAATCACAGTCCTACAATCGCAATATAGATTAAATCACAATCTAGATTCTAAGGAGGCTCATAGCGCAAGTATCATAGTACAAGGCTCACAGTGCAAGTATCACAACTGCCAGATGAGAGCAACACAGAGGAACCTTTGAAGTCCTGTCCCAAGAATGAGAGAAAGAAACTGGAGAGGAGAGGAACAGCCTGTAGGCAGAGGGAACAGCAAATACAAAGGCTCGAGACAGCAGAATGAGTTTAAAGAAATAGACGGAGGTAGATGAAGGCTGCCAGAGTACGATCTGGGCTTGTGGACCTGGTTCTCTGGGAACAGAGATGGGACATCTTTAAAGAATTTCAGCAGGGATGTGACAGAATCTGATTTGCATTTTGAGACAATCACATGGGCTCTGGTGTGGAGAATGGTTTATGGAGACACTGCTTCTCAGAGGAGCCGACGTGTCGTGGACTAGGTAGGTGAGTGCTGTGGGTTGTCCACGAGGAAAGCTGGTAACCTGGACTGGAGTGCTGGTGCTGTAGGTAAAAGGAGGCCAGACATAAGATCAGCTTGACTTGGTGGAGAAACAGATGAAATAATAACATCAAGACTGGTAATTTAGCGAGTGCTTGCTCTGTGTTGACTAAGACCTACTCTTCCATCCCACGCTGCTGTGCTGGGCTTTCCCCGTCCTTACAGAAAGATGTGATGTGACACCCAGTCCACAAAAATTTAACATCAATTCATCCGACAGAAAAACCTAGATGGAACAGACATGAGGCTACTTAGAGCCTTTCTTTATTGCACTTGCTTTGGATATTTTGCTACAAAATTATGTCTGTTATTTATTACTGTAGACCTCACCGGGGAGATATGACATATGTAGTGTACATATCATATTACTTGTGTAAATTCTGAATTATTTTGAATTCCAAAATACATCTGGCTCCAAGCATTTATGGAATTGTAATAACAATTCTAAAGATCAGCATACTGAGGTTTGCGAAGTTACTTGCCCAACAACTCCCAGCTGAGCCCAAATTTGACCCCAGGTTTGTGTAATCCCAGTGCTCAGCACCATGTCCTTCTACTGCCCCAATGATTGCTTGTTCCCTTCCCATTTTATTTGTAAGAACTATGGCCACTGACTGAGTGCCATCTCTCTAATTTTGAAATATTGATAATAGGGAAGCAAAGGACAGTCATCTAGACTGTGGAGAGAAAAAAGTTTTCCCTCAGTTGCCGCATTTTTCTCTTCTTCTCAAAGTCTCACAGCAACCTCCTATTAATGTAGAGCAAACCTGCTCACCTTCTTTCATCACAAACCTCCTTAAAAACCATCTGTTCCGCAGAGCATCTCAGTTACAATAACCACTCACTTCTCAAAATTGCTCGCATTGCATTGTGTTTTATCGCTGTTCATTGTCTCATGTGTCCTTGTGTGCATTTATATTGTAAACCCCCAAAGGAAAATTCTTGCTTTGTTCTGTCTGTTGCATGGACACACCCCCTACAAAGCTGCACCTACACCCATGCCCTGTATAAATAATGGATAACAATAAAAAGACCACCACAGCCGCATTTTATCTTGGAGGGTTAAGGAATAGTACTTGTCATAGCAAGAAGGCACCTTATAAATCAGTGGGGAAACTTTAGAAAAGTGATTATTTGTTTAGGTAGAATCTTCCATTAATTTTAAAGGAACTGAAATTATTTGGAAAGCCATTTGGTATAGGTACAAAAAGAAGCATCAGCAGCTCCCCGTGTCAAATGACAGCTCCGCAGAGTACACATTTGAATTAATCGCTGGAACAAAATCAAAGGGATGACATCATTAAATAAAACATTGCAGGTACCACCTTCCGCATAAGAAAGAGTAAAATCAAGTTGTTGGGAGGAGCACAGAGTGGGGACGATTGCTTTTTTATGCTGTGACTATGCAGGTGGGGTTCTGTGGGTATGTGATGGCTGTCCTGAAAAATGAAGACAACGTGGGAAGGTACCAAGATTCTCTCCTTTCACGAATAAATTGACCTGAAATGAAGAGATGTGTTTCAGTTTCAGAGGTAGAATGGAATGACCTATTTGTGATAATTCACCTCCCTCTGCCCCCTGCTGTATTTTGCTTTCTATGGTTTATGAAGGCCAAGTTTGAAAGCTAATGAGTTTGATTTATCAGAGCTATCCTCTTACTTCACCAGGCCCCTGTTTAAAATCTGATGGATAGAGTGATCTGACTCCTTTCTTGTAATTTTAAATATAAGGCATTGTCATTTTCCCCTTTAGTCAAGAAACTATAAAGGGGGAGGAATATATAGAATTCTGTTACTAAAATCCTTATTACTACTAATACCAGTTAACTCATTTCATAGGGAAATGCATTTCCCAAAGTCTGTCCAAAAGGGCAGACTTGTGGCTTTGGACAGGTACAATATTGCAGCAGCACCTGGAATTGACTTTCAAAGATAGCATCTGGCTCCAAATGCTTTTCTTCTCATCCAAAGCCTTACCTTTCAAAACACAAATACTCCAGAAGATAAGCAGCACCTGGCGTAAAAATGCCTCGGTTCCGATGAAAAGCGAATTGTGTATTTTAAAAGTTACCAAACACACTTTCTTGAGCAAGCATCATGTTCCTGTCTTGGAAAGAATGTTTGAGAAAACCAGACTTTGTGGAGTAGTCATTGGTCCTACAGGACATGAGGAATCATCACATGGTTGCCTCCATCCTTGCCCAGGCAGTGCCTTCGGGATCCTCTAGGGAGGTAAGATCAAGAGTTTACTGTTGGGAAGGTACCCTCACCTCACCATTTGCAACAAAGACAAGGCAGTCTGCAGTGCAATTCACCTTCATCTGTGAAATTAAAAAGAAAAATACCAGAGCAGAGAGGGTCTATATGACTACCTCCATATCAAAGAGCAAATGGCAGTGCCAAGATTAGTGTCTGAATATTTATGATAAAAAAATGATAGAAATAGCTAAAGCTTATTAAATACATAGTACATGCCAGCTGCTTTGTGCTTCATGCAGGTGATCTCATATTATCCTCAATCCACTTAAAGCAAATGGTATCATTATCCACATTTCATAGATGAGGCAACTGAGTCTCAGATGAGGTAGTGAACTGCTCGTTAATGGTGGAGCCAGTGCTCAAACTCTGCTAATCAGATTCCAGTGATATGCACTTCTGCAGTGTGCCTTGTTTCCATTATCTGAACTTGCTGCCATGAACTTTTATTTTTTCTAGTGCAGATCTCAGCATAGTTTGCCTTTTCTCCAGTGCTTTCTCTCTCTTAGTGGCGCAATAGTCAGAGGTAGGATTATGCGTAGGATTATACGCACTTGCAGACACAAAGCTGCTAACTAGGAACTGTTAGACGGGCTTGCTAGTGGCTATATTTGGGGTAAACCTCAGGTCTCCAGTGCAGCTCCAGAAGGACTTTCCTTGGTCTCTGCTGACTGTTACATAAACAGGCCTCCTTAGAGAAGTGTCTCTCCATCTCTGGTATTTCCTGAATTTAAAGCAGCTTCTGCGTTTGTAAGTGCAGCTCTGTAAGGCTAAATGATGCACCTGGATACATTGAAAAGTAACGTTGTTGGGAAAATGCAGAGGAGGGAACCCATCCCTTCTGCAGCCAACATTCTAGATTAATTATTGGGAGCAGGAGACAAACACAGTATACGACTCAACCCTTAATAAGTTGCCATGGCCTTCAATATTACAGTTGCTGCTGTGAGCACGTGGGAAGCTGGTCTACGTTAACATTCCAGCCGTGCTCAGAGGCACTACCACAACTCAGGGCACTGCTTTACCCCTTCTGCTCCATTCAAACAGGTCATGTTTTTTTCACAGAAAATCTTGTAAAACCTTTCTTACCTTCCCTAGAATTGGTGAGTGTTTTCCTCCTCAGACCTTCCTTAGCTAGAACTTTTTATTCTTTTTTACCCTATTGTATATTGCATTGCCTTTTGGAACTACTTTTCTGTCTTTCCTACCAGACCACAGGCTTCTTAAAAAACAACAAATGTGTATGTAACATCTACTTTCTTAATATAATTGTTTTAAGTAAAACTAAAGCTGAGAAAGGGCATAGTGAGTGACGGGGAGTATCACAGATAGGGGACATCATGGTGGGGGTGTGGGTGTTCTCTGAGGAAGTCAGATTTGAGCAGACACTTGAATGAAGAGAGGGTGTTGGCCACGCAAGTAACAAGAGGGAGAACAGGCCAGGGAGAGAGAACAGCACGTTCAGATCTCCTGTGGTGGAGTGCTTTTGGCGTGGTCAAAGAACATTGTGGTAGCCGAATAATGGCTCTGCAAAGATAGCCACGTCCTAATCTCCAAAATCCGTGAATATGCAAGGTCCACATGGCAAAAGGGACTTTGCAGATGTGGTTAAGGATCTTGAGATGGCGAGAGTTTCCTGGTTTTCCAGATGGGCCCGATGTAATCACATGGGTCCTTGTAAGAGGGAAGTAGGAGTCAATGTAAATAGTGATGACACAAGCAAGAGGCTACAGTGAGGACCGGAAAAGGCCTCACTGTATTAGTCCATTTTCATGCTGCTTACAAAGACATATTCGAGACTGGGCAATTTACAAAATTCCTTCCTCAGAGCCTTCGGAGGAATGCAACCCAACTATCACCTTGATGTTAGCCCAGGGAGACACATTTCAGACTTTTACCCTCTAGAACTGTATGAGAACTAACTTGTACTGTTTTAAGCCATACGTTTGCAGTAATTAGTTACAGCATTGATATGGTTTGTCTGTGTCTCCACTAAAATCTCATCTTGAATTCCCATGTGTTGTGGAAGGAACCCAGTGGGAGGTAATTAAATCACAGAGGCAAATCTTTCCCATGCTGTTCTCATGATAGTGAATAAGTCTCATGAGATCTGATGGTTTTAAAAAGAGGAGTTCCCCTGTACAAGCTCTCTCTTTGCCTGCTGCCATCCATGTAAGATGTGACTTGCTTCTCCTTGCCTTCCACCATGATTATGAGGCTTCCCCAGCCACATGGAACTGTAAATCCAAGTAAACCTCTTTCTTTTGTAAATTGCCCAGTCTCAAATATGTCTTTGTAAGCAACATGAAAATGGACTAATACAAGCATTAATAGCAAACTAATACAAAATCAACAAGGGTGAAAGAACATAAGGTTGGAGATGGGCAGAAGCTAAATCTGAGACCTAGAGTTGTGTTGGCCCAAACAAAACCTTGAGATTTGGACATAAAAGTAACAGAATGAGTGGTCTCATCCTCACAGCAAAAGAGTCAAACAGAAAACAAGACCTCATTGACATTCCATCCATTTTAAATACTCTTTAATATTTTGAAATATGAATCTTCCAAAATATTCTAGAGTCCTTCAAATGTACTATAATTTGTCCAGTCACCTACAGGAACAGTAAATTTAATTTTATTTAATCATAGAGCCCATTGAATGCTACTGAAGATATTATATAGAAAAATGTACATACACAAAATTTGGATAAATTTTTAGTTGCTTTATGGAACCATATGAAATGCATGCATTGATCTCAGCTTAAGGATCTTGGGTCTACATCCAGAATTATTGAGGAACATTTTTGAAAAAATCAACTTTTATGTTATTATTCCTTTTGTCTGAAATTGGCTGACTTAGCCTGGGTCCTCTAACAGGGGCTGAGACTAGCTTTCGGATGCTAGTGGCTTACTTTGGAAGTGGGCCCAGGGAGCAAGAGTAGAGGGCAAGATGGGTGGGGATTGTAGCACAGAGGCAAAGAAAACAAATCCGAAGTTGTCTCACTGAGTTGGCACTAGATCTCCCCAAAGGGGTTTTGAAATGTGTGTGAGAACCGTCCATCTAGTGGATGAAAAGAGAAACCTGGTGACTCCTGTCTCCCATCCATTTCTAGTAGCTTCAGGGTCATGAATTCTCCTGCACTTCCAATTGTACAATGGTGAATGTTGAGTAGCTTCTCAGGCCTTCTGTGGCCATAAAGTCAGAGAAACCATAGAGCAGAAAACAAGAGGTAGAGGGGTAGCCCTGGTGCAAGGTCTGGGTGCTGAGCATTGCCCCTGGCAGAATTGACAAACATTTGCTCAGAAGTAGTCTCTGCTACAGCAGACAGAGCAGAAGGAGGGGCCCAGGGAATTTACAGTAATGCTCCAAAGGTGCCCCTGGCATGTGACACATCCTCAAAAAGTTCATCTTTCTTTGACAGGAGAGGAAGAAAATGATTTTCACATACAATTACTTTTAATCATCCAAATTTAATCAAGGTTGTCTTGACTTTTATAAATGCATTGTTTAAAAATGTACCTTTTCTCCTCATGCATTTACAGTCTATATGTAGATTATTTAATTAAACTGTATCTATTTATTATTTATAATAATACATAAATGTACTGCAGTGTTTGCTTTTTTATGCACTGGAGCAAACAATTTATATATCTTTTTCTCAATGCATTCTTACAACAAATCTATGAAATAAGTACTATTATCCTTTTCTTCATAGATAAAGAGAATGAGATGATTATATCACTCACCAAGGGCCAGCTGGGTAGTATGGGGGTTGAGGAGGGATAAAGGGGAAAGATTTAAACACAGGGTTTTCTAATACCAGGGCTATAAGTCACTATGTTTCTCAAAATCTAGTGTGCCTCAGAGCCACTTGGAAGGCTTGTTAGAGCACAGAACACTCTTTTCTCCCCCCACTGGAGCTTCTGACTCTGCAGGTCTGTTGAAGAGCCTGAGAATCTGCACTTCTAACAAGTTCCCAGCAGATGCTGCTTCTGGCATGAGGACCACACGCTGAGAGCCAGTCACTACACCATGCTAACCAACCTCTCTGAGGGACACACCACTTCAAAACAGCAGCATGAGATCCTTCCAAACCACATTCCCAAACATTTATTCTCCTGTTTCATCTTGACTTTAGTGAAAAGATGATATTGGAGAAGTTCTTCTGAGATGACCTCTTTCTGGAACACAGTGATTTTCTTTGCCACCCCCCCACCCCTGCCCCACCCAATCCCTAGTACATGACCAAGGGTTTTGGGCCCATTAGCTGTAAAAACGGGCTCAGCTCCCAAGACATTTTCTTGTTGGAATGCCAAAGAAGCACATCCATCTTACAAATGATGTTTCAACTCTGCTAAAATATAAATATTTATGAGAGTGAGGTTAGCTATTTGGCATGCGATACATACTTTTTTGTTAAAGTTTTCCCATTAAAAGACAGTTGCTCAGGAAAGCCTTAGAAACGAATATTGCATTTTGTTTCATAAAGATTGTGGAAAGCTAAACAGGGAGAGAATCCACATTCCAAGTGCTGATGAGAAGTGAGGACATGTTCCCACAATCATTCTGTGCTAATGAATTACAGTCTCAACATGTAGCAAGCCTCAGCATTGTGTTTCCAAGACATAATTAAGGAAGAAAAGTATTATAGTACTATGACTTGAAGAATGAAATTTATGAAAGAAGAGTGACTAGAGGAGAAGATTGTAGCAGAGATTGGCTGACCTAAGAGAAAAAGCAGTTCAGGAAAGGCACAGTGGAAAAACAGCCATGCAAACTGGATCCTAGCATTCTCTGCTGGGTCCTGGTATTTTGAGTATATGGATGCAAGCAGACGTAAGAGTCTACCAGGGTTAAGAACACTTTGTAGGCAGCCACACTTAGTTCTTCTGGTTACAGCTTGTGAATATAGGGTGAAAAGATTGTTCCACACTGTTAAAGTCAGGATGTCAAATCCATGCTACAACACTGGAATGTGGCTAGATTTAGGAAAAGAAATCTCTACTCAGGTGTCTAGAAGGTCACTTAGACCATTTATTTTGAGATGTGAATTTTATCTCTCAAAGAGTTAATGGGAAAATGTGATCTTGGAGTCAAACAGACCTAATTTTATGCTCCGTTCTGTCTTGGGTTACGTTGGTGAGCCTGTATGAGCCTTGATTTTGCTCATTCAGTTTCCTCCTTTTGGAATGACACTGACCTTGCAGGGTCAATGTGAGGAGTACCAGAGGCACAGTCATCACAACTTGGTCTTGTATGATGAAATGTTTCTTGGGGCTCTGTCTGCTCGTATTTAGAGGTTTAGACAGATAAAATGTTAGGTGAAGGTTCAACTCATTGAACAAACATGGCAACATTCCTTTTAAGTTGAACATACCTGCTACTTAACATCCTGAATTAGAAGTTGAAATATAGGAGAGAAACAACAAAGATTGGAAAGAAATGGCATAAGAAAAGAGAGAGGGAGACAGGGGCTGGGGGAAGGGAGGGGTTAGGAAGGGAGAGGAGGGGAGGGGAGGGAGAGAATAAGAATGAGATTGAGAGGAAACAGGAGGATATCTAAAAGTATGTGGCAACTGAAGGTATCCAAAGTCATCCAGGACCACAGAACCGATTGTCTTCTTGTTCAGCATTGCCAGCTCTGTGAGGCTAAACTAGGTGCTCCATATGCATCATTTCATTTAATTCACAGCACTTGGATAGCAAGTACAATGTTTGTTTCCACTCTAAAGACAAGGAGTCTAGATGAGCTGCAGTGATGTTAAAAAGTGATCTTAAACACTGCACCCCATGCCTTTAGTGCTTAGCCCACCTTTCCCAATGTGCCTACCCCCCAAGGTGCCCTGTTTCTCCCCCTTCCCACAAACTCTGAAATATTTGTCAAATCTATGAGGTGAAGACAGGATTCTTGTAGAGTATTGCAGCTTACATTTCTTCATTTTGATCCGAAAATTTGGGGGTAAAAGGCAGAAGTCTGTAAGGAAGAAAATGGCGAAAAGACATGCCATGACTGAGCCCTGCTCTCTGTAACTTTTTATTTACAAATGTGCTGGAGAAAAATTCATAGGAGAAGTTTGGGGCCTTGGAGAGTGAAGAGGGAAATCTGAAAATAATATAAAAATAAAACAGAAAAAGAATAAAAATGCACCTTCAAAGCCATTATAGTTTTATTATGATTTTCAACTTGAGAGAGGACAGAAACAAAAGTATCTATATGAATGCTCTTTCAGATGACTCATCAGTGAGTTAGCATACTCTGGGATATTCTGCTTTCATGAGGACATATGGATATGTTAATATTTGGAAGTGCTTAAATGATGGTTTAGGTTGATAATATTTGCCGAGTTATTGTCATGAAGAAGTTTTAGCATGAGCCTTAACATTATTTTAAGCTATCAGATTTCAGTAATTCCATTACTATTGATTCAAATAATGTTAGTCTTATTGAAATAAGTGTATGTGAGAAGTGATGGAATAATTCTTAGATTTTGAGAATTTATTCATTCTAATCTCTCTTTAGTCCATGCTCCATCTAAATTATCCTGTTCAATTTTTAGAAGAGCAACAAAGAGACTTAAAATACTCAACTCTCTCTCTCTCTCATATAATAAATGACAGACTAAATCAGCACATTTCAAGAGTTAAAAAGATCTACTCCTGTTGTATCTTATTTATAAGAACAATTAACTCAACATTTACTTACTGGGCATCTACCAAGACCCACATTGCAGTAACCATTAGAGATACTAAGAAAAGCAGTAATTGTTGCTCTTATCCAATCAAAATATAGACCAGGAGATAGAAAAATAAATAGCACATGCCTTGATACTTGTTATAAACAATCACAAGGTATTAAGGCATTAAGGTTGAGAGGCTACCGCTGCTTCAAACTCCTCACACGGTAGTTTGTTTTTCTAGAACAACCATGAGCAGAAAACTACAAAATTTAGTCCAATATTGAGGTGTGTGTTGGGTTCTTCCCATGTCATACTTCAAGACTTTGTGATTCAATTTGGGACTGGTAATGGTATTTCCCAAGGCTTAGTAATATCCATCATCATTTAAGTACTGGGATTTCAAGATGATCACTAGAAAACTACTTATGAAGTACTCCTGGCATCTCGCATTTCTCTGAGGGACTTGGAGAAAGTGGCCAGAGCTGTCAGCTAAGTGTTTGCTCATACAGTTTGCCTTAGATAGGGATCACAAAATTTGGACTTCTCTCCCATTCTACCCATCCAGTATTTCCAAACATATTACAGCTTTAAATTCTGTAGGGGACTGAAGGACTACTTAAAGAATGAAGAGAAAAAAATGACTATCCAGTTTAAATTTTCTAAACCACTCCACTGAGCTCTAGCAGCTCCATGTATAGCAAATGGAAAATTCAGTCTGTTCAGAGCCTATCCTCACAAGAAAGACATTTGACATTAGAAAACACTAGGCCCCCCACCTCCCGCCCTGACGTGCTCAAATCAACGTGGGATTTCGCAAATCTCTGACTTTGTGAATTGGACAGTTTTTTGTATACTTTTGATTTTTTTTTTTTTTTTTTTTTTTGCAGTGTGTTGCCTGCTCCCAGGAATGCCTTAGCACTGGAAATAGATTCAGTCTCTTCCCTTTGATTTCCATGAAGTCCTTAATTTGTTCTTTTATTATATTTTGTGGCACTTCTGGTTTGGTTTTCTTGCTGTGATGTGGGAACCCTGTTGCACCTCTGGAGTTATTTTTGTATTTTAAAAGATGTCAGTGAGTTACTGAATTCTTTTGGTTTCCATTTTACGTTCCTTCACTGAGGTACTAAATTTCCTTACACAAAAAAAAGAGCAACATAACACACAAACAAAAGCAAAGCACTGAGGCAGGGGGATCACCTGAGGTCAGGAGTTCGAGACCAGCCTGACCAACATGGCAAAACCCCATCTCTATTAAAAATACAAAAATTAGCCATTCATGGTGGCGTGTGCCTGTAATCCCGGCTGTTCTGGAAGCTGAGGCAGCAGAATCCCTTGAAGCCGGTTGGGGGTGGAGGTTGCAGTGAGCCAAGATCATGCCACTGTACTCCAGCCTGAGTGACAGAGCAAGACTCCATCTCAAAAAAAAAAAAAAAAAAAAAAGGGGGAAGCAAATGATAGGGGAAAACAACGACCAAGTGTATGGTGGGTCCTTCCACCCACACAAGAGTTGCTCCTTAGTGTAGGATTTTGTTGGAATCCCTCTCCTCCAGTTTTGGACTTCCGTGACTGGCAGCTTCTTTCTAGACGAGAATTTTCCCCTGCTGGAATAGAAAAGCCACCCAGCTCCTGCTGAATGCCCGCCTGTGGGTGATGTGACAGGCTGAGCCTTGCTGTTTGGCTCTTATGTTCATTACAAAATAAGTTTCACCAAGCTATTGCTTAGGAGTCAGAGAATGATGTTTCAGTGACTATTAACAAAGAAGAATATAATCTATATTAAAGAACTGGAGCATTTGGCTGGGCGCGGTGGCTCACGCCTGTAATTCCAACACTTTGGGAGGCCAAGGCAGGCGGATCACAAGGTCAGGAGATGGAGACTATGACTATCCTGGCTAACACGGTGAAACCCTGTCTCTACTAAAAAGTACAAAACAATTAGCCAGGCATGGTGGCAGGCGCCTATGGTCCCAGCTACTTGGGAGGCTGAGGCAGAAGAAAGGCGTGAACCTGGGAGGTGGAGCTTGCAGTGAGCTGAGATCGTGTCGTGTCACCGCACTCCAACCTGGGCAACAGAGCGAGACTCTGTCTCAAAAAAAAAAAAAAAAAAAAAAAAAAAGAACTGGAGCATTTCAGCATAGGTTCACAATGCTTGACATAGAAAATAGGAGATATAGAATTTTAAAAACTCATGCCAGTCAGGGAGCAGATTTTCTTTTTTGTATAGGGGAGTAATCTCTTTTTTGTTCTATAAATGAAGAAGATTGGATTCCCGGTCTCAGGGGAAGGTAGAACCTTTTTGGCTCACTGAAGCCCTGAACTTTTTGTAAGAGCCCTTGATATATGGCGGTTCTGCAGAGAAGGGATCCATCCCCCTGGTGAGTGTAGTTCAAAGTGGGAAATTTATGTTCCCTGAAATGTGTTGAGAAAGTTCAGTGCTGATAACATGAACCCAAGACCTCCTCAGTAGGGGCCCTGAGCTTGGAAGCCCTTTTGCTCGTGACTCATGACAGCCTTGGGCTTGGGGGAGCTGAGCATCCAGTGGGTACCAACAGAGTTCCGCCCTTGGAGCCCAGCATGAGTCATTGCCACAGAACTGGCAGGGATGGGGGCCATGGCAGGCGTCTACCCCATAATGCACAAGTGCCCACCAGGCTACACTAGGTCTCTGACTAACAGTGACACCTTGTGACAGCAGAAGACGCAGTGTAACCATTATCTCAGGGGCCAGAATAGTCAGTTATTAATAGATCGGAAAGACTTTTTACCATGGACCTAACTCTGGAGTTTAAAAAATTATTAGCAATGCCCCACATATTTTCCTTGTTAATAACAGTGTTGGTAGATGGGCTGATTTGACAGCAGGGAAGCTTTCACATCCTCTGCCCTTAGATCAGTAGGTGTGGGGAGAGAGGCAGGTGGTAGTAAGATGCCAAAAGCAACCCCACACAGCCAAGCTCATAAATCACCCATGGAGTGACATTTACAACTCTTACTTAAGTACTCAACGATTTTAAAATACAAGGTTCACAATTGGGTTAACTTAGGGAGTCATTGAATGTGTGACTGATGAACTGAAAAGGCAGCGTGCATGTGTGTGTGCCTGGGTGTGTGTACATGTATATGTTCTACTAGAAACCCTAATGGAAACTCAGCTACGGTCCCACCTCACTAGATAATCCTGGCTCATTCAGTGGAGGGCATCACACTCACAGGCTTAGCTAGGAGAGACTGACTTTTGTGCATTGTCTGTGCTTCAGAGGATCTGCTGGACTCCAAGGAGCCTATGGTCAGCTGTAACCCCCCATACACAGAAAAGACTTTTTCTCACCCACTCTACCTAAAACCAGTCTCTTTTAGTGTAACAGAGTCTTGAGAATCTATGTGATTCTTTGGTGCCTCATTCCGAACTGGTCCTTTTGTGGAAGGTCGAAGTGTCCTCAGTTGGCATGCTTCATGTTCAGGTGACTATCGCTAATGTCTGAGCCTGGAAAAACTCAAAGGATGCCCAAGGAGTGAGGCTCTGTTGATTATTTCAACGTAATTTTATAAAAATCAGGCCCAGAGATGGTAAACTACAGTTCTTTTTTACTTAAAGAACATAGTATTGAGAATTCGTTAGCAGTCAAACCAAGCAAAATTTCTCCCACCTACGGTCAGTGCTGTATTTTGAGAAACAGGTGGAGAGTTATGAGAAAAAGTCACTGCGTTATAAGAAAAAGTCACTGTGTTATTGATCTGTGTTAATGGCAATGCAGATGATGACAGCAGATGAATTTCAACGTCTGAGCTAAAGAATTGTGGACCTTTTGCCCTAAACATGGAGAAAATTTGAAATGGTCTTAAGAATCCCCTTGTTCTAGCCTTTCCCTCTCCACTTTTTAACACATGGAGCTTTCCTGCAATTTAAGGAACCACATTCCAGAACACTAGGTTTAGAGAAAAAGATAGGCTAGAGTAGAAGCAAACTGACAATTTATACTTTTTTCCTACCTTCTATATAAGTTAGTGGGCGTTAATTAACAGGTGTGAAAAATTCAACATTACAGAGTAGGGTTATTAAACATTTTTAGGACCAATACAGTGGCAACAGCCTCCATCAGTGTAATATACCCTCCTACGAGTAGTGCTTAATTACAGGGATTAGCAAGCAATGACTCTCTTAGTTAGCTTTAATTTTTCCAGACATATTCCAGCCAAAAAGCCTGGCTCCTCCATTTCACTACAGTGTGGATGATACCAGTGATGAATCCAGTGGCGAGAAAGCGACTAGAAGACAATCTATATAATTGGCTGAAATGACATCTCTGAGGAACAGATGCTCTGTAATCTTGCAAATCAAATTAAAAGCAAAACAAACTATTTCCTTTTGACTGTGACCAAATTCAAATGTCCTTTTGGTATTAAAGGAGCAAAACAGTCTTAATTGTTTATTGATTATTCAAATCATATAAGCTTTAGATATATGAGTGTGGCTTAACCGGTTCTTTTTTAGCACAGGGGTCAGGGCTTAATGTCAAAGCCAGGCACCAAGAGCTAAGAATCTCTGCTGCGTGAGAATGAGTCTTGATATGCCTTCTTTGTTTGGGACGACCTGGGATGTGGAGCGCAGAGGTGGCCCCATCCCTAACTTGTGGGTTGCAGGAGCATTATAAGTAGTTTTTCTAGCCGACTGAAAATGAGCCTTGAGACATCTATACGGAACCTTCGGTTTCGTTTCTCTTGCTGTGGGGACACCTGCCAAAAGTGAACTGGCAAAGGATAAGAAGCAGAGGTGGGTGGGGGCATCCTCAAAGATGATCCGTTGCTACCCAAATGAGTTTTTGGTCAAAGTCTTTGAGCACAGTGCAAGAATGAAAAATGGAGTGGGAGGAATATTTTTCAGCTATTTTGCAATCTAATAATGTCAGCTTTTAGGGTTGAGGAGAAAGAAAATATGGAGGGCAACGGAAAGGATTTAAGAATATTCTGAGATTAAAATGTTATCTTTAAATATTGTACTTCAACTACGCAGCGACCAAGGACTTTCATGCTGCCTGCCAAGGGTGACTAAATCTGTTTCCTTGTAGTAGAAAGTAATTAGCTGTTCCCTGACACCACTAGGTGGAGATGTAGGTTTACCTAGTGCTGACTCCCTGGCTAAAAATGGCCTGTGGTGGCTGAAAAATCCTTAAGAAAAATTTTAAATGTTCAAGATTGATCAATTATGAACCATGTTGGTCAGAAATTCACACTAATCTTTAAGGGCCCATCCCCTTAGATTTAAAAAAAATCCTACATCACACAACAGCAGCAAAAATCCTTCAGTGCGCAGTTGTAAAGTTGTCCTTGTGAATTATTATTTTTTAAGCCATAAGCTCTGATGTTTAAGACTCTGAGAGAATAATCACGCCATGTTATAAATTGTCTGCTGCCAATACACACATATTTTCCTTTATTCTCACACCAGCTGCTAGCTCATGCTATCAGTGGTCAGGAACAAACAAACAAAAACTACCCCTAAAAAAAACAGCACAGAGCTTCCTTTCCAACTTCACCCATGGAAGTGTGCCAGGAACTGGCAGGAGTTGGGAATTGTGCGTTCGAGTTTAAGGGGTTGTTTCTAAATGTAGTACTTTTTGAGAATCTCATTACCTCACATCTTGATGTGTGAAGTATGATTCACAGTGCAGTTTGCTAAAGGCTAGTTAGCTCTTGTCTCAGCGGTCTTAGGTGTCTAATATCCTATTAATCAAACCTTAGTGAAATGAAGCATTTCAGTTTGTTTTGGCTAAGCCTCTTCTCTCTACTGAGTTGACCCCTTTTCTTTTATGTAAACTTTTCTATGCCCATTGGTGGATGGCATGGGCTATCAGATGGCTTCCAGAATAGACAATGGATACCAACCGTTTTCTAGAAAGGCAGGGAGTCATTTATTATTCCTCCTTTCACACTTTGTCTCCCAGATGAAAATGCTTCTGAAGTTCATTTAATCATTCACTCACATTTTCTCTCTCCCCCATTCTCTCAATCTCTTTCATAGAAAGAATACCTCATAGATTTCATCTAAGTTGCACATGTAACCCTACCCTTCAGAGGGGCTATTCCACCTGCTAGGATCCCATTTAAAGACCCAATTTTCTCAGGAAGTAAAGGGACTCTCCATTTATGGCTAGGAAAGTTCAAACAGCAATGTAGTCATTGCTTCATTACAATTACGCAAGTCAAAATCTCTTCAACAGTGAATATCAAACTTGAAAAATGGTGAATTTTGATAAGAAAGCCATCAGACCAAAATACATTAAAATTTCTATTTAATATTTTATCCTTAAAATTTCAAAATGCTAAGAATTGTTATTACTGTGCAGATTAATCTATGAAGAAAGGCAGAAGTCATTTTTAGTGTCCCCTATTTACCAGTTTAAAAAAAAAAAAGAAGGAACAAACAATTAAACATTTAAAAACCAAAATTTATATCTAACATATTGCTTTCCATTTTGCCATTAATTTCTGTCTACAATAAGGTAATATTAAGATAACTTTCGATTTGTTTCTTTAATGCACACCCACAATTAGGACCATACAGAATCAGATAATTTGTTCACAATGGGTACTATGTAAAGGAAGCCCCATTTTTTAATTTCAATGATGAACTTTTTAAAAAACCATATTTTATGGCAGTAAATGTCACATTTATTAGATGTTTTCTGATTCTAGGGGAAGGGGACTCGGTGTGGAACACATCTTTCCTTGAATAGACATTAAATGGAGGCACGTTATGAGCAGAGCATTGCAGAGGGTTGGGGAGGATGCAGGGCTGACCAACCCTGGTCCACACCGACAGGAGTCTCATAGGCTAATCACAGGGTTCATGCATTTTAGGAACACCGACATCAGCACTTTATGAATATTATCTGTAAAATGGCTCTTCTCTCTTTAGCAAAAGGAGCCCTAGAGTTTTTGGTAGAAATGTAAAATCTTTTATCCACAGAGAAAAATAAAACTTACCTTTATTAATAAGATACAACTTGTGTGTGTGCTTAATATGTGCTAGATACTATACTGATTTAATCCTACAAAAGCCCAATGAGGTGAGTAAAATTATTGTTCTCATTTTGCAGAAGAAATTGAGTAACAGAGAGGTGATGGAAGGTGCCGAAGAAGACACAGCGAATGGGTGGTGAGGCTACAACTCAGACCTAGGTAATTGGACAGCAACATCAAAGATCTTACACATTTTGCTGTCAAATATGAGTACGTATTTGCTTTCAATATCTTGTAACTTTTTAATTTGCTTTCAATATCTTGTAACTTTTTAATGGTGTTTTTCTTAGATAACGTGAACACATGAGTTATCTACAGAAATACCTTATAGAAGTACCACTTTTGTCAGAAGAGATGCATGTATTTTTTTTTCCTCAGGTCAAGTCCTCTTGCATATAATGCTATATTTAATATTTAAAAATGACATTTTTAACAAGTCACTCGTTCTTTCAAAATAACTATAAACCATATTTTAAAAATTTTATTGTGCTGGTACACTGAATTCTAAAACTATACATTTATATGAGAAGTGATAGTTGGAAAACCTGTAGTTATTTATTAGTCTACATTATTCCTTGGTATAGGTAGAAATGAATTAAGATAACAAAACATTTTGAGAATAAAACTCCATATTGATAAGTGGAAAGAACTGTTTCAAGCAATACTCATAAATCTCTCTCACACACACATTCAACACATACATGAGATTGTTTCTCTGCAAACTCATATGATCAACATGAACTTTCTTTGCTCAAGGGAGACGGACACTTTTGAATCATGAACATTGAAAAGTGAAAGTCAAATTTCAGACAAACTAAAACTTAGGAAAGTCCATATCTAGAAAAAAATCCAAATCAGAACTTTGTGCGTGCCAGGAAGAAACGAAATTTCACCCTTTCCTCGAACTCCTCACTCTCCTCAGTGAGATCCTGTCCCCTTTCATCCTGCATAAGTCTAAATGCTACCCAGTCATTACAGATTGGGATGGAAAAACGAGTGCTTGCCTAATCAACTTTCTCCTGAAATATTAAATATTAAGAAAGGTCTCAGGGGAATCAGTCCTTGATATGATAACACACTGATGCGTGTGTTCCATGTGCTGACACAAACTTGCCTTCTGAGAAGTCAGTCATCATGAAACTAAGGGTCATGGAAAGAAACCTCACGTAAAAACAAAAAAAAAGGATTGGGTTGGTAGATGAAGTAGAGAGGAAAATTAGTTTCAAGAAAGCTTCTTACTAACCAATTATTTTGGCTTATCTTCTTGTCTGTAATAACTCCAGCTGGCCCCCAAATGAAACGTTCAAAGAAAGGCAAGCAAGCACTGCAGAAGAGATGGACTCAAATGGACTAAAAAGGCAGAGCTTGTTTTTGGCTGTAGCGCCCTTTTGCCATGACAAAGCTGGGGAAAGGAGACACACAGTCTGTCACATTTATTTCTGATCAATCTACATAAGAATTGTCAGGCTGGCACGTTGGATTACTGCTGACTTGTGAGTTGAGATCCATTTGCTTCAGGTTTTCACTTTTCATTCTTAGAAGCCCTGGTCATCTCCACAAAAACTGTATTTTGTGGATGTTTTCATTGTTGGGAATGTTGATCAAATTAGGTGGAAAAAAAAAAAAGGAAGAAAAAGGAAGAAAAAGGAAGATGGCCACCTCGAGATTCTCCTGCGTTGACAGAGTATACGTTTGATCAAAATGCAATGTCATTCGTCTTTCGTGGCTCTTTGTCGATCATGTTTGCTGGAAGGATAAGTGAACTCCATGAAAAGACATTTATCTAAATTATCCTGATAAAGTGCCATCACTCTGGGTAAAAAGAAAAATGAGCGAGAAGGCCAGACTGTACGCACATGCCTTCCACTTGAATTAACCGAGCAAAAACATATAAAGGCACATCATGTAACTAGTATTTTACATACATATGTGTGTGTGTGTGGTGTGTAACTAGGATCTACTGTGCTAAAAGTTATCTTTGTGCTTATTCAACTCTTAAAAACACTATCAAAATCCTTACAATGTACCGACCTTGATATAAACCAAGAATCATCACGGGCTCACTGATAGAAAGCCAGTAACCAAATTGTAAACAAATATAGGTAATGTCTGAGAGTCTATGCTGACAAGTAGATAAGAAGATAAATGTGGAGTTTTTCTTAATTAGCCTTTCTTAATTAAAAACAGGAGCAGTATTGTGATCAAAATGAACTCTGGTGGGAGCCTGGTCACTTGGTCTTCTGGGTATCACTTGAGGAAAATTAGATTTTTTTTTTCCCTTCTAGGATAAATTGTGCACTAAAGAAGGAATAAATGGTGTCTGTGAGCAGTGTCCCCTTGGTTTTTATCTGTGTGAGATGGATGTGCCTCTTGTCGTTTTCAGAATGGCGTGGGGGCAGACTTAGCCATCATTAGCACCCCAGGATGGATCCAATTCACTAATTACTTATGCTGTCCTGGTTCACTGAGATTTAAGTACCAAGTCAATCCCATTATCTGCAGTCTCCCAAGCTTGCCAGAGCCATCCGTCTTTCATGGAAAAGAAGCACAAGGGTTATCAATTGGGCCCTGCAAGACTTGGGATTTTCCTACTTTGGGAGAAGGCAAGATTAGTCCTGACTCAAGTCCAGGCCCCTCTAAGCCGCTACTTTGGATGCGATAAAAGAAAATGGTGACAATTATCCATAACTATGTGAAAAACCAGGAGGGGAAAGGCAGGGAGCAAGGGGAGGGGAGGGGCTAAAAGGCAAAAATAATAAGAAGGAGAGGTAAAAACGCAAAGAAAAGAATTCCTGCTCGGCTGCAACACCAGGCCTGTGGTTCCAGGCAGTTTTTCACATCACCTCTGAGCTACAAATGACAATTCATCTGTTACAAACACATGATAATATAGTCAGAAATCAGGAATTAAAATATTCTGAAGGCCTGAGGCCCCCTCAGAGAAGAGGGATGGCAGGGGAGGGGGCCGCAGGAGGGAGAAGCCGACCGGAGAGCCTCGTGGGAGGGCCTCCTCACATTCGCCATGTTCAGTGTCCCTGGACTGTGAGGCCAGGCCTCTGCTGTGTGGGGTGGGTGATTGGCACCTGCTCTGCGGAGGGGAAGGGCCTGGCAGCTCCTGGCAGCATTGTCACGTTCATTTGCACACTTTAGGAAGCAGCAGTGTGGCTACTAATACAAAAAAGAATCTTCTAAGCAGCATGACATCTCTTGGAATGGAATATTTGTCTTTACAAATGATTGCTCTGCTGCCAGCACTTGACACGGTGCTCGCAAACATGTGTAATTGTTGGAAGTGTAATGATGATTATTTGCATATTTAATGTTCAAACAGTACTGAAGAAGCAACCTAGACTAAACCTTTTAGGGGAAGATTTGAATATGTTCGGCATCAGCCTGAGGAGTCCCAGGAAGGAAGAAGCAGCCAATGGAGAGCAAATGCAGGAATAATTGGCTTAAATTTGCACTGCGCCGCCCTGCCTTGGTGCCTTTATTCATGGACACAATAGCACTCACTGGGCCCAAATGGGGTAGAAGTTCACCAGCACCAGAAAGGTGCCTTCTCTTGGCTTTAGTTCAAACATTAGCTGCAAGACATCCTGTCCCAGCCTGATTTTACATTAACCAACTGTGAACCCAAGAACAGTATCCAGGAAATAGGGATGTGGGTAGACGTAGGACGGAAGATAGGCATGGAATTCATTACACTTTTTACCCACTAGCAAGTGGAAATTGTCCACCCATCTCTGGATCCAAAAAAAAATTCTTAAGGAAATTATCTAGCTGAACTATTAAAATGGCAGTATGTTGAAATTTGTAGAAAGAACATTTCATTCTCCTTGAAAGTAAATGACTTCTAAGATTCCTTTCCACTTTTTACTTGGTTGGAACCTTGTTCTATTAAATGCTGTTTTTCTCACAATATTCTTTAGAAATAGAAAGTACTGGGTAATTTCAATGAAATTAGAAGGATCTCTATTCCCAATTCCCCACCTCCCTCAAATTTAGACCCCAATATACCCTATGGAGCCCAGGTGTGAAGTTTAATGCTTTGTCTCTCTGTTCCCAGGCTGTGAGCACTGAAGTTTGCATGTTCACCTTGAATTCACGGAGGCCTTTCCCCAAAATAGCATCCCTTGTAGGAAATATTGCAGGAAATCCAGAACTCAGAAAGTTCCTATGCGAATGACATCCCGTTGCACCTAATTTCTTACTAGTGACAGAGTCACTGGCCCTGGGCACGTGGCGGCCCGCCTGCCTTTCCAGCCTGTGCTAACCAGACTCTCACAGCAGGCTGAGCTGTGCTTACCCACACATGCGAGCGCATCTTGAACAACTTGAAGCACGGAGACGGGCCGGCATGTTCCATATCAGCAGGAAAGGAGATTTCAGATGGTGGTAATCATCGCAGGGAAACGCACCTCACTGAAATCAATAGAATAATTTTTGATAATGTAGCCACTTGATCTGGTAATTGGGCCTTTCACCTGTAGTGAACAGCTTCACTGGAGACTTTCTTGAGCTATTAGATGCCTCTTACTTGGAGGCTATCCTGTTTTTATCTTTCAAAATATGTGGAGTAATTAGCTTTCGAGTTGAGTGCTTTCGCCTCTTCCTCACTCCCCTCACTCCCTTGCATTTCCACCCACCCATCCCCAGCTTGCTCTTTTTCAGGCCTGCCCCCGCCCTGCCAGCAGCCACTGCTCATCACAGAACTGTACAGTTGTTTGAGGGGCAGCACAATAAACCTGACTCCATTATCATCTTGTAAATTGATTTTTTTTTAAATCTGGAGAGTGAGTAGGACTGCACATCTCCATTCCCGACCCTCGTCGTCCTAGTCTTGGCTTGTAGCAGGGCCAAAGTTCGATTGACAACGCTTGTTTTTTGTTTTTTGTTTTTACTTTAAGTTCTAGAGTACATGTGCACAACGTGCAGGTTTGTTACATATGTATACATGTGCCATGTTGGTGTGCTGAACCTCATCATTTACATTAGATATATCTCCTCATGCTATCCTTGCCCCTTTCCCATGACAGGCCCCGGTGAGTGGTGTTCCCCGTCCTGTGTCCAAATGTTCTCATTGTTCAATTCCCACCTATGAGTGAGAACACGCAGTGTTTGTTTTTCTGTCCTTGTGATAGTTTGCTAAGAATGATGGTTTCCAGCTTCATCCATGTCCCTAAAAAGGACATAAATTCATCCTTTCTTATGGTTGCTTAGTATTCCGTGGTGTATATGTGCCACATTTTCTTAATCCAATCTGTCATTTATGGACATTTGGGTTGGTTCCAAGTCTTTGCTATTGTGAATAGCGCCTCAATAAACATATGTGTACATGTGTATTTATAGCAGCATGATTTATAATCCTTTGGGTATATACCCAGTAATGGGATGGCGGGGTCAGATGGTATTTCTAGTTCTACATCCTTGAGGAATCGCCACACTGTCTTCCACAATGGTTGAACTAGTTTACAGTCCCACCAACAGTGTAAAAGTGTTGCTATTTCTCCAGCACCTGTTGTTTCCTGACTTTTTAATGATCGCCATTCTAACTTCTAATTGACAATGCTTCTAATCACTGCTGTCTAATCTAACTTCTAATCAACAATGCTTCTAATCAGGGCCGTCTGGGGGCCAGGGAGTGATTTGCCTGCAGTGGAGGAGGGTTGGCAATGTTACCTTGCATATCGTCAGATGACGAATTCTTTAGAAGTGGGACAATACATGTAGTATGCTTCCGAGCATCAAAGTGGTTAACTGCTTTATCATAAAATAGTGGTGGGAATATCAAGCCAAGGAATTACTGATAGTGAACAATTCAGGCATCCTTCCAAATCCATTCTTCTTAATTCTCCCAACAACCTGATGAGATACAAGTCCCCATTTTATGGATCCAGAAATCAGGGCATAGAGAAAATAAACAACCACCCTGACATCTCCTAGTTCACAAAGGATGGGAGTGGAATTCAAACCAAGGAATCTCGGCACCAGAGTCTGTGCCCCCACCACTGCCCTGCCCTTCCTCTTGGGGTTGTAAGCTGTACTTCCTGTCTTGATGTTACCTATGGATGTGATGTATGAATGTGAAAGCACTGTTATTTCCACGGATCGCTATATGGCAGTGCTTGCAAGACTCCACCTGCCATTTTGTGTTTCTTTAGAGACTCTTCAGAAGTGGAGACGATTACCACTGACACTCCCACAACAGTTCATTGCTCTCCCACCACATAGAATGCAGAAAGCTGAGGGACTTATGTTTTAATACAATATTAAAACAACCCTTGGAATACAAAGTTGAATTTTATTGCTTGTTAAATTCTTTGAAGAGCGAAAGTATTTAAAAAACATAGGACAATAATTAGCCATATTTCTTTAGGGGCTTGTTGGTTTGACCTCAGCCTTTTAGTCTGTCAAAGTATGCTAATCAGCCTGACAGACAGAAAGATAAAATACAGAGGCTGAGGCACGAGTAGGGAAAAGAGGAGAAGAGAGTAGATAAATGAGGAACCAACAGGATGTGAAGGGGACTGTGGCCAATGGTCACTGCAGGGCTACCCTTCCAGAGTGACCCCAGAAGGCTCAGGGCTAGAGAGAGCCTTCAGAACAAAGCAAGTCACTGGTTTTGTTCTCAGTCCAGCAAAGTGAGCAAGCTCATCTGTGTATATTCCACAAATCTTCTTTACCGTGAGCTGAGCATGAAATAAATTGATTGTTTAAAAGGTTGTAGATGGGATGGGGATGATATCAAATCTCCTAATTTGAGGTTTAGATGTATGGCATCTACAGTTCCAGCTGAATGCCTTACGTCATTCTATAACTCTAGTAGAAACGTTTACTGCTCACCAAATATCCATGTACTCCCCCATTTTTCAAGTCGCCCTGAAGCTCAATGGGCTATGCAGTTTGGTGAGTGGAAATGACAAGTATCATTTTTGAGTCAAATCATTCAAGATCAGATGTGCGGCGTGCCAGCTTTCTCTTTTCCTCTTGTGAGGAGGAATGCAGGGCCAGGACTTCAGATGGTTCGGCTACCAGCCTGAGGGATCCCCGATATCCTGAGCTGCTCAGCAACTCGTTAGAGTAGAACCGACCCTATTCTACATGTTCTATTAGCAAGAAATAAACTCTTGCACAGATTATTTGAATTCACACATTCTCAACCCACCCTTTAGTTCATGACTATACTTAGATCAGATAGGAAGAATAAAGCTTAAATCACTGATTCCCTCCTTCCTCATAAACATTGGGCAAGAGGCTTTCTGTAAGTCATTTAACTTAGGTCTCCCAGGAGGAAAAAGGCTAGACATTGACGTTTCATCATTTGATAACTGAAAAAGGAAAGGAAGCTCAGAGAGGGCCAACAGCTTGCCTAAGGACATGCAGTCACTCGGCCGGAATTCAAAATGTTTGGCTCTAAAATTTATGCTTTCTACTTTTTTTCACCTAGCCTTCCCAAAAGACAAACTAGACCATTTAGGTTTCTTAGGAGCCAGGGAAGAGACTGAATGGTCAGCTTATAGTTTTCTAAGCTTTCAAATTTATGATTCTGTATTTAGTCCAGCAAGGTAGCACTCATATTTTTTCTCTGTAAGAGAATCTCAAGATTCTAAATTTCTTAAAGTGACATTCCTATCACCCAAGCAGGGATAGTGGAGGTATTTGGGAGATAACCCAAAAGAAGTCCTGAGTTGCAAGGAGAAAGTCAGTCAGTATCATAACCCCTGCCCATTTCCATCCATTTCTCTCCTATCCGGCACCCCGCACATTATTATCCCTTGTTTCTTGATAAGCCTTTAGACTGTCTTAAAATTTCTGTCTTTTTATATGTTGCACATATGGTATCATTATCCCAAATAACTTTTTTGTATTGGACTATATATTTAATATGTGAAGCAAATTAATCATTGATCAAGTTTAAAAAATTGGTGTTATTCTGACTTCTCCCTCTTTCAAAAATACGAATGTCATTCAATTTCTATATACGTCACCCCAAGCCACCAGAGACATGTATATCCTTATACTCACAACTGTACACCCCCACTCCCACCCACAACCAGACTGGTGCTATGAAAGTTCTCATAAGTTCTAGGACAAAAAGTATAATTAAAGGCTTTAAGAATCACTGAATTAGGCATTCAGTTGTCTGAGTACAAATAGATTGAAACCAGAACATAGGGGATGGGATGTGTGGAGGTCATTAAGGTGGTCCCTAGTAAACATGATATTGTATTCAAGTTCATTGACTCAATTAACTTTTATTTAGCATCTAAACTAATCCAGGAAGTATACTGTGGTTGGCCATATAAACACTATCGTGACACAGTCTTTGCCCTCATCAAACTTACACTTGAGGTGGAAAACTGATATTCACCATTGTTCACTCAATAGTGAAGTCTCCTCTTAGCTCCCTATCAACTATTCTCAGGTCAACTTCTCGTCATGCATCCTTCTTTCAAATATTGTTGTCCAGTATGGCTGTGTCTTCCCCAACTTTCTTTCCTAACTATGAACATGACCCATGAGTGATCTGATTCTTCTCCATCTTTACATCATTATCTGTGTGCTAAGTATAATATGACATACTCAGAGCTCTCTGCTTTGGAGTTTCACCAGGATCTATGGCTGTCACTGACTCATCACCCTAATCACAACCACCTTCGGCATCATACTGTACCTAATTGTGTAGCTCTTTTCATGTTCCAGGCTCCATCTCAATGCTTTACATCATTATTTCATACTTGCCTGGATAGTGCCAGAACTAAGACTGAAACCCACGTCCTTCTTGACCCCAACATCCAGTCCCTTAAAGAGTGTGCTTTTTGGACTTCCTCCCTAGGATGTCCAAAACTTAATTCCACATTGCATCCAACCCACCCTTACAATATCTCCAATTCAACAGAATCACCATTATCCAGCCAATAACCAGAAAACTGAAAGTCATTCACCTTCATCACTCAGCAGGCTCTGCAGACTCAGACTTTTTAATTTCTCTCAAGCTTGCTAATTGCCCTCCTTTTCCATCGATATTGTCTCAACAGAGGTCTTCACTAAGCCTCCGAATCACTGCCTTGCCTTTGATGATGTCTCTTTCAAATTCATTGTTGATATTATTTAAGAGATAGTCCCAACTGAAGACCTAAAATTCAAGTGATTACCCTGCTTTAAATCCTCAAGAGATCCCTCACAGATTGCAGAACAAAGCCCTGACCTTCTGTCTGGCAGAGCCAGCCCTTCAGCCCTGCACTTGTTCCCTGGCCAAGGGCCTGCTGGCAGCTGTCTCCAGGTACCACCTCTGCTTTCTCACTCAAGGGCCTTTGCACAAGGTCGTTCCACGTCCCTTCTCTGACTCATTGCTAATCACTGGTCAGCCTCAACTCAGACATCACTAAGGCCTTTCCACCACCTGCCCCTTCTTCAGACTGACTTTTAGCATGTTCGATACAGAATTACATCACTACCTGAAAACAACCCAGCGAAAGAAGGCAAAATAGGGATTATTTTCATTGCATTTTTACGGGAATGGAAACTGATGTTTAGGATGTTTAAGGACCGCACATAAGAAACTGGTTGATGTAAGAAATACATGGCCTTGGATTCTACATTCTGTGCTTTTCTAGGCAGTTCCTCTGAACTTAGAATTTAAAGGTGCTATGGACAGTCCCTTTTTCTTTTCTTTAAGATGCTTTTTCCTATAGAAGGGGTTATGTGTTTCTCACCTGCATCTTTTTAACAACCCAAGTAGAGTGTTCAGTTCTTTTTGTACTTGGTGTCTTCCATTCTCCTTTGTCTCTTTTTATACAGGCAGAATGTTGCACTGTTAAAAAGAAAACTTGGCTAGAATCTTCCAAATACTTGCTGAGTTACATTGGGAAAGTCACTTTATGTCTCTGAATTTAGTTCTCAAATTTGCAGTGTGATTGAGCTAGGAAATGCCATCTAAGCTCAGAGGTCCTGTCTTGCCCTAGCATTCTCTATGGCCTGTGAAAAATAAATTAAGCCCTAGATCAAGTATTTTGGCCAATTCATTTTTCACAACATTAAAATGCTGCCTATCTAAAAACGGTTTTAAATACTCAGTTTTATAAGTAACCTAAAACTCCTCGATAACTGAAATAGGGATGCCGTGAATACTGGGCTTGAATTGGATTCATCTTTTAGTTGCTGAACAAATGCAGATATATTGACTAGGGCCACAAAGAAGTGTGGTTACTGGACCAATAATTAGGTTCAAATTCTGCCTCTGCCTCTGATTAGCAGTGAGTGTGAAGCATGTCATTGTCATGTCAAGGACAATAGCTCCATTCCTTACTTCGCTTTGTCTGTGTCTGAGACAATGGATATTAACATCGTTGGAAAAGTTCTAATGCTAATAAAAGGTATCACTCCCATTAACCATTGGACTTTGATAAGTCATTTTCTATCTCTAGACCACAATTCCCACTTTTTAAAAACGAAAGAATTTATCTAATTGTCTTCTAAAATTTTCATAGTATAGAAATAAATAATAGCAATGTTGATAATAATGATCACACAAATATTGAGCTCACAACATGCTAAGAACTGTGTTGCACACTTTAAGCCCATAGTATCATGAGTTGGCCCTTTGATGGGATGATAACCAGATGGATTTTCAGTTCTAAAATACAAAATCTAAAGTACCTAATGTGGGCAGTGACCTAAATAGAAAGATGCTTTTAAATATTTTCCCAGATTAGATTTTTTTTTTTTTTATCACCAGGCTCCATGGTAGAACTTAAAATTACATCCAATGTCTACTTTTTCTAATTTGTAATTATGGCCTTACACACGCCCTCTATCCACACCAACTATTCAACATTCTCTTAACAAGCACATCGATCTGTATCTTTGATCTCTCGATGCCATTGCCTTTCCAAATTTTGGAAGTCCTAGATTTCTTCTCCTAGACATTCCTTCCTTATCTTCCAGGACTGAGCCTTATAGGTCACTGTCTTTCTTGAGCTGTCCCTAAAAACGTTGCCTCGGCCAGGATGCATCTTGCCTGCTCAGTACTTCCTGCGCATTGGTGGGTTCATGAAATGGAGTAGCACTGGGTTGCTAACATTTTGTTAAGTTTTCCTTCCCTTCTAAGCCTATGACCTCTCCCAAGGCAGAGGCTGTGAGTGTTGTACCTAGGCATGCTCTCAGCTAGGGAGGCCTCAGCCCTTGTGGGTGGTATGTGAGAAGTTTATAAAAAGATGACTCAGATGTTCAGTGAATGTTTTCCACCAGTTTTGCTTTCTCTATTTTTCTGGAAAATAGACTGTAGAGTTTCACTCTGATGTTTCCCTCTTCCAACTCTGCCTATAGCTGGAATAATGAATATAAATGGCAAGCAAGTAAAAGTAAATATAAGCATTCAAGTTTGGCTTGCTTTTTACATCTTGAGTACTGCAAACTACTTAAATTTACATTTACAGAAGGCTAAAATCTTAATTTGATTTTTCCCACTAAAGGTCTTAAAATTCAGTCTGTTTCAACATGTGGAGAGTTTACTATTTGCAGGGCTGTGTGCTGGAAGGTGTGAGGGATGCTTGGAAGAATGTCACTGTCCCTGGAATTGAAGAAAGTGGCACAAAAAATCTTCACCATTCAAGAATAGGATTAGTGCTATAGGATACTTGGAAGCAAATTGCCATGAAAGCCCAGAGAGAATGGGGACATTTTTAGATTAGGGGACAATCTTCCTCACTATTAAATGGTGCAACATTTACAAGAAATAGCAATCAGCAAAGGGAACACCAAGAGAGCAGAGCACTCACCAAAACCATGGGGCAAGGCCAGGCCATTCAGGAAGCAACAAGCCCTCATGTTGAACAGAATCCAAGCCAGGTGACTGGAAGGAGAGACTGAGGACAACTTGGGTCCAGGGACCAGGAGTTTAGGTTTCAGTATGAGAATGGCTGAGAGCTGAGAAAGATGTTTCAGCTGAGGATGCAGGGCCTGGTCCAGGGTGGATCCCAGGGTGGCTGTGCTTTGGGTTTCCCCTGGCTCAGCCTATAAGAGCTTGAGAAAGAAGAGTCAGCAGTGGCCCTGGAAGCTGCTGTATTTATTCAGTCCTATGCAAATATATCGATTATTCCAGAGAGATTATACAGGCAGGTATATTATAGGCTTCTCCTCATGGAGAACAACTGTCCAATGTAGAACAACTGTCCAATGTAGAACGGCACTCCTAACCCACCGTGTGAAACACAGTTGTATTACTAGCCATTATAAGAGTTGGAACTTTGAAGAAAAGGTCTGTGAAATAACAGCATGCAAAATGGCAGCCAAGTCCTAATCACACTTGAGTTTCCTGAAACACAGAGCCTGCGACTTAAAAAGACGGTCTACCCAATTTGGCGGGGACCGACCATTTTGCAACTGATTCTTCCTTCCTGAATTCCTTGTCAGGACTTACCTCCCATGACAAGGGTTCACAATTGCTTTCACCGCGCTTTCCACACGCCCCCTCCCCTGCACACACCCTTTTTTTATGCCTTGGTGCTCATCAAGAGCTCCCCTTGCTAGTTCCTTTTCTTCTCTCCTCAAGCAAACATACTATGTAAAACGTTCGGTACGGCTACGGTAAAACGTTCCAGGAACGAATGCAAAGGCCGAGGTGACAGGGGGAAGTTCCTTTCTTCAAGAAGCAATATCGTAGAGGTGGGCTGTCAGGGAGCCTGCAAGATCTGAAGTTTCAGGGACTGAATGAAAGAAACACTCGGCTAACAAAACAGTGCCGCCGAGGACGTTTCATCTGCTCGGGCCAAATCCCTTCTTTCTTTCTATCCTTTCTTTCCTAATAACAGCTGCCCTCTCATTCCATGTTACTCTGCTGTGAAGAACAAAACCTCCCTCTGACTATCTGTTTTTCTTTTCTTCCCCAGAGTAGGTCTCATTACTGGTGATTAGCAGATGATTAAAACCAATTCAGCTTCCCCCAGTAGATATTTTCTCCCTGTTTGTGCCTAACGCGTCAGCCTTCAATGAACGTGCTCCTAAGCTTATTAACAGGCTCAGAGGATTAGCTGCCGCCAAGCTCGGTGGCTCCCATATTGTGATGCAGGGAGTGACATGGAACCATTTGCTGAGCGCAGACAGGACCGCTGGGACCAAACTATCTAAATCACAATTTTATTTTCCATGTAGAGCAAGATAAAAGAAAACCCAACAATAATTACAAAAATCAAACGTTTGGACAAGTCTGAAAATATCCTTATACTTAGTGGCAGAAAACAGGCTAAACCAATCAGGAAGGGCATCAATGTGCATGTGTGCGAGAGTGCGTGTGGAGTTTACATGAATGTAAAGTCATGTGGTTTATCTATGTTCATGCCCATGTACAAAGATAAAAGTTCTCGTTTAGCCTCTGCATTCACTCTGGTACATAAACAGCCTGTGTTTGCACGGGTCCCATATGGATAGATCTTTCTTTTAACAGAGACTAAAGAATCGTGAACTTAGAGTATAACAGCCTATGAATTTTGGTAATATTTTAACGAGCATCTAATCCTCCAAAACTGTGAAACTTGAGTTAGATATTGGCAGATACAGACAAAGGAATTCCAAGTAACTGGTTTCACTTTTGTTTCAAAATCACAAATACACCATACGGTTTTTAAAGTTTAGGAGGAATGTCTCCCTATCTGAAAGTGTTTTATTTCTTGGATCGCTAACTAAACAATAATAATAGTCACAAAAGAATAGTGATATATTTATTAGCTGGGACCAGAATTAGTAGATTAGAAAGCAAAAAGGAACATTGCTTCAGTTCTAAAAGGAGAAAAACCTCATAGTCTGACTCTGGTAGATGCATTTAAAAGGTTGTGTTCTGGGGGGACAGGATTGCTTTATTGTTACAAATGGTCTCTTATTCTAAATCTTTCAGTTTTTCTCATTTAGTTTTTCCCACCTTTTCAATGCAGC
The DNA here is from genome assembly GCF_000951045.1 of Mandrillus leucophaeus. Classification (NCBI taxonomy): domain Eukaryota; kingdom Metazoa; phylum Chordata; class Mammalia; order Primates; family Cercopithecidae; genus Mandrillus; species Mandrillus leucophaeus. The sequence continues at coordinate 2,638,376 of NW_012109807.1, read as the reverse complement.
TTAACTCTGAGCGTGCTGGAGCTTGAAATCTAGTTTCCAATTCATAATAGCAACAGGGTTCGCAGAAAATGTCAACAAATCCCTCATCATCAAGGAATGTAGGAAATGTGAAAGGTAAGTCATGTCAGTCTCCCCTGGCTGCGTGATGGAATAAGTCTGTGGATGAAGAGAAGGAAGGAAAAATCCTAGCAAAACAGATACTACAACCAGGCTCTGAAACCCAGCAGTGCCAATAAAACAAAGGAAAACCCGACGAAACAATAGGGAAGTAATGAGGAATTAGAGGAAGATATTGTCAATCACTCAAAATGGCACAATCATATTTTATTTAATTCCAATCATATAATATCTAAGGGAAAATGACAGACAAGGAATTCTTATTGGTTCAATTTTACCAGCATTAAAAAATTTCCAGGAATACCCCTGACCTTGGATGGCCCCAATAAGTAGGTAATTGCTAAAGGATCAATTCTCTCCTCATTAAACAATAGGCCCCAAACAAATGCAATATGTGCAATCAAACGACAGTGAAGCACAGCTGAAGGTAACAGAATACAAAGAAAGCTTTAAGAATGATATTCACAGAAGTGCTGTGATAAATACCAGGAAAACATTTATAATCAAGGACCCATAACAGTGTAACCGGGATGTACAGGAGAAAGTGATGGTTTAATAAGCTTCAAAATCATTTTACGACATGCCTATGAGGCATAACATACATGAAGAAAGCATTGCAGATGATTACACAAAGATAAATATTGTTTCATGAAATACTTTTGCTTAGAAGTATTTCACTGGGACTTGAGAGAGTTTCAACGTCAGTATAGAGACAAGTTCATAAGCAGGGCAATGCCAGCCTCAATAGATGAATAAAAGAAACTATGCTATGGGAAGGGAAAGATATTTCTGTTGCCTGCTCAGCCAGCTCTGCACAGCACAAGGCCAGTGCAACATTTTGAACTGAGGTCCTCTCACCTGCTGAATTAAGCATCACAAAAATGGAATCGCTTGCTTTTTTCCCGCAATTCCTCAAAACAACTCCACAGAAATGGTGGACGAAAATGCAATGACTGTCATGCTGCTTAAGGAATCCTAGAATTATTTCTGACTTTCTTAATAGAGAGAGTCATTTTTTCCTTCACAATTTGCCCTGTTGTCTTCTTTTCAGTGCTTTAGGATAGAATTGCACAATCCCTATGTTAGCACCTGTCAGGAGAAAATGCTGCCTTCACACTCCCGCTCTCATTATCACCAGGGTAAATGGAGGTTAGCAACTATAGACTTAGGTTTGGACCTGCTCTGAAAATTACTAATGGTGTAACCTTGATGAAATTTACTTCGCTTCTTTGAATTTCAGCTATGTCATCTGGAGTATGAGGGAAACCATACTTCTTTCTTAGAATTAGCAGGATTAATAACATAACGAGGGTTAGTCAATGTTCATGAAGGACTCAACAGAGCATGTGGCATACAGCTAGATCACAGTAAATGCCACTGGTATTATTAGTAGTGTCGTCAAGAGAGACAAACTTCATCAAATACTTTCTGATGTAGATGAGACAACACTAAAGGAGTTATTTGAATCAATGAAAATGCTTATAAGAAGTTTGAGAGAGAGGAGCCATCTCTGATAAACCTGACTCTTGCAGGAGTAGAAACGTGGAAGTGGATGAAGCAGAAAGATACAAGTATAAGGGACAAGGTGCTCATTAAAGATCAATAACAATCCAAGGCAGTACTGTAAAGCAATAAATGGGCCTTAGAGATCATAAATACAATCAGGGAGGGGAGAGGTCGCTAAGAGCTAGGAAACATGGTACTAGAACTGGGTCTTGAAGAGAGAGGTGTTGTGAAGAAAGCAGAAAAAGAGCCTTCCCAGGAGGGTCATCCAGTCATTCGCTTTCTCTTTATGTAGAGGATTCTGTCCAGACAGCAACCCCCTGGATACTTCCAGAGCAGGGGACTTGTATGCTATTATGTGTGAATGAATATTCCACTGGTGGGTGGGTTATTACTATTATTATTAATGATAATTCTACTTTAAACCACAGCCAATTTAACCCAACCATTTGGAAGAGCTACATCACTCTATTATCCAATTGATAATTTCAGGGTTTTATTCACAGGCACAATCATGAGAAAAACAAGGAGAAGACAGTCTGTTGGTTGTGTACATATGCATCAACTTTGCTTTTTGAGAACATAATTGGGGATGGGAGTCACAAAGAAAAGATCATTAAGAGTTACAAAGAAAAAAAAAAAGGAAAAAAAGAGAATTAAAAAAAAAAAAAGAACCCACACACATTGCCTTCTTGTGCCATGTGCCAAGCCCTGGGAGGCCCGTTCTACTTCATTTGAGCTGGAGGCAGCACCCGGCCAAGGAGGGTGGTAAGGGAAAAGGCAGGCTGCCTCAGAGGCTGCAGACATCAGGGCAAGGAAATAACAGGTACATAAGGGCAAAGGAAAGTGCTGTGTTGGGAGAGAGCTGTAAGGGAATTTTCTTCCATTTAAACATTAGGCAAAAATAGCAAACATAGTTCCTGGCGGAGGCTGCCCCTTCCCCATTCCCATCCATCCAATAAACAAAACATCCTCAGCTAACTGGGATCTCTAAGAATCTACAGATCGGTAACTAAGGCCCTTAGTGATGTGTGGGTTAGCAACCCAGTCAATTCTTTCCTGTAGTCTAAGAGCAGAGGGGAAGCCGGGAGGAGGGTGCACATTGGGTGGACCTGGTGAACCCCCTACTGTTAATCCCAGAAACAATCAAACAGTGAGGGGATGGAGGGTACTAACATGTTGGCAAAGGCAAAAACATGCCTGCTGCACATTGCTGGAGAGAAATCGAGGATCAATTCAGCAAAATATTTTCACGGAGAAGCACACAGCTTGTTGGTTTTAGCTAAACAGGAAAAGACAATTAGAAATATTGAAGGTTAAAATCGATCGATTATTTAAAAACTGTAAGTAGATATTCCTAACAACTTCTGAAGTAAGTTAGGTAGCAGTGAAAGCACTCAGTCTTAGGATGGGCAGATAGCCATTTCTCTCTCTCTCTCTCTCTCTCTCTCTCTCTAGCTAGCTATCTTTTCATATGGTTTTCTGTAGTGCTAGCCACAAGCCTTTAAAGGCACAGTCTATTACCTTTTGTATTTTCTTACAGTAACTACCTCAGTGCAGTGGAATGAATAGTGTTGAATGAATATATAAGTGAAAACATTCTGGATAAGGCTCTATAAAGAAATGACAAGTTGCAGATACGGGATTAGCACATTTACTTTAAAGTGATACAGTAGTGATGGTTCACCCTGCCTTAACTGTTTTCAGCTGCTTTTGATTCTTATTCTGTTGTACCATTGGGAGGCATAATTGTAAAGTAACATGAAGGAGGTCTCCTGGCCCAGGGATACTGTAGCATTTTAGTCTCAACTTCTGCTCAGAAATAGTAATAGCTAATACTTACGTGCCAGGCAGTTTTCCAAGTACTTTATGAAGATTAACACATTTAAACCTTATACCAATCCCATAAAGTAGGAAGTGTTAGGATTTTTCATTTTGTACATATGGAAACCTTGCACAGATAAGTAAAGTGTCTGTCTTGATCAGTTTGGGCTTCTCTAACAAAATGCCTTAAAAAAAAGTAGCTTATAAACAATAGAAATGTATTTCTTACAGTACTGCAGGATGGGAAGTCCTAGATCAAGGCATTGGCAGACTCAAGGTCTGATGCAGTCCTGCTTGTTGGTTCATGGATGGTGCTTTCAGATAGTGTCTTCACATTGTGGAAGGAGTGAGGCAGTTTTCTGGGCTCTCTTTCATAAGGACACTAATCCCATTCAGGAAGGCTCTTCCCTCATGACCTAATCACCTCCTAAAAGTCCCACCTCCTAATACCATCACACTGGTGACTAGTTTTTTTAACATGAATTTTAGGGGACACACACATTCTGACCATAGCATTATCTATGGTCCCAGATGTCGAAATTGAAGGTGCCAGGAGTTGAACTCAGACTTTGTAGCTTTATAAGCTGAGTCCTGAGGCATTTCTGTCTCTGAGCATGGTTCTTTTCCTCCTATTTTATAAAATTTCTTGGAAGTTCCTTTTGCTTAGCGGTCTTAAGAAGTAGACCTAATGCTAACAATAATTTGTCAAATGCTATGTTTCAGTAATGGTAGGAAATGACAACCAAATACCTGATACCTGTGTAAATACCTACCTTACGCTCCTCTTACAGAAAGATTCAGAATAACTGAGCGAACATTCTAAACATTCTTGATGCACCAAACTAAGTAATCATTGTATTTTTGTATATACTGCAAGCCTGAAGGGACTCCGTAAAATAAAGGAGGTAGATTTATCAGATAGTTTTAGCTTTTAGTACTCCTCATACCAATGCAAGGTATGAGAGGATTCATTCAATCTTTATAATCTAGAAAGTCCCACCAGGTTTTTGTAAAGACATAAGATTGTTTGGTAGACCTAAATTATAATTTTTTTTATCCCATCTACTACAAAATATTGAAAGCGCATCATATGCTAAAAGCAATGCAATTTATTATATATTAAAAATAATACAACAGTGCATCTTGAAGAGTTCATGGTGTTCAAAAAGGAGGAGGAGGGAAAGAAGGAAACAAAATTCAACTACAAAGTTGCAGAGATGTGATTATTACTTCACATCCAAGATGAATTAATTGCTGTACTTTTAAATTAAATTTATCATAAAATACATAACATAATTGCATCATTATAGTTAACATATATTACACATTTTATATTTATATATTGTATACATTATGTTAACAAGCACTTGTTATGTCTTCAATTCATAGTTTATTAATAGTGCTAAATACAAAGGAATACAGTGATTCACATTCCACTTGAGTAGATCTCTCCTTTTGTATGACAAATATAACATAAGGAAATCTCTGGAGGCTTCTGAATTGAATTATCACATCACTGATACCTTTTTATTAAAGACATCTTAGATTAAGATAAAATACCACTTGATGCTGAAAGGTAAGCTGATCAACTAATTAATTGTCAAGTTTCAAGAAAGATTCCCAGAAAACAAACAAGAGGAACACTTTAGAAATTGAAATATAATTATAAAGTAATAAAGATTATGTAGCACTTAGGTCCTTGAGTGTTGACACTGAACAATCAAATATGTGTCTGAGAAATGGTTTGAATTTTCCCAGGCAAAATGTTTTCTTTCAACATTCTAGGGCAGTGGCTTTGGGTGGAAATCTAGACTGGCTTTCAGTGTCAGTGGAATCCATGGATGTTGAATGTCTCATACTTGAAACACAGCACAGCTGTCAGAGCAGCACTTTGAACATATCTAGCTTGGGACTGACCATAACTGACTGATATCGCCAAAGCTGGAATTGGGAAAGCATGCCATTCTCCATGCTTGCAGAACACCAATGTAGAGTTCGATGCATACGGAGGAAATGTTTAAACTTCTTTTAAAATGTAGGGTTTGTTAAGATGCCTAAATACTTGTAAGATTTTTGCACTGCATTGAAAGGTATAAAGTCAATACCAATGGACTATGATAGGTTATGCATGTACATTGTAATACCTAGAGTAACCACGAAGAAAAATTATACAATTCAATGTATGCAAAAACACTATAAATGAATCAAGATAGACTCCTATAAACTGTTTTTTGTGGTTGTTGTTAAATGAGTAAGTTAACAAAATAAAAGAGAGAGAGAAATGGAGAAAAAGAATCAGAGGAAACACACAGAAAACAAATGATAAATTGTCAGAGTTAAACCTCAATATATCAATAATTACTTTAAATATAAATGATTTAACTACACTCTTCTAGAGATAGATAATAATAGATTGAACAGAATAAGAAACCTAAATATCTACTGTTTATAAGAAATTCACCTGAAACTCAATGGCATAGGATGGTGAAGGTAAAAGTAAAGGGAAAAGATGTACCATGCATACATTAATCCAGAAAATGAATAAAGTAGAAGTCAGAAGAAAGAAATAATCGAGACAAAGAAAGCATTACATAATGATAAAAGGATAAGCCACAAGTAAATATATTTATATTTTTTACAGAGAGAGAGAGACAGACAGAGGAAATAGACTAGTTGCTTGAAAACTACAACCTGCCAGAATCTAACTATAATGAAAGAGAAAACTTTAATAGTTTTATAATCACTGAAGGAATTCAATTACGAAAAAAATAACACCAATGCTACACAAATTCTTTCAGGAAATAGGAGAGAAGAGGACATTTTCAACTCATTTTTTGAGATTAATTTTGCCCTGATACCAAAATTATCCAATACAAAGAGAAAAGAAAAAGAAAGCTACAAACTAATACGTCTTATGAACTTAGATTCAAACTTCTTCAAAAAGTATCAGCAAATATAATCTAGCAAGCTATAATAAGAATTATAAAATATGTACAAGTGGGATTGATTCTAGGTATGTGAGACTGCTTCTACATTTGAAAATCAATCAATACAATCCATAATGTAAATAGGCAAAAGAAGAAAAATCCTACAGTCACATCTATAGAGGCAGAAAAAGCATTTGACAAAATCCAACGATTATTCATAATACAAAATCAAAACAAAATAAAGCTCTCAGTAAACTAGATATAGAAGAAAGTTCCATAATGTGAAAAATAACACCTACAAAAAAAAATCCCTGTATCTAATATCACACATAGTGGGGAAATATTTTGCCCTAAGGTTGAAAACTATTCAAGAACATATTCTTTCACCAGTTTCATTTAACGTAATAGAATTTCTAGCAATTGCAATAAAGCAAGAAAAAGAAACAAAATGTGTTCAGATAAAAAAAGATATAAAACTATTCTTATTTAAGTTGACATGATTGTCTAAATAGAAAATCTCCAGGAATCTGAAAAATGAACAAGCTAATAACAAACAAACTTTCTTCTTCAGGTAATTAGTGAGTTCAGAAATGTCTCAAACTACAAGATCAGTACAAAAAATTCAAACATATTTTTATATACTAACAATTAATATGTGGAAAGTAAAAGTTAAAATATGGTACCAATTAGAAATACCACAAAGAAAGTTATAATTAGGAATAACTTTAAACGACACAATATAGGTTAGTATAGAATCTCTCTGATGAAAATTATAAAATGTTGAGAAAGAAATAAAAGAAACATAAATAATTGAAAATTGAAGAGGCATACAGTGTTTATTACATGGAAGATTCAGGCAGAAAAGGTGTCAGTTCTCCCCACTTTGAGCTCTCAATTTAATGCAGTTTCTACCAAAATCCCACCAAGGTTTCTGTACACATAGATAAACTCATTCAAAAGTTTCTGTGGAAAGGCACAAACTAAAACAATCTTTCAAAAAAATAATAATAAAGTGGGAAGACTCACTCGACAGATATTAAGAGCTACTCTGTAGCTACACGGTATTATCAGAAGGATAAATAAAAAGATTAGTAAAACAGAAAACCCAGAAACGGTCACACATAAATATGGCCAACTGATTTTTGACAAATGTGCAAAACCAGTTCAACATATTTACAATAGTGCCATAGACTGAATTGTGTCCCATTCAAAAATTAATATGTTGGCCAGGCGCAGGGGCTCACACCTGAAATCCCAGCACTTTGGGAGGCCAAGGCAGGTGGATCACCTGAGGTCAGGAGTTTGAGACCAGCCTGGCCAACATGGTGAAACCCCGTGTCTACTAAAACACAAAAATCAGCTGGGCATAGTGGCAGGCACCTGTAATCCTAGCTATTTGGGAGACTGAGGCACAAGAATTGCTTAAACCCAGGAGGCAGAGGTTGCAGTGAGCTGAGATCGTGCCACTGCACTCCAGCCTGGGCAACAAAGTGAGACTTTGACTCAAAAAATTAAAAAAAAAAAAATTCATATGTCAAATCCCTAACCCCCAATGCAGCTGTATTAGGAGATGGGCCTTGGGGAGGAAATTAGGGTTAGATGAGATCATGAGGGTGGGGTCCTTATGATGGAGTTAGTGGCTTTGTAAAAAGAGAAAGAGAAGTGAGATTTCGCTGTTCCTGCCATGGAAGGACACAGTGAGAAGGTGGTTGTCTGGAAGCCAGAAGGCAAGCCCTCACCAGAAACTAAATTTATCAGCACCTTGGTCTTGGATTTTCAGTCTCCAGCACTTTGAGAAATAAATGCCTGTTGTTTAGGCCACCCATCCTTTCTATGGTATTTTGTTATAGAAATCTCAGGACACTAATACAGATTGTCTTTTCAATAAATGGTTTTGAAGACCTGGGCATCTGGAGTCACGAGTTCAGAAATAAAGCCACACACTTACAACCATCTGATCTTTGACAAAATCATCAACAACAACAACAAAAAACAAGACATAGGGAAAGTCCTCCCTATCCAATAAATGGTGCTGGGATAACTAGCTTGCCATATGCACAGGATTGAAACTGGACCCCTTGCGGACACCATATACAAAAATCAATTTAAGGCAGACTAAATACTGAAATGTGTAACCTAAAACTAGCAAAACCCTAGACGAAAACCTAGGAAATACCACTGTGGACATAAGACCTGGCAAATATTTCATGACAAGGACATCAAAAGCAATTGCAACAAAAGCAAAAATTGACAAATGGGATCTGATAAAACTAAAGAACTGCTCAGCAAAGGAAACTGTCAAAAGAATAAACAGACAACCTATGGAATAGGAGAAAAGTTTTGCAAACTATGCATCTGACAAAGGTCTAATATCCAGCATCTAGAAAGAACTGAAATTTACAAGAAAAAAAAATTTTAAATGGACAAAGGATATGAACGACACTTTTCCAAAGAAGACTCTGTCCTCACCCCAAATCTCAACTTTTCAGAAGAATACAGGAAAATGCAAGAATATTTGAAGCTTCCTAGAGACCTGTTGAATGGCTTTGACCAAAAGCGTGATCGCAATATGGACAATGAGGTCCAGGCTGAGGTGGTCTCAGATGGAGATGAGGAACTTGTTGGGAGCTGGAGCAAAGGTGACTCTTCCTATGTTTTTAGCAAAGAGACTAATGGCATTTTGCCCCTGCCCTAGAGATGTGTGGAACTTTGAACTTGAGAGAGATACCTTAGACTATCTGGCAGAAGAAGTTTCTAAGCAGCCAAGTATTCAAAAGGTGGCTTGAGTGCTGTTAAAAGCATTCTGTTTTAAAAGGGAAACAGAGAATAAAAGTTCAGAAAATTTGCAGCCTGACGATGCAGTAGGAAAGAAAAACCCATTTTTTGAGGAGAAATTCAAGCCAGCTGCATAAATTTGCATAAGTAGCAAGGAGCCTAATGTTAATCCCCAAGACCGTGGGGAAAATGTTTCTAGGCCATGTCAGAGACATTCACAGCAGCCCCTCCCATCACAGGCCCAGAGGCCCAGGAGGAGAAAGTAATTTTGTCAGCTGGGCCCAGGGTACCCATTCTGTGTGCAGCCTAGGGACTTAATGCCCTGTGTCCCAGTCATTTAAGCCATGATTGAAAGGGGTCAAGGTAGAGCTAGCGCTGTGACTTTGGAGAGTGGAAGCTCCAAGCCTTGGCAGCTTCCACATGGTGCTGAGTGCGCAGGTGGGCAGAAGTCAAGAATTGAGGTTTGGGACCTCTGCTTAGATTTCAGAATATGAATGAAAATGCCTGGATGCCCAGGCAAAAGTTTGCTGCAGAGGTGGGGCCCTCATGGAGAACCTCTGCTAGGGTAGTATGGAAGAAAAATGTGCCATCACAGCACCCAAACAGAGTTCCCACTGAGGCACTACTGTGAGAAGAGTGCCACCATCCTCCAGATCCCAGAATGGTAGATCCACTGATGCTTGCACCGTATGCCTGGAAAAGCTGCAGACACTCAATCCTAGCCTGCGAAAGCATCTGGGTGGGAGGCTGTACCCTGCAAAGCCACAGGGGTGGAGCTGCCCAATACCATGGGGACCCACCTCTTACATCAGTGTGATCTGGATGTGAGACCTGGAGTC
>NW_012109807.1:2516434-2628341 GCF_000951045.1 Mandrillus leucophaeus | reverse complement strand
AGGCTGTACCCTGCAAAGCCACAGGGGTGGAGCTGCCCAATACCATGGGGACCCACCTCTTACATCAGTGTGATCTGGATGTGAGACCTGGAGTCGAAGGAGATCATTTTTGAGCTTTAAAATTTTACTGCTCCACTGGATTTTGGACTTGAATGGACCCTGTAACTCCTTTGTTTTAGCCAATTTCTCATATTTGGAATGGCTGTATTTACCCAATACCTATACCCCCATTGTATTTAGGAAGTAACTTGCTTTTGGTTTTACAGGCTCATAGGGAGAAGGGATTTGCCTTATCTTAGATGAAACTTTGAACTGTGGACGTTTGGGTTACTGTTGAAATGAGTTAAAACTTTGAGGGACTGTTGGGAAGGCATGATTGGTTTTGAAATGTGAGGACATGAGATTTGGAGGGGCCAGGAGCAGAATGATACAGTTTTGCTGTATTGCCACCCAAATCTCAATTTGAATTATATCTCCCAGAATTTCCACATGCTGTGAGAGGGACGCATGTGGAGGTAATTCATTCATGAGGGCTGGTCTTTCCCATGCTGTTCTTGTGATAGTGAGTGAGTCTCATGAGCTCTGATGGGTTTGTCAGGGTTTCTGCTTTTGCTTCTTCCTCATTTTCTCTTGCCACCACCATGTAAGAAGTGCCTTTTGCCTCCTACCATGATTCGGAGGCCTCCCCAACCATGGGGAGCTATAAGTCCAATTAAACCTCTTTTTCTTCCCAGTCTTAGATATATCTTTATCAGTTGTGTGAAAAATACACTAATCATTAGAAAAATGCAAATTGAAACCACTGTGAGATACCATCTTACCCCAGTAAGAATGGCTATTACTAAAAAGTCAAAAAGTAACAGATGTTAGCAAGGTTGCAGAGACAAGGGAGCAATTATGCATTACTGATGGGAATGTAAATTAGTTCAGCCATTGTGTAAAGCAGATTAGTGATTTCTCGAGTAACTTAAAACAGATTTATCACTTGACCCAGCAATCCACTATTGGATATATAATAAAATAATTATAAATCATTCTTCCATAAAGACACGTGCACACATATGTTCATTGCAGCACTATTCACAATTTCAAAGACATAGAATCAACCTAGGTACCCATCAACAGTGGATTGGACAAAGAAAATGTGGTACATATACACTATGGAATACTACACAGCCATAAAAAAGAATAAGATCTTGTCCTTTGTAGCAATATGGATGGAGCTGGAGGCCATTTTCCTAAGCTAACTAACACAGGGACAGAAAACCAAATACTAAATATTATCACTTATGAGTAGGAACTGAACATTGAGTAGAGATGAACAAAAAGAAGGGAACAACCAACACAAGGCCCTACTAATGGTTAATGGTGGGGCAAGAATAAGAGTCAAAATACTACCCATGAAGTATTATGCTTATTACCTGGGTAATCAAATAATCTGTACATCAAGCCCTCATGACACACATTTTACCTATATAACAAGCCTGCACATGTACCTGTGAACCTAAAATAAAGGATAAAAAAATGAGCCTTGACCTACACCTGACATCTGATTAAAATTAGAATCACAATGAACCACAGATGTGAATGTAAAACATAAATCTATAAAACTTTTAGAAAAAAAAAATGGAAGAGCAAATCTTCGCACCTAAAGCTAGGAAAAGAGACAACACCAAAAGCATGACTCTCAATTGAAAATAATCTATACATTAAACCTCATTAAAGTAAAAACTTTCCCTTTGGAAAAACCCATGTTTAAAGGAGGAAAAGACCAACTACAGACTGGAAGGCGATATTTGCAAACCACATATCTGACAAAGAAGTGATATCTAGAGAAAGAGATCTTCCAGGGATCAGGCAAGATAGCTGAGTAGATGTAGCCAGGTGGGCAAGGATGGAGAGGACTGGTGCAATTTTAACAGATCTTCAGAGAGAAGGCACATAAACTGGGCTGATGGATGAGGCAGCTGGGAACCCTACATTGGGTTACTGCACACCAGGACTTGTTCCTGGTCTCCAATGACTCTAGAGGAATGGGCGCAACCCACTCTTGCCATGGGCCCCTGGAATTCTGGAAGGAAGATATCCCTTGACTACCACCAACATTCAAATTGGCAAGGAGAGCTGCTTACAGAAGTTGTAGGGGCAGCAAGCCAACTGATGTGGAGCCCAAAGGGTTTGGTGCGGGAGAGTCTGTAGCAGAGCACAGCTAGGGATGGCCATATCTCTTGGCTCCACTGGCTCTCATAGGAGACTTTAGCCCTAGGGAAATCGTCGGACCTAAACTCTGCAGGGTGGTCTCACCCATAAGAGGCCAGTCCAACCTGAGCACTCCTTGGTCTTCTGGCCTCTCCTAAGGCCCCAGCCTGCCAGTGCCTGCTTGCAAAACAGCCTCAGGTGCCCTGAGGGCCTGCATCATAGCTTCTGCACTGGTGGACTATGTCTGACTGGCAGAGAGCTCCAGTAGGGCAGTCCCAAGGGCCGCACAGCAGCCCACTAGCTCCCTCCCTACACTGCAGCTTCCCCAGGGCCCACAGCAACCCCTTACATTGCTTTGCTGGTGATCGTGTGTGGGGATTGGTTTTGCTTTCCTTGCCCTGCCAGTGCCTGCATATATGCATGTACCCTGCTCTGCCACTGCTGAGGTGGCAGTGCAGTTCACCCCCTCACCCTGCCAACTGCCTTTGCAGTCAGAGCCTTAGCGGGCACAGAGAAGCCAGTCCCACCATGACCATTATCTCACCCTTATTCCAACACTGCCACCAGAGTGAAACTAGGCACAGAGAATAGGAAATTCTTCCGTGCCTGGAGCATCCACCCCAGCCTGCAATTCACAGAATATGCACAACGACCTGTGCCTGCCAGGAAGCCCTGCCCCTCATACCAATGTCACCACCAGTGCAACTACGTGCACAGTCACCAGCATCTCCCTCCTCCAAGCCACATTGCCTCCACCACTATTGTGAACACCTTCATGGAGGCAGGCACGCTGGCACCTGCTAGCACTCTGCTGCAGCCAAGGAGCATGCACCCCACTGTGCTGCCACAGCCACTGCTGAAGACAGATCTTGGGGTCATCACATTACAAAATGCTTTGGGTGATATCATCCATCAGAGTTTAATTAACAATGGTCTAGGAGCACCTTGGGCCACCCCAGGGCAGTGGGTTCCTAAGTGCATGGAGCCAGAGAACACAGTCAGGGCCCATTAGGAGTCCCCCAGAGATAGAGCACACAGTCCAAGGGTTGGGAGCTGAGTGTTAGCCCTCTAAAATCTTCCAGAAACAAAGCCAGTAAACCAAATCACCCTCATACCACAATCAAACCCTCAAGGTCATCAAATAGGATAAAAGAGTGTCTTCTTTCCTCCAAAAGACCACACCATCTCTCCAGAAAGGGCTCTGAACCAGGCTGAGATGGCTGAAATGACAGAAATAGAATTCAGAATATAGATAGGAATGAAGATCATTGAGATGCAGGAGTATGTTGAAAGTCAATCCAAGGAAGCTAAGAATCACAATAAAATGATGACGGGAGCTGACAGACAAAATTGCCATTATAGAAAAGCATGTAACTGACTGATAGAGCTGAAAAACACACTACAACAATTTCAAAATGTAATCACAAGTATTAATAGCAGAATAGACAGAGCAGAATGAAGAACTGCAGAGCTTGAAAACCAGTTTTCTGAAATTAGACAGAGAAGAATAGAGAAAAAAGAGTGAAAAAGAACGAACAAAACCTCTGAGAAATATGAGATTGTGTAAAGAGACTGAATCTATGACTCACTGGCGTTTGTGAAAGAGATGGGGAGCATGTAGGCAACTTGGGAAACAAATTTCAATATATGATCCATGAGAACTTCCCCAACCTAGACAGAGAGGCCAACATTCAAATTCAGATGATGTAGAAAACCTCAGTAAGATACTTCAAAAGAGATAATCCCCAAGACACATAATCATCAGATTCTCCAAGATCAAAATGAAAGGGAAAACATTAAAAGCCACTAGAGAGAAAGGTCAGGTCACCTACAAAGTGAAGCCCATCAGTGTAACAGCAGACCTCTCAGGAGAAACATTACAAGCCAGAAGAGATTGAGGCTAATATTTATCATTCTTAAAGAAAAAATAATTCCAACCCAGAATTTTATAGTTAGCAAAACTAAGCTTTATAAGCAACAGAAAAATAAGATCATTTTTAGGCAAGCAAATGCTGAGCAAATTTGTTAGCACTAGACTTGCCTTACAAGAGCTCCTGAAGAAAGCACTAAATGTGGAAAAGAAAGACCATTACTAGCCACTACAAAAAACACCCTTAAGTACAAAGACTGGTGACACTATAAAGGAACCACATAGGCCAGGCATGGTGGCTCATGCCTGTAATCCCAGTACTTTGGGAGGCTGAGGTGAGTGAATCTCTTGAGCTCAGGAGTCCAAGACCAGCCTGGGCAACATAGTGAGACCCCATCTCTACTAAAAGCAAAAAGAATTAGCCAGGCGTGGTGGTGCACACCTGTGGTCTCAGTTCCTTGGGAGGCTGAGGTGGGAGGATCACTTGAACCTGGGCAGTGGAGGTTGCAGTGAGCCAAGATCATGCAACTGTACTGAAGCCTGTGTGACAGAGCAAGATCCTATCCCAAAAATAAATGAATAAATGAATAAACAAATAAATAAATAAACCACATAAACAAGTCTGCTTAGTAAACAGCTAACATCATTATGATAAGGTCAAATCCACACATATCGATACTCACCTTGAATGTAAATGGACTAAATGCTCTAATTAAAAGGCACAGAGTGACAAGCTGGATAAAGAACCAAGAGCCATTGATATGCTGTCTTCAGGAGACCCAGCTCACAAGTAATGACACCTATAGATTCAAAGTAAAGAAATGGAGACAAACCTGCTGAGCAAATGTAAAACAGAATAAAGAAGGGTTGTGATCATAATCTTATACAAAACAGACTTTAAGCTAACAAAGTTCAAAAAAGACAAAGAAAGGCATTATATAATGGTAAAAGTTCGATTCCACAAGAAGGCCTAACTATCCTAAATATATATACAGTGAACACAGGAGCACCTAGATTCATAAAACAAGTTCTTAGAGAACCTTCGAAGAGAATTAGACTTCCACAAAATACTAGCAGGAGAATTTAACACCCCACTGACAGTATTAGACAGATCATCAAGAAAATCAACCAAGTTATTCAGGACTGAAACTCAGCACTGGATCAAATGGACCTGATAGATAGCTACAGAACTCTCCACCCCAAAACAACACAGTACAAATTTTTCTCATTGCCACATGGCACATACTTTAAAATTGATCGCGTAATTGGAGTTAAAACACTCCTTAGCAAATGCAAAAGAACTGAAATTATAACAACCAATATCTCAGATCACAACACAATTAAATTTACAATTACACGGAAATTGAATAACATTGCTCGTGAACAACTTTTCATTAAATAATGAAATTAAGACAGAAATCAAGAAGTTCTTAGAAACTAATGAGAACAAAGATACAACATACCAGAATCTCTGGGATACAGCTAAGGAAGTGTTAAGAGGGAAATTTATAGCACCAAATGTCCATATCAAAAAGTGAGAAAGATCTCAATTTAACAATCTAACATCACAACTAAAAGAACTAAAGAACCAAGAAAAAACTAACCCAAAGGTAGCAGAAGACAAGAAATAAACAAAATCAGAGCTGAACCGAAGGAGATTAAGATATGAAAAACAATTTAAAAGATCAACAAATCTAGGAGCTGGTTTTATGAAAAAATTAATGAAATAAACTACTAGCTAGACTAATAAAGGAGAAAGGAGAGAAGACCCACATAAACACAATTAGAAATGACAAAGGAGATATTACCACTGACCCCACAGAAATACAAATAAACATCAGAGAATACTATGAAGACCTCTATGCACATAAACTAGAAAATCTATAAGAAACGAATAAATTCCTGGTTACATACACCCTCTCAAGACTGAGCCAGGAAGATATTGAATTCCTGAACAGATAAAAAATGGGCTCTGAAATTGAATAAATAATAAATAGCTTACTAACTAAAGAAAGCCCAGGACCAGATGGATTCACAGCTGAATTCTACCAGGTGTACAAAGAAGAGCTGGTACCATTCCTCTTGGAACTATTGCAAAATACTGAGGAGGAGAGACTCCTCCATAACTCGTTCTATGATGCTAGCATCATCGTGATACCAAAAACCTGGCAGAGACACAAAAACAGAAAACTTTAGGCCAAGTTTATGAACATCAGTGCAAAAATCCTCAGCAGAATACTGGTAAATAAATCCCCAGCACATCAAAAAGCTTATCCACCACAATCAAGTAGATTCCTGGGATGCAAGACTGGTTCACCATAAGCAAATCAATAAATGTGATTCATCTCATAAACAGAACTAAAGACAGAAAACCTGTGATTATCTTAACAGGTGCAGAAAAAGATTTTGATAAAATTTAACACCTCCTCATGTTAAAAACTCTCAATAAACTAGGTATTAAAAGGAACACATCTCCAAATAATAAGACCCACCTATCCATCGATGACAAACCACAGCGAACATCATACTGAATGGGCAAAAAGTTGGAAGCATTCCCCCTGAAAATCAGCATAAGACAGCAATGCCCTCTCTCAGCATTCCTGTTTAACATAGTATTGAAGTCCTAGCCAGAGCAAACAGGCAAGAGGAAGAAATAATGGACATCCAAGTAGGAAGAGAAGAAGTCAAACTATATCTGTTTCCAGAAAACATGATGCTATATTTAGAATATCTCACAGTCTTGACCCAAAAGGTCCTAAAGCTAATAACTTCAGTGAAGTCTCAGGATACAAAATCAATATTAAAAATCACTAGCATTCTTAGTAATTCTTCCAACGGCTGAGAGCCTAATTAGGAACGCAATCCTATTTACAATTGCCACAAAAAGAATAAATTACCTAGGAATACAGCTAACTAGGGAGGTGAAAGTTATCTGTAAAGAAAACTACAAACCACTGCTCAAAGAAATCAGAGATGACACAAACAAATGGGGAAACCTTCCATGTTCATGTGTAGGAAGAATCAATATCATTGAAAAGGTCATGCTGCCCAAAGCAATTTATAGATTCAATGCTACTTGCATTAAACTACCAATGACATTCTTCACCAAAGCAGAAAAAAACTATTGAAAATTCAAATGGAACAACAACAAAAAAAAAACCCCAATAGCCAAGGCAAACCTAAGCAAAAAGAACAAAGCCGGAGCATCATGCTACCTGACTTCAAACTATACTACAAGGCTATAGTGACCAAAACAGCATGGTACTGATACAAAAACAGACACATAGACCAGTAGAAATGAATAGTGCGCTCAGAAATAAGGCCACACACCTACAACTATCTGATATTTGACAAGCTCCACAAAAACAAGCAATAGGGAAAGGATTCCCTATCCAATAAATGGTGCTGGGATAACTGGCTAGCCATATGCAGAAGATTGAAACTGGATCCCTTCCTTACACCATATACAAAAATTAACTCAAGATGGACTAAAGACTTAAATGCAAATCCCAAAACTATAAAAACCCTGGAAGGCAACCTAAGCAATAGCATTCTGAACATAGGAATGGGCAAAAATTTCATGACAAAGACACCAAAAGCAATTTGAACAAAAACAAAAATTGACAGATGGGATCTAAGTAAACTAAAAAGCTTCTGCACAGCAAAAGAAACTATTAACAGAGTAAACAGACAACCAACAGAAAGGGAGAAAAGTTTTGCAAATTATGCCTCTGACAAAGGTCTAATATCCAGCATCTGTAAAGAACTTAAACAAATTTACAAGAAAAAAATTTGAAAGTGGGCAAAGGACATGAACAGACACTTTTCAAAAGACATGCATGCAGCCAACAAACATACAAATAAAAGCTCAACATCACTGATTATTAGAGAAATGCGAATCAAAACCACAGTGAGATACCATCTTACCAGTCAGAATGGCTATTACTGAAGACAAAAGCAGACAAAGAAACAAACAAACAGATATGGGCAAGGTTACAGAGAAAAAGGAATGCTTATACACTTGGTGGGAATGCAAATTAGTTAAAACAATTGTGGAAAGCAGTGTGGCCATTCCTCAAAGACCTAAAAACAAAAATACCATTCAACCCAGCAATCTCATTACTGGGTATTTACCCAAAGGAATATAAATCATTCTAACATAAAAATATGTGTACTAATATGTTCATTGCAGCACTATTCACAATAGCAAAGACATGGAATCAACCTAAAAACCCATCAGTGGTAGACTGGTTAAATAACATGTGGTACATATAAACCGTGAATTACTATGGAGCCATAAAATAGAATGAAATCATGTCCTTTGGAAGAACATGGATGGAGCTAGAGGCCATTACCCTGAGCAAGCTAACACAGGAACAGAAAGTCAAATATTTCATGTTCTCACTAATAAGTTGGAGTTAAGTGATGAGAATGCATGGATACATGGGGGAAACAAAGACATTGGGGCCTGTTGGAGGGTGGAGTATAAGAGGAAGGAGAGAATCAGAAAAAATAACTAATGGGTACTGGGCTTAATACCTAGGTGACGAAGTAATCTATACAACAATCCCCACGACACTAGTTTAACTGTATCGCAAACCTGCACATGTTAAATTAAAAAAAGAACTGGTATCTAGAATATGTAAAGTACTTTCAAAATTCAACAACTAAAAAAATGAAGAATCCAAATAGAAAATAGACAAAATATAATATGAAAAGACATTTTATAGAAGAGGAAATATAGATGACCAAGAAACACATAACAAGATGTTTTAGCCATTAGGGAAATGCAAATTAAAACTATGATGAGATAACACTACAAACATTTCAAACTGGCTAAAATTTAAAAATAACTATTGACAACAACACATGTTTGTGAGGATGAAAAGAAATTGGGTCACACACACCCTGCTGGTGGCAATATAAAAGGGCCCAGCCACTCTGGAATACAATTTGGAAAATTTCGTCTAAAAGCAAACATGTAACTACCATACCATCCAGAAATTGCACTCTTGTGTATTCTAGAGACATGAAAGCTTATATTCACAGAAAATCTGTACATAGATATTCATAGCAGCTTTATTTATAATAGGCCCAAACTGGAGACAACCCAGATGTCCTTCAGTGGGTGAATTATAAATAAACTGTAGTACATCAATACCAATAAAAATATGAATGAACTACTGATACACATAACATTTTGGATGCATCTCCAGGGAATTATACTAAATGAGGGGGAAAAAAAAAATCCCACATGGTTACATACTGCATGATTCCATTTATATGTCGTTCTTGAAATGACAAAATTATAAAAATAGAAGAGAGATTTGTGATTGACAGGGCTGGAGAAGGGGGAGTTGGGGAAGACAGCTGGATGTGGCTATAAAGGAGGAACACAGGGGATTCTTGTGGCTTTGGAAAGGCACTGTGTCAATATCAATATCCTGATTGCATTACTATACCATAGTGCTGCAGTGTTACCAGGGGAAGAAACCTGGTAAAGCATACAGGGGATCTCTCTATATTATTTCTTACAATTCATATGGATCTACAATGATTTCAAAATAAAAAGCTTAAGTGAAAAAAGAGATAAAGGACACTGTCTTTTTTATTCTTAATACAATGGAAAGTTAGTCAGTTGCTGCTCCACTGAGAGGAGGAGTGAAATGACCTGACTTGGATTTTAGAACTACCCCTCTGGCTTCTGCAGTAGGGTGATAGTGGAAGTAGGAATCCCGGGATAGAAGATATGCAAAAAAATCCAAGACGGAAGTGAGATTGGGTTGGACCAGCGATATTGTAGATGTGGGTGAATTGTTTAGGTTCTAGACCTCTTTTGTACGTAGAGCAGACAGCAATGGCCCATGGATTGCATTCGGGGTGCTAGACTCCCACAATTTTGCCTCCAGCTCATACTTCATCACACCTTCGTTTGTGTTATGTTGTACAACTCTCTTAAATTCTAGTGCACTTTACTTGCGCACCTTGACATTGGACATTAGCACTTCCTCGTGTCTTCTCCTGGCTAATTTCTACTCACCCTTTAGGTCTCAGTTGACTCAGTTGAAGCCTTTTTTGTTTTGTTTTGTTTTGTTTCATTTTTTGAGGGGGATCTTTTCTATAGCTTGGTTTTTCAACAGAATGTTTTATTTTATTTTATTTTTGCTGAGGCACCAACACAAGAACTGCATCTCAGTTCCTTACTTAGATGAGGAAGGATGATAATATCTGTTAGTGATTGTCAAATCCCTTCTATGTTCCAGCTACTGGGGCTGACTATATTTTGCACATAATATTTCATTAAATTCTCAAAATATAGGAAACAACATGAAGAAAGTTTCCGAGTTAGGAAATCAAGGTTGATAACAGTGACATATCAGATGTTAGCCTCCTCTGCTAATTAGAAAATATTTAACAACTAGCTAAGTTGAAGTCATTTCCTATGTTGCAGGTATTATGCCAAGTGCTTTATAGGTACTATCGCAATTAGTTCTTGAAATGCATTTATGACATAAATACTATTTTGATTTTATAGATGGGTAAACTAAGTCCTGGAGAGGCTAAATAACTTTCCCAAGGTGACATAGTCATTAAATGGTAAGCCATAGAGCCATTACTTATTACCTAAAGCCTGTAAGCCTGAACGTCAGCCTATGTTAACCTACAGCTTCAGGCTCAGTCCCACCACTCTCCCGGCCTCACCCGTTAGGAGAGCATTTCCTTCTTAGGTGTGTCTTTTGATTTCCCATTTCTGTCATGTTACCAATCTGGAACAATCCCTTCAATTTTGCACTTCTCATGAATGGCCTAGTATATGCTTCTCCCCATACATATTCTCAGGCATGCAGCCAGCATCAGAAAATGCCCTACCCTTACTTATCTCTACTCAGATGAGTAATGACTTTTGAAAGCTGATTGGAAACAAATGTTTTATGCACTTTTTATTACAGAGCACGTTAAAGTTCACTTCAACACAAGCCCTCAAAATCACCTTGAATCTTAAAAAGCAAGTTGGTAAACCAACCTTTACTTGTTTTCACTGATCCAGAAAACTCTCTGGAACTTTCCAAGTGAATAAAGCAAGACCCTTATCCCTATTTGATGACAACCCAACCTTTCAAACTGCTTTGCTTTTCTGGGGGCGTTTGGCAGTCAGATCTGGGCCTGTCTCTACCGCAGCTTATTGGAAATCATTTTATTTTCTGTACTCAATGGCTAACTTTCCTAACTTCGCTAACAGGTGAAGGGTGACTCCATCTTTGCATGATGTTGACATGTGTATCTTTCAGATCTCTATTCAAACAAAATAAATAGGAAAACTGCTCTCTTTAGCCAGTTAAGTTTAGTGGGCTCAGAATATAGACATATATACACACACACGTATATATAGTGTGTGCTATATGTAAATATATATGTGTATATATGTATGTATATAAATATATATGAATATACATTTAATTGAGCTCATATTCTGGACAACAGCTCAATAAATATTCTCACACACACACACACACACGTATACATATGAACTCCATTAAATGACCTCTTCCAACACCTTCCTAGAAGTTGCAGAGGCCTCCCAGATGATGGGTACCTTTGCCCATATATCTTTTTTGAAAGTTCTATATCATGGGGTGCTGAGTATACAGTAATTTTAAAAATTCTAAAAAAATGCAGTCTTCTTTTAAAAAAAATTCTTGAAGAAAAAATTAAGCAGCACTTAATTGAAGAGCGTTACATATTGAAGCAATCTGGGTTTCTCTCAGACCACTGCATTCTAGCCAACATATCTGTAGAGTCCTTTTTAAATCCACATCTGCATCTTCATCTGGGGGCCCTCCAAATCATAACCACAGTCCATTCACATGGGAAGACCATTCTTTTTTGTCTAAATATTCCAATGCCTTTGTGTATTTCCCCATATCTGTGAAATCCTTCTGGGTACCATTGAGTCTCTTTCTGGGGTTGGGGGGTGGGGTGGGGAGGAGGCAAAGTCTACTAGAGAGATGTGAAGTAAATTCCTTTTTCTTTCTCCTAACATTTAGTGATAATTTTCTCAGCAAGTGTGCCTTTGAGCATCAATGATGAGGAAGACAATTGAGTATCTTCAACAGCTGTTTTATGTGAGGACAATTCCGTCTTGGAACTCCTTGCCAATAATCCAGGCTATTGTCACATCTTCTGCCATAGCCTGTGTCACATAATCTAATCTTCTTCACAAAGTGGCTGTCTTCAAAGAGCCTTTTAAAATAACTTAATTCCAGGATTGGCACCCTTACAGAACTGAAGCACAGGTAACTGATACCACAGATTTACTAACTCATCCACATATTAGTCACCTGTTTAAAATAAAATGAAAAGACAAATACAGTGAGTTTTCACACTCAGGAGCAATAAACATTGTAATGGAAATAGTATGTAAAAAAGACTGCAGATCTATTTTCCCACAAACAACAAGAGGTAGGAAAGAATCTTCTAGTCCAGAGACTGATACATAAACATTACTCCTAGTACTATAGTAATTCTCATCAAAGTTTCCTTTGCTTAAAACAACAATAGCGGATTATGGCAGCTAAATCATTCATTGAGAATAGATAAATCTATACTAGTGTAAGGGCCAATGAAGTTTTCCTAAAAAATCAACTCACTAAATGCAGGTTAATGGAAGATAAGGCATACAAATGTATTTAATGTGTATACACAGGATCCTTCAGAACAAAGACCCAAAGACAAGTGGAGAATGTCCATTTTTGTGCTTTGTTTCAACAAAATACGGACAGTTGTATTAGTCTATTTTCACGCTGCTGTAAAGAACTGCCTGACACATGGGGATTACAGGTCTCTTGCTTGACATGTGGGGATTGTAATTCGAGATGAGATTTGGGTGGGGATACAGAGTCCAACCATATCAACAGTCATGTAGAAATATGACTGGGCAAAAAGAGTAGGAGCTAATACTAATAGACTGAGTGGGAAAACCCAGCAAGGCCTGTCAGTCTAGATTCTCCTTGGCCTTTCTGAGCAGCCTCCCTTCTTTCTAGGTGTGGGGCAGGACTCCCTCTGGAATGGGGGTCTTAAGACCTACAGGTAAACAAGGTAGTTTGGATAATTTCTTTATAGCCAGTTTTTACACAGGAGGGTGGAGGGAAAGTTAGAATGATAATTTTAGGTTTGATGGCTGGCTTTGGGGAAAAGGGGTCCTGGTTTCTATGACCCAGCCTTGAGAAAGAATGGGATTCTAGTCTCTGTGGCTGGACTCTGGGGAGAGTGAGACTAAGAGACAGGAGGGCAGAAGATGAGAGAGCAACTTTGTTTCTGAGACCTTTCGGATGTTTTCTTCTGAGCCCTAACATTGGTGAGAGAGAACTAGGCATAATTTAATCTATAATTCATTTAAGCAACAACAGTTACAATAACCTATGAATGCTATATATGAGATTTCTGTGTGTAAACTTTTCATTCCTCTCTGTGGATTAAATGAATGATAGTACCAGGTCATTCCGATTTAACTGATTTTTATTGGTATCGTTTAAGTCATTTTCCTGAATATAGCATAATATTCTAGAGTATAATTATGGACACTGTGGGCCTACTTTTCTTCCATTGATAGAATAGTTACACCCAATATTTATTAAAGGCCTCATGTGAAAGTGGAGTGAACCATGCTCTCAGAATAAAAATTTTCTTTTTGGCCTACTGAGACAATCATGATGATTTTCTGTAATTCAAACTTGTATACTTAGTGAAACATCAATTACCCCTTCTATGCAGAAAAAGATAGTTAAATGTGAGGAACAGCTTTTGAGAACTTACTTTAAAGCACAGATAATCCAGAGTTGTTTAAACCCTCTACCATCTTTTCTTTTTGTGCTTATTTAGTTGTTGTCTAAGAAAAGGCTGTGCTCACTTTGTGTGTAATATTAGATATGGGAGTATAGGAATTTGTGATCTACATACCAGACTGTGTGAATTTCAGGAGCTATAGTTTTAGCCATTAGTGCTTATACAAGCACTGTATTAAGTGACTTGGCAGACAAGAGTTAAGAATTAAATTGGCCGGGCGCGGTGGCTCAAGCCTGTAATCCCAGCACTTTGGGAGGCCGAGACGGGCGGATCACGAGGTCAGGAGATCGAGACCATCGTGGCTAACACGGTGAAACCCCGTCTCTACTAAAAAATACAAAAAACTAGCCGGGCGTGGTGGCGGGCGCCTGTAGTCTCAGCTACTCGGGAGGCTGAGGCAGGAGAATGGCGTCAACCTGGGAGGCGGAGCTTGCAGTGAGGTGAGATCCGGCCACTGCACTCCAGCCTGGGCGACAGAGCGAGACTCTGTCTCAAAAAAAAAAAAAGAAAGAAAGAAAATAGCAGCTCAAACAGGAAAAGCACTAATCAACATTTAACAGCTACATTTTTCAAACTACAGCTACCTGGCAAAAAATATCAGTGATAACATATCACATTATAAGCATCATCTTTAAATGCTTTGCGATATTTCTCTGGGGTTTAAAATAGATTGGTTTTCTTAGCGACTGTCTGAAAGGCTAAAGGCTCTCTCAGGAAAAATACTGAAAGATGCAGATCGTGTTAAACAAAAAACTAAAAGCAGCACACTGCCTGGATTGAAGATGGTTAAAGCTGGATCAACACCCTTCAGAACTGAATTCAACAAATATATGTTTTAAATGGGATCTAAATATCTTAGGTTGAAACAAGCATAACGGAAGGTAGAATTTCAGGTAAATTAAAGGATCATATGTAAAAAGTAAAAGCACCACAACCAATTTCACAAGCACTGAAACTGGCAAAGAAAATTTATGATTATTTAAGTAATTTTAGAATGAGCAAGGAGTTTCTAAGCAGAAAAGTGGTAACAGAAAACATAAAGAGAATTATTATTCCATTTCGTTAAAAATTAACCATTTCTATGTACCAAAAACTTTCATAAGCAAATGTAGGTGGCAAACTGAAAATCGGGCCATCATCGTGGCAAATATAAAGAAAGGCTAACATTCCGGTAAATCAATTAAAAAATCACTAGTACCTTGAGAGGAAAGGATGTGGACCACTAATGCTCCTCACTCTGTATTTGATTGAAATAGTATTATTTGGCCTCGTGCATGCTCAGTTTCTTACTGGCTTTACATAGTCCCTGGCCCCTATCCCAATCTGAGCTGCAGCTACCAGAGCTCCATCCTCCTTACTATTGAGTAGCAAAGCAACAGGCCTTTCTTCACACAGACCTGAAAAAAAACAAAGAAACAAACAAAACCAATCAGAAAGATGGCTTAGGAACCTGCACATCTATTTATTTGATGCTTTGTTTCATGTCACATTATTAAAAGTGATCTTGTAAGCTTTTCATCTTCACAAATAATCTTGTTTCCTTTTTTTAAAAAAAGACCTTTAAACATATATTGTCAGAGTTACATGTAGTGACTGATGGAAACCCATTATTTCCCTTGTAAGCATATACAGCTGGGAAGCCGGTTGCCTTTGGCCAACTAATCCACATCCTAACCTCTGGAATTGTGTCGTCTCCTCTTACTGGTGCTATTCAGCTTCCATCTTAGTAACTTCACTATGCTACCAGACCCTTTAATCCTACGAGACATATCAGGCATGGATGAAAAGAAAGAAATCCATTCCCATCATCAGATAATGTTACACGCCACTGTCCGTGATGGAGCAGCCTTGACCCATCTTAAGATGGTTTGGCTTCCTATTTTGTGGCAGACTCATCCAAATAGGACTGTTATTATTTATCCCATTTTCGGCATGATTCTTCTTTTGTCAGCCATGAATCTGTTTCTAGCCTTTTCTCTCTCTACTTCCACGAAGCCGACTTGCTTGCAATTCTCTCTACAAAGTCAATGAAAATTGCATGCCCCTGGCAGCAGTTGGGGGGCACAGAACACCACAAGAAATCAGCAAAGAATATATAAGCACATTATCAATAACATCAGAGCGTTAATACCTTTCCTTGGCTAAGTGGTTTGCAAGAGCCTACTTAAAGTGATTACTTAAAAAAAACAAAAACAAAAAAACCCCTGCAGATATAGCTTGTATACGCTATGCTTTCTAAAATGATTATTATTTTTAATATTATAAAGACATGAAGAAAGACTATTTTCTTTCAGACAACATTATCAGAATAAGTTTCTTGTTGTTTTAAGACTCAAGCTTAAACTACATAACATTCATTTGCATGCTTGCACTGAGAAACTGAATATGTAATACTAAAAGGGTAACCTCAAAAGACTTGTTAGGCTCCATATAGCTAGTTTCTGTCATTTAGATTCCAGGTTTAACCATTCTTTCCTACGACATGTCTCTGGCAGATAAGATTGGTGGGTTCCAGCACATAATTCATGACTCTAGGCTCCACTCAGAGTTCTTGCATTTTAGGTCCATAGCTTGGGAGTAAACATCGTGGGAACCTGGAGCCAGTCCATCTAAGTGTCTAAGCTGGTTCTGCCATTTACTAACTTTGTCCCTATCAGCAAGTTATTTTTCTTTAGGCTCCTTTCCCTATCTCTAAAATGGAGATAATCATAGTGTTTACTTCCTGTGATTGTAACGAGGATTAAATGAGGGACTACATATCCAAGCGCTGCAAACAGTGCCTGGCACGTGGTGAGGTCAATCATTATGGTCAATAATGATCTCATTATTATTTTCTCACTTTCCTATTGTCTAACTGGAGCCTTCTTCCTTCAGGAGTTGTGTACAGTGGTGGAGGAGGAACTGTACCTCCCTGTGAGTAGCCAGTGTACGAAAGTCCAAACACAGCAGCAATTTCCAGTTTGATAGACCTGGTGGAAGCTTTCCAGTGTTCAGCTAAGAGTGCAGTCGCTCTGTGTTGCTAAGCTGGTACTGCTGCTTCCCTCAGCAGCCATGCTTTGCTCTCGAGGGTAACCTTCATGTTAGGGAATGGTTTTGCCCTCTAGCGACAATAATTTATGCAACTGAAAAAAATGACTGGGCAAAGTGTTTAAGCAGCTTGTCTGAGGAAGCCTATACCACAACAGTCAAAATTGCTATAACTATATAGATATAATTATACTCACCCTCTTCTAGGCATTTTGCTAAGTTCTTTACAAATATTCTCTTAATTAATCTTTTTCACAAGACTTTGAGGAGGTGGATATTACTGTTGTTGATGTTTTATAGATGAGGAAACTAAGACAGAAAAATAACACAATTCTGCCGAAACAAACAGCTATTAATTAAATGTCCAAGCCAGGAAAAGAATTTAGATATAACTTTAAAATCAAGACTATAAGGCCATACAACACTGAATGTGTATGATGGCATTCCTTTGGGCACAGTGTGTTTCTCCTCCGCAATTTCCACGAACACCAAATAGAAAGACATGCATACCTGAGAAGCTATTGGTTATTGACATTGTTTTCAATTTTGTTAGATGTTCCTCTCAGAATTGTGGAATTTCTGGTTGTGCACCTTTCCAGTTATATTCAATTCTGGTGAAATGCCCTCCAGAGTGGCTATACTAAATTCTAATTATATTAGCCGTGTTTGAGAGTCATGGGAAAAAAAGGGATATTGCTTGATATCTCTATATCTCTTTCTTTCCCATGAAATTTCTTCTGTAGCTTTTAACCAGTGTGTGTCCCTCTTTTGCTACATGGTTAATGCTTTTATCCTCAAGTTTCCGCCTACTCTTTGTCTTCTACAGAATTTATAACAGCACATGTAAATAGAGCTAATAGTTCCTGAAAGATAGAAAAACAAGCTAAGCTCCAAATTCATTTTCTTTCCCATAGGAATAATCAGGGTTTTATTATTATCTGTGTTATGTGTTCGCATTAGATTACAAACTGAGAATGTAAAGTTCAAGAAAATAATAATTTCTGGAGAAACTTTATTATATTCTCCAACCGTGTCCCAGGATATTTAATGAAACTTTTCAGTGCCTTGGAAACAGTAGGAATAAAATTATACTTGAGTGGCTTTTCCACCTTTTCTTCTTTCTCTTCATTTTTATAGACATCGGGGATAAGCAGTTGCCTTCTGGCCAGAGGACTTTTGTATTATCATTGCAACTTTTTCATTTTGACTTCGTCTTAAGGTTGGGATTTAAGATCCGGACAGTCCCTAAGAAACAGGAGAGAACGTGTATACATTTTCATGGGGAATGCTTGCCTTCCTTATTAGATGCTGTGTATTTTACTCTTTCTAATTTTGCATTTTCCAATTTCCAGCTTCATTCCACAATTGGCTTTGAGGTTGCTTCTGATTCATTCTGGAGTTTAAACCTCTGCCATTAGTCTCCTCCACAGAAAACACATGAAGAAAGTAGTTCAAAAACTACACCTGCACTCAATATGTGTTGTGATTAAAATACTGTCTGATTCTCCACCTGGTGTGTGTGCGTCCTTAGAGTGACTTGGACGTGTGCCAGGAGGAAGTGCATGCACTCACTGATGGTCTGGAAAGACTGCTTCAACTCTGGGGCCCAAAGCAGCAAGCTCAAATGGAAGGTCAGAGTCAATGGGTCCTGACACTAATGGGATTATTCTCCAGATAGGCTGCTTTTCCTCCTGTTCTGTTGCTGGACGGACTCTTGCTACCAGCCCATGTCCATGACCCACACCATTCTCCATGCCTCCTTCCTCCTCATTTCTTTTTTTTTTTTTTTTTATGCAGGTATCATCTACCAGCAACCATCCTTTCCTGCTGTGATGATGCATAGGGTGTATGAGTCTATCGAGAAGGACGTGTGACAAAGCATTCTTACCAAAGCCGTGGTCCTCACTATCCAGATGATACAAAGTTATGTGACCAGTTAGGAAGTAAACATACAAAAACTTCAACATTGAATACATTTTATCTTTTCCAAAAAACTTTCCTTTGGAAGATCTCAGATGCTTTCAAAATGTGAAGCCAGACACTGTGTAAACCTAAAGCACATTCTTGTGATTATTCTCACACAGAAAATCAGCATCCTTCAAAGGCAGAAGGAGTTCTTGGAAACAGCTAAATCTATTTAGAATCACGCACAGTGATCAAGGTGTGTAAATGTGTGAGGAATCAAAAATGAGGAACTAATTCCAAGAAACAGAACTGTTTTCAGACTGGGGGGGGGTATAAAATGAGCATGAAAGAAGATAGAGTTATTTTCATTTTCATGGGACATGAACCAACCATTTGGGTGGTGTCTGTGTGCATGAATGTGTATAAAGCGAATGGGTGGAAATATGTAGATGGCTCACTGTGGTCATTCAATATGTTTTCTAGAGGACATCTTGATCAGTCCCCTCCTCTCATGTTTTAGTGACACGCTACAGGGCTTTCGCCTCTCCAGTAGTGTAGGTTCCTACAGAGGATGCTCCTCTAATTTGTCATCACTGCATCCTCTCTATAGCTTACCCCAATGCCTCATGCACCAGGGCCACTGAGTGAGTATTTATCTGAATGACCGATTAAATGAATGTGTGATGGGCTCTTGTTTTCCTGACTATATCTCCATGCTCCTGAGCATAATTCTCATTCATTAAGTTTGATGACCTCAAGTGTTGATTTTTGTATTTTCTACCCTATATGTGTGTACCTACCTCATAGGTACGTTTCGTGTCCCATGTTTTCCTGTGCTGAACTGTTTGACTTCCGTGCTCTTGAGTCAACTCTCTCTAGAGAACACAGCAGAAATATCTCAATGAACTTTCCCTCTTTTATATATTACAATCATTCTGTAGAAAAACAAATAGAATTTCGTGACTGACTGGATACATGAAATGACTTTGCACATCTTATATCTTGTAGAGCAGTTGATGTCTTCATCATTCTTTGTGTAATTTATCATGTACTGCCTTAGTGCGACTATGCAAGTAGGCAGAAAATGCTGTCCTAACTTCATGATCTCCAACCTATCATTTCCTGGTCAAACCTTTCCCTATATTCTATTCTAGAGAGCATTATAGAATAACAGGTAAAAGTACTAACTTTGAAATTAGAAAAAAATAAAGTTGTAGTTCTTAGATCTACCTCTCACTAATCGGCAAGTTTTTCTGTTTTTTTTTTTTTTTTTTTTTCTAATTAAACTGCAGTGTCTCTTCCTAAACTTGATGTAAGAATATCTACCTCTCATGGATGGTCTAGATTTGAAATAAAGTAATGCCTATAAAAGGCTTTTTTGGGTATCTGGCACCTTATATACTCAATAGCTCAACATATTACTTCATTTTAATTATAACTTTTTGTAAAGCAAGCAATTCAGATATTCTCCATTATTTTCAAATTCTTCTCCCTGAGAAAACAACCTTATTGATCAAGAAAAGTAGAAGGTTTTATAAAAAAATTTTTCTCAATTTCCATTCACATTTCCTTAACAGTTATTTCTACTCACACTAAGTATTCGTCTGTCCCTCCTGTTCTCAGGGAGGTGTATCTACTATTTGGTAAGTACTTGACCTCTGAATTCCTTCCTTGCTCTCTTCCCAGAAACTTCTTTATATTGTCCTTTCTCTCTTCTTCCTATTATCATTTCAACACATGCAATGTCTTTTCTGACTTAGAAGTTGTGGTTTTGATCCTTCTTTCCCCTTGATCTATCTCTTACTTCACAGCTGAACATTTAGGTGGAGTTGCCTGAGCTTGATTCTCCTCTTTCCACCTGCACCACAGCCCATTACCTCCTGCCTTATCACTGCCTTGAAGCTGCTGTTACCCACACCACTAAAGACCTTCCTGGCTATAGGAAACTGCCACGAAGTAAGAGTACCAGTTGTGGATCCAGCTACTTGGATCTGAACTCTGCCTCCAACACTTGCTAGCTCTGTCACCTTGGAAGGGTGACAAACTCTCTATACCTTAGTGTCCTGGTCCATAAAATGGGAATAAAATTACCTCCTACATTTGTTCTGAAGATGACTGAGTGAATAAGTATAAAGTACTGCTAATGGGTCAGCAAACTTTGGCCAGCCTGTTTTTGTAAATAAAGTTTTATTGGGACACAGCAGAGCTCGCTCCTGTATGTATTTCCAGTGGCTTCTTCTGCACTCTAAGGGCAGAGGCGGGCAGCTGTGACAGAGATGGCACTGCCCACAAATCCCAATATATTTGCTAGCTGGCTTTTTATGGAAAAGTCTGCTGGACCCTGGCTTAGAACAAAGCCTGGCATACGATAAGCACTAAAGAATGCTAGACAGTATTAGAACTCGAGCTTGAATAATACTTACCACACTTGGCCACTTCTTTCGTCTGCCATGATACCCTGATTTTTTGGCATTTTCATTTCCTCCTTTACCTGATCTTTTTAGTTTCCTAAGGGACTTATTTTCTTCTTTTCTTTGAGAGATCTTAGTGTTTCTTGGCTCCTCAATCACTCTTCCTATCGGCTTGGTTTCACTGTCCTTGTGGAATTTATTCATTCTCTTCCTGCCCAATATCAACTATGTTCATTACTTTGAGTGTCCCTATGCTGAATATTGCCAGATCTCTGTCTCCAGTACAAAACTTTCTCTTGGCCTTTAGGCCTATTTATCCAAATTGGATTTCTCCACTTGGATTAACTGAAAACGCTTTCACATTTTATATGTCCAAAACTTAACCCATAATATTCTTTCTTAACTTGTTCCTCCACTCACCCTCGTGAATGGCTGCTGCATACTCCGTTGTGTACCTCCAGCTGTTTTATGACATTGCATGAAAAGTGTTATTTCTCAAGCGTGAATACCTGTAGCATTCCTGTGATTCCCCGTAACTCTTAAGATAAAAATAAAAATTGCTGTAGCATTTTTTTTTTTTTTTTTTTGGTATGGAGTCTGACTCTGTCGCCCAGGCTGGAGTGCAGTGGCGCAGTCTCCGCTCACTGCAAGCTCCGCCTCCCGGGTTCAGGCCACTCTCCTGCCTCAGCCTCCCGCGTAGCTTCCATCACCATGCCAGGTTAATTTTTTGTATTTTTAGCAGAGATGGGGTTTTACCATGTTAGCTAGAATGGTCTTGATCTCCTGACCTTGTGATCCACCCGCCTTGGCCTCCCAAAGTGCTAGGATTATAGGCGTGAGCCACCACGCCCAGCCTGGTTTTTTTTCAATGAAAGTAATAGCAAAAAAGTGATTACTTTTGCTCCAATCTAATAGTAGGGAGTGTTCAATAAGGGTATTGAAATATTTGCTCATTACTTTCTAAAGGATTCTGGGTTTCACATGAGAACATTTTCCTTCGGACACACACACAGCAACAACAATAACAACTACTTGCAATAAAAAGCATGTTCTTTTAAAGGATTGTTAAGCACCCTTGTGCTGGTTTTCAAAGGGAATGCCTCCAGCTTTTGCCCATTTGGAATGATATTGGCTTTGGTTTGTCATCAATAGCTCTTACTATTTTGAGGTATGTTCCATCAATACTTAGTTTATTGAGAGTATCTAACATGAAGGGATGTTGACTTTTATCAAAGGCCTTATCTGCATCTGTTGAGATAATCATGTGGCTTTTGTCATTGGTTCTGTTTATTTGATGGATTACGTTTATTGATTTGTGTATGTTGAACCAGCCTTGCATCCCAGGGATGAAGCTGACTTGATTGTAATGGATAAGCTTTTGGATGTGCTGCTGGATTCCCTCTCTCACTGCTCCTATTCAGTATAGTATTGGAAGTTCTGGCCAGGGCAATCAGGCAAAAGAAAGAAAGAAAGGATATTCAAATAGGAAGAGAGAAAGTCAAATTGTTTGTTAGCAGAAGACATGTGGTATGTTTATTAAACCACATTGTCTCAGCCAAAAAGCTCCTTAAGCTGATTGGCAAATTCAGCGTAGTCTCAGGACACAAAATCAATGTACAAAAATCACAAGCATTTCTATACACCAACAATAGACAAGCAGAGAGCCAAATGATGAATCAACTCCCATTCACAATTGCTACAAAGACAATAAAATACCTAGGAATACAGCTAACAAGGGATGTGAAGGACCTCTTCTAGGAGAACCACAAACCACTGCTCAAGGAAATCAGAGAGGACACAAACAAATGGAAAAATATTCCATCCTCATGGATAGGAAGCATTGATATCATGAAAATGTCCATACTGCCCAAAGTAATATGTAGATTTAATGCTACTCCCATCAAACTACCATTGAAATTCTTCACAGAATTAGAAAAAATTACTTTTAATTTTATATGAAACCAAAAAGAGCCTGTATAGCCAAGACAATCCTAAGCAAAAAGAACAAAGATGCGACCTGACTTTAAACTATACTACAAGTCTACAGTAACCAAAACAGCATGGTACTGGTACCAAATCAGACATATAGACCAATGGGACAGAACAGAGGCTTTGGAAATAACATCACACATCTACAATTCGATCTTTGAAAAACCTGACAAAAACAAGCAATGGGGAAAGGATTTCCTATTTAATAAATGGTGTTGGGAAAACTGGCTAGTCATATGTAGAAAATTGAAACTGGACTCATTCCTTACACGTTATACAAAAATTAACTCAAGATGGATTAAAAACTTAAACATAAGACCTAAAACCATAAAAGCCCTAGAAGAAAACCTAGGCAAGACCTTCAGGACATAGGCATGGGCAAAGACTTCATGACTAAAACACCAAAAGCAATGACAATAAAAGTCAAAATTGACAAATGGAATCTAATTAAACGAGCAAAAGAAACTATCATCAGAGTTAACAGGCAGCCTAGAGAATGCAACAACGTTTTTGCAATCTACCCAGCTGACAAAGGTCTAATATCCAGAATCTACAAAGATCTTAAACAAATTTACAAGAAAAAACAAACAATAACATCAAAAAGTGGGCAAAGGACACAAATAGACACTTCTCAAAGAAGTGTCACATTTATGTGGCCAACAAACATATGAAAAAAGCTTCACATCACTGATCATTACAGAAATGCAAATCAAAACCACAATGTGATACCATTTTGCCCCAGTCAGAATGGCCATTATTAAATAGTCAAGAAACAATAAATGCTGCCAAGTCTTTGGAGAAATCGTAACACTTATACACAGTTGCTGAGAATGTAAATTAGTTCGACCATTGTGGAAAACAGTGTGGCAATTCCTCAAGAATTTAAAACCAGAAAGACCATTTGACCTGGCAACTCCTTTACTGGATATATACCCAAAGGAATATAAATAATTCTACTATAAAGATACATGCACACATATGTTTATTGCAACAGTGTTTACAATAGCAAAGACATGGAACTAACACAAATGCCTATCAATGATAGACTGGATAAAGAAAATGTGGCACATATGCACCATGGAATACTATGCAGCCATAAAAATGAATGAGATCATGTCCTTTGCAGGGACATGGATGAAGCTGGAAGCCATCACCCTCAGCAAAGTAACACAGCAACAAAATAACCAAACACTGCATGTTCTCACTCATAAGTGAGAGTTGAATATTGAGAACACATGGACACAGAGAGGGAAACAATACACACCGGAGGCTGTCAGGGGGTGGGAGGCAAGGGGAGTGACAGCATCAGGACAAGTAGCTAATGCATGCAGGGCTTAAAATCTAGATGACAATGACAGGCTGATAGTTGCAGCAATCCACCATGGCACATGTATACCTATTAACAAACCTGCAATTTCTGCATATGTATACTGGAACTTAAAGTAAAATTTTAAAAAAAGAACTGTTGGTACTCTCTTACCCACTATTTGTTTTTAATACCAGAGATTAGCAATATTTAATGTCATTAGTAGATATGATAACGGCAATAATTGCTTTTTACGAATCATTTTATATGCATCATATTGAATTATTTCAGTAATCTTATATAGTAGGTATCATTATCTCCATTTGACAGATAAAGAGACTGAGATTTACAGAAATAAAATCGTATGTCCACGTGTGTTTAATTTGTAACTACCAGAATCAGGATTTAAACACAGACTAAAAACTTCTGCCCCTGAAACCTGTGGCATTAACTGTGTTCTTTCATTGGCTTCCAAGCTTGTCACAGAACACCTTGGCTAAGCCTAGGTATTATCTTATTTTGCATTTGTCTTGCCTTCAGTTTCCATGTTGTATACAGTGTTTTTCTAAATGTTACATTTTTCACTCCTGGGTCTAGCACATGCCTAGCAAATAAAAACTTACTGATTCATTTGTTCTAGAGCAGGAGTATCTCCTCCACCACTCTTTGTACCTACCCCAATACGAGTGGAACATGGCCTCTTATTATAAAACACTTGTATTCATTGGCTTTTGGCAACACCACTAAATCACTCCCTCTCTCTTGCATTCTGTTCAGCTTGTAGATACTGCTTTGCTTTTTTTTTCTTTTTTCTTTTTTTGGCTGAATCAACATGTGAACCTCATTTTGTAGGATTTGTTAAAAATATAATTAAAATGTTGTAGAAAGGTTTCGGCCAAATTGGCCTGCATCCTAGAACCCACTCTAAGCAAAACCTCAAGGAATATACGTTCATAGAAAAGGTTTGCTCTCTGGGATTCCCTCCCAGTTGCGTTAACCTGATATTTTGCTTATTCTGCTATGATATTCCTCAGAGGAGTGAAACAGTAGCTTGCCTCATTAAGACTCATCATTTACAAGATGTTGACAAATGTTGGCATTTATCCTGTTAACGTAATAAATGTGAGAAAAATGACCATTTGGCATAGATAGTTCCATGCAAAATGCAAGCATGGTTAAGAATGAGGATGATTTGTTATGTCTAAGCAGCATCGTTCAGTGCTACATATTGGGGTAAATATGTTTTGGAAATAATAATTATTTCTTCTTTGCCCACAAATATAATTTTTCTTTTTTTTGGCAGTGAGCAGGCAAGGTAGTTCAAGATATAATTAAAAGTAGAACTCAGAAAAACAGCTATATAAATCTCATTTGCTTATTTATTTTTTTTTACTTTAATAAACTTTTGAATTTTTCTCCCTTTTGGAACCAAGCTATTATTTTTGCTTGATGTTTTAATGCTTGGTTATGATTTTCATACCATATGTGGTTATCTGACACACGTTTTTATGCTTCAATGTTATAATCCTTTAATTTTAAAGCAAAATAAATGACAGAAAAATAAGTATGAAAAAAATTATGAATAACTAGTTTGATTTTGTTTTAATGGAAAGGATTTAACCTCTAGTAGTGAAAATAGGTTGCGAATTTCATTTATTTAGATTTAAAGAATTTGAATTTGACAACACGCTTCTAGGGTTGTGTATATGCTTATGCACACATACACACCCTCATATTAGGAAACAGAAAAGTAACCCCTGACCTCCAGAAGTTGGCCCAGCACTCAAAGCCAGGCTTCAGTGTTGTGTGGAACAAGATTTCAGAAAACATCAACATCAGACAAGGCTATTCCATGATGGATCAGTACAAACACAAGACAACATCATGGTTGAACACAGGCATCATGAACATTGTCTAAACCACAACAATGACCAAGCACCCCCTTGTCCTGGCTTGTATGAGTGACTACTGCTTCTTGAGTAATTAAGTACACCTTTGCCTTTATTTAGTTTTGCCTCTTTCTACAAAAGGTTTGTTAAGATACTCAATCACAGAATTGCTCTGGCTTCCTGACAGCACCCAATCCACCCCCAGCCCCACGTCCTGGAACTCACCCCAATGTCACCTAATCCGAACTTGAATTCTCTTTTTTAAAAACCTTTAAGTTCAGGGGTACATGTGCATGTTTGTTATATGGTAAACTTGTGTCAAGGGGGCTTGTCGTACAGATTATTTCATCACCCAGGTGTTAAGCCTGGTACCCATTAGTTGTTTTTCCTGATCTTCTCCCTCCTCCCACCCTCCACCCTCTAAAAGGCCCCAGTGTGTGTTGTTCCTTTCTATGTGTCCATATATTCTCATCATTTGGCTCCCCAAACCGCTGCTCCAAGAAATCAGAGATGACACAAACAAGTGGAAAAATACTCCATACTCATGGATAGGAAGAATCAATATTGATAAAATGGTCAATTTATAGATTCAATTTATAGATTCATAGATTGAATGCTATTCCCATTAAACTTCCATTGACATATAACTCTCTTCTAATACCCAACTACTGAGACATTCCATGGTTCCGTGTGGTGTGAGTTCTCTCTCTCTGCAATGAGCAACACATCCAAATTGTCAAATATACGTAGGTATTCTCTTGGTGGTCTTGGACTGCCATGCATTAATAATATATAAGTGATAATATAATCATATTGCTTAGAAACAGAGGCAATCATATAAGAACCACTTTAAAATTAAATGTATATATTTGAAAATCTTTCTTCCTCCAAATTTCTTCAATCTGTTTTTATAATTCCTCAATGAGGTAAGTATTGATATAATAGTTTAACATACAGATTAAGATGAAAACAGTTAAGGGAATTAGTAGTTTACATTTAAAAGTAGCAAAGTGTCAGTGTGAATCCAGGTTTTCTGGCTCCTCCCTCCAGCCTTCATCTTAACATGTAGAACTGTATCAAGCACTGTCCAGTTACTTAAAGCTTGTTGAACATTATCCATTTATGTGTCTATGTTTCCAATAGATTAGATAGAAACTCCCACAAGGCAGGGGCTAAGTCCAATGGATTTGCATTTGACTATTCCTAAGGCACATATAAGGTACTCAATAACTTTTTGTTGAACTCAACCAAGGAATGAGTCAGAGATGGAAGCTATTTCTACTGGCAAAAGGAACACAGTTCTAAGGGATCTAGACAAACAGATTCTTCTCAAGTTCATATCAGAAAGCAATTGTATTAGCAAATTTCTGTGTCCTAGTAACCATTCAGAGACAGAATCATTGTTCCCCTGGGGGAACCTGAACCAATTAGAAAGGGTTCTACTCACAAGCTGAAATTCCGAGGCCAGCCAGGTGGGCTACCAAAACAGAAGGTTTGAAACAGGGGTGCAATGATGACTTACACAAAATCTTCTAACATCTGACTTCTCGGATGTTAAAAAAATGAAGAAAATTCAAAAATAGAGAAAAATCAGCACTGAAAATTAGGGGAGCGGTATAATCCAAATGCACGGTACATTGAAAATGCCTGTTAGACTTAAGGGGTGAGATTAAATCAAGACATGAAATCAACTTGTCACTTCCCTCCCTATTAAAATAATAACCCCAATGAGAAATACACAGAGGGTGCTTGGGACCCCAGGCACATAGCTTAGTTTAGAGGGGCAAGGATGGAAGAGAAAGCACATTTTAGGATAAACAAGGAAATGTCCACACATAAATACTGGTGATGTCTCTGATACAGTGATCAGAATGGTAAGGACACAGATATCTTCAGGATAATGAATCAATGTAGAATTACTGTTCAGAGAGCTTAGGGAAAATATACTTACACTATGATTATCAATATTTAAATATATAGATAGCTAAGAACAAAGTAAATAGACATAATAATAGTACTTAGATTTGGCTGATGGTGATATAAGAAAATATGCAAGAAGTATGACATAAATTAAAGTGTCACAAAAATCCCATGAATAATTCCAGTCCAGGCATTACTGCCCTCTTTTAAAATGTAACCTCTGCCCCAACTCCTGCCTACCAAGGTAGGGTGAGCCCCAGAAAGTGAACTGGAGGCAGAGCAGTGGATGGGTTCACTGGGGCTTCTTCTTTGACTTCACTCCACCTTGCCTTCCTCTCCCCTCTTCACTTTGCTTGATCCTCTGCAGGCTTAGACTTAGAGCATCTCTGTCAACCCATGTCTTTTCTTCCTGCCCACTGTCTTCTGGCTCACAGCTTGTCTCATCTGTGAAGCTGAGGTAGCTGTCCCTTGGCTCATCCTTGGAAACCTATCTGGAGAAGGACTGCTGCTCGCTACCTAAGCCTGGATTCTTCCCCTTCCACATTCATCCAAGCAGGTTGGAATAAAGCCACTTGAATTAGAAAAGGAATGAGATTGCTTGCTGGTCTCAAATATGGAGTAATTACATCACATTTCTAAAAGATGTGCAAATCCCATTGAGATAGAAATGCCACCTAAATGTAGACATATAAGTCATTTCACAGTACTATTCCAAGATGTCCTTAAATTTATAACATTTTCAAAATTGAGATAATCTCACAGTACCTGAATATTTTTATGATTCAGGTTTTAAAACACGGATGTACACTTTCGGATATAATAAAAGATATATGGAAAATCACTATCAGAAAGTGATATAAAAGGATTTTTTTTAACTATTAATGTCCCTGATAATAAAACATGTGACAGATTAAAATACAGTAGTTATATACAAATATGTGATTTCTTTTAAATTAGAAACTATTTAACTATTTGATCTAAAAATGTGAAGCAACATAGCAAGAGGCCTAATATGACTTAACTGTGCTGCCACCCAAATCTCATCTTGAATTGTAGTTCCCATAATGCTCATGTGCTGTGGAAGGGGGAGTGGGACTAAATTACCCAGTGGGAGGTAGTTTAATTATGGGGGCGGCTACCCTCATGCTGTTCTTGTGATAGTGAGTGTGTTCCCATGAAATCTGATGGAGGAAAGGGGCTTTCCTCCTTTGCTGGGCACTTCTCCCTGCTGTCATGTGAAGAAGAACATGTTTGCTTCCCCTTCCGCCATGATTGTAAGTTCCCTGAGGCCTCCCAGTCATACAGGAACTGTGAATCAATTAAACCTCTTTTCTTTATAAATTACCCAGTCTCTGGCAGTTCTCTATAGCAGTGTGAGAATGGATTAATGCAAGGCCCATTCAATGTTTATCTCACTGTATTTTAGCATGCCTAGGGTTAGATTATAAAAATATCCCAATACCATCACCATTTAAATGATGTTACTATTGTCCAGGAAGTATACAAGTCTTGTCAATAATACTTTTACTTGCCATCCACACTTGCAATTTATTCTCAAATATAATTGGTGATGCAATAAATTAGAAGCAAGTAAATAATGCTTACTCGTCAAATCATATTATATACAACAGGGATTTAGAGTAAATGGAAGAGTTACTTGAATCCAGGCTTTTTGTGATATCCAAATGTGCTATTTTTATGGTGCTTTCAGCCACTCCAGCAAGCAGATACAAAGAACCACAATACTGATAATGATTGTGAGTAATGAATTCATTTATCCATTCAGTACTTCATTTCCCTGGTAAGTATGTGGGTATACGTTCCCACTGCAAGGTACTTTGCTAGGTGTTGTCAGCAGATCAAAGGAATGTGTATGTCCTGTTCTCAAAGACTAAATGATGCGACACTCAGGAAGCAGACCTTTGGCGTGCTCATTGTAGGCATTAATGGCTTAGTTCGTGAAGGTCTGAGGCATTTGGGAATTTTTACTCTCTTCGAGGATAAATTTGAGTCTTCTGATGGCAGAGCAGAGCAAGAAGCCAGTCACTTAGCAAGGGCCTGCGCTGATTAGCCCATTAGTTGCTATTATTCTCCTCAAGCTCACATCTTCTTTCGTTAAAGTCATCCAAGGTTACCATTCAATAAACTTAATAAGAAATATGAGGCCGGGCATGGTGGCTCATGCCTGTAATTCCAGCATTTTGGGAGGGCGAGGCGGGCAGATCACCTGAGATCAGGAGTTCAAAACCAGTCTAGCCAACATGGTGAAATCCCCTCTCTACTAAAAACACAAAAATTAGCCGGGAGTGGTACCATGTGCCTATAATCCCAGTTACTTGGGAGGCTGAGGCAGGAGAATTGCTTGAACCCAGGAGGCAGAGGTTGTTGCAGTGAGCCAGTATCATGCCGTTGCACTCCAGCCTGGGTGACAGAGCCAGACTCTGTCCCCCTCCTCGCCCCAAAAAGAAAAGAAATATAACAAAATTGTGGCATTCTCAACAACATAAGGCACTTGGGCTTTATGAGGACTCATCTGTTAGGAGGAGGCCTGGGGGCTTCCAAATATTCCAAGGTGAACCCTATGGACCCAGCTGTTTTCAGATCTGTAGTCTCTGTCTTAGCTACAGAGTGAAGAAAACTGACTCCTTCACAGATCATCTACTGCCTCAAAAACTGGCCAGTGCACTTCAGGTCATTGTCCTTCTGGTGATGTTCTGGAAGTTTAATAGGTTGTGTAGCTATCCTGAAGAGACTTCTAGGATTCAGGGTCTACATGGCTAACTATGGAGCCGACCAAAGCCAATGGCTGTCTAGTAATGGATCCAACCTCCCTAGTCACTTTCCCTTGAAGAGTTCTAGGCTTCTTTCTTTTTCTTAGCTGCCCACCTGAAGGCTCAGTGCTCTGGGCTTTCAGGTCTGGATTTTCTGTCTTAAACAGTCACTTATAGGAGAGTCTTTCAAGTTAATATAGCCTGTAGTCAACCTGTTTATTCAGAGGGAATATGAAGGAAATTTTGTGGCACAGCGGGCTCCACTTCTCTTCATTCTAGAAAGGGTCCCTTTGAACAGGAGACAGACGTTTGAGACAGTTCTCACCTCACCAAATATTTTCACTGGCATTTCTATGGGGAGTATATAAAAACAAATCCCAAAACACTTTTTATATTATTTTGAACATGTTTAAGTGCAGTTTCACTGGAAATTAATATTTCTGGAAATCTAGCTTTGAGTACTATCATCAAAGTTTAACCCAAAGGATTTTAGAGAGCTGTTGGCTAGAATAATCCATTTGTATCCACGAGAATAAATCTTCAAAAATAATTTAGCTTCTGATTGAATCTTTCTTCTGTGAATTTATCTCAGGATGCATTTGAGTTTTATTTTGGAAAACAATCTTTAAATAAATCTGAACAGGTAATACAAAATGATGGAAAGTACATTTCTGACAGCAATAGGGAATGCAGAGTTTCTCATCCTCAAGAAATACAGGCCTTAGATTTGCACTGGAGAAATGATCTAGTTTCAGAGGTAAGGTGTTTATGGAAATTGACATGTGAATATTTGCAAATTTGAAGCTTTGCAGAATAAAGTCACTTTATTTGTATACTCTGAAATAAATTCCTATTTTCTTTCATGCTTTTGTTTGCATTCAGGAGATTGCCAACTTCAAATAAAAGACTAGCTACAGTGTTAGATTGTCTGATCTAACTCTAACATAGGAAAAATTGACAACCATGGTTTCAAAAAGTTCATTTTCTGCCTTTAGCCATAGAGAACAAGGCACCCTCCTGTAATCAAATATACACAAACATTTAACATCAGGTCTTTACACTATTTCCAGAATTAATGCTACTGTGTATTTTCAGGTGAAGGGATCATTTCATGAGTAAAATGAAGGCATATTGGAAATAAGGACTTGCATGATGATAGAAATTATAAAATTGTTCTAGTGCAGCATCCCTCCTGCTCTGCTTTAACGTAACATTTTGTAAAAAAATATGATTACTATTAAAGTAAAATCTAGACAATAAATGGTTAGGTTTTCTGTTGACTGGCATACTTGTAGACCTCTTTGGTGACCTAAATTTGAACAAGGCTGGATTCTGATGGCTTAGTATGTTCCCCATTAAATATAAGAAAATCCAGTTAATTAATTAGCCCTTGGTGTTAAATGAGTTTTTTAAGCCTGAGAGATGAGGGGAACGTGGGATTTGTGGTGACTTGAGAGTGAACATTAATGATGTTGAACCCAGAGTGACTGTTAATATGGGCCACCTTGCAGCTGGGAGTCCAGTGACAGAGGGTGGGCAGGAGCAGCAGCAAGAGCTCAGAGAAGGAGACAAGTGTTCACTTATCACAGATGCTGCCGAAGTCTCATTTCCTTTCATCTTCAACTATATTATATTGCGTTTCATTGTTTTATTGCTTCCCCAGATATATTTTTAAAGTAGCAGGACAATCATTTAGTGTTCACATAGCATGCAACATGCTTATGTCAGTTTTTGCTTAATCAAAACCTAGACTAATCATGGCACATTCCAGAAGGAGAATAGATAGGCCTTTTCTATACAGTCCGAGGTCACAAGAAAGACAAATTTCTTGGCAAATTTACTAATTTACTATATATACCGACTTGGTAAGTTAACTTAATCTTTAGTAAAACCATAAGAAGCATAATAGGTTGATGGATTTGGGACATGATTTATTTATATTATTTCTATTTCTATTCTAGTTATCACAAGAGAAACAACACTTGACTATTGGGGAAGTACTCGATTTGTGTT
Organism: Mandrillus leucophaeus; assembly: GCF_000951045.1. Taxonomy (NCBI): domain Eukaryota; kingdom Metazoa; phylum Chordata; class Mammalia; order Primates; family Cercopithecidae; genus Mandrillus; species Mandrillus leucophaeus. The sequence continues at coordinate 2,595,198 of NW_012109807.1, read as the reverse complement.
TTAAGAGCTAACTAACTTACTAGGAAGAAATAATGTATTTTAGTTCCAATTGCCATTCTCATCTTTCACATATTATGACTATTATTTTATTCCTTTATATTGACATAGGTGAAAATTCAGAATCCATTCATTCAGCAAGCATATTAGATACTTATTCTGGTTTTTATGTTAATCTTTGTTGTGCAATTTTCCCCTGAATTTATTTTTTAAATACAGAGTATTGAGCAAGATGTTTCAGATATTTCAGAATCAGGTTAAACTCTTCTACTTACCAGAGCTCCTAGATTTAAGTCAGCCTCAACCTCTCCAAAGAATATCAGCTTCATAGAGGCAGTGATATTTATCTACTTTTTCTCTTGCTGTTTCCCCACATGTACCTGCAACAGCGCCTGCTGCATAGGAGACCACTGATAATGTGTTTTTTCATGAAGAATCAACTCAGTCTCTCAATTTGCCACAACTCTGAACCTGTAAGTATTGTATTTTTCTGAGAATAATTAGTAAAGTAGCCTCAGTCAATGACAGCACTTGAAAGAAGTTGGAAAAGGCATTTATTCCTGTTTAACCCCTTTTTAAAAACACTAACCCCTCCCATTCTTACAAGGGCCAATTAAAGATACTCAATATATTCCAATCTAGAAGCGAATTGTCTGGATTCAACAGTCCATTAATGGTAATTGAACAAAGTTAACTTTTAGTGTCTTTTTGAAGTAGGTATACATAACGTGTATCACAAAAGAGGTGAATTGTTAAGTGAGAGCAGATGAAGTTAAGATATTTAAATCAAGTTATTTTAGAGAACTCTTAAGCTAATTATGCTCAGAAAAGTAGCTGCTTCTTGGCTTATAAAAGATAGCACCTCTTTCAAACAGGTGTAGCTGGGATAGGATGGTACACTTAGCAAGCCCCCTCAGTACTCTGTGTGGCCACTTAAGAGAGATTTTAGAGATTTCCTAGATTGTCTCCAAAACGTTACTCCATTTTTGAGGGATTGCCTGAAATATCATTGATGGCACTTAAGCTTAAAGATTAATCCCTTGTTAAAATACAGATATCCATGGGAAGGATGACATTTTAAGCTGCTCCTGTCATTTTTATTTCATTGAAGGCAATGGCTAAAATCAGGTTTTGAGTGAGGCAATGAAATCAGAGATAACAAAGCCTTTGGATACTCAAGAGAGAAAAGCCCTTCTAAGGACACAGGCTTCCTATATCAGGCCTGTGGTCGGATTGGCATGAGTTCTGTCCTGGGGCTGAGTCCTGGAACATACAATCTAGATTTGTTTTTTCCCATTTCTTGGCACAACTATCTGATTAGATGAGGTTGAAAGTCCTTGCAAAAACTAAGTCAGTTCTCATTATTTTTTTATTTTAAAATGGTGTTTGGCCTTACCTTAATTAGTCCTTGTATTCAACAAGGACAGGAAGTGACCCAAGGAGATATTTATCTCCTCAGCCTTCTTCATCTTGCCTAGGGTAACTTTCAAGTAACAGCTACTAATACCGTACCACCTATTCCTTTTAAAAAATTGCAACCCTGGGAGTTCTATTCCTAAAGATTCACAATGTTTTAGGGGAAGATCCTGCTCCTGGCTCTAATGCTAGAGTTTGTAATACTGCCATTTTTACTGAATTGAATGAAATGGCTAAAATCAGTTTCTAAGCGAGAACTGATATCGCTCATCTTTGATAAAACCCCAACACAATGGCTTGTTGTATTGTGAAATGGTTAGGAATTGAGTGATTATACTTTTGATCTATGAACACTCTTGAACATGTTGATTTTTACTTTGGTAAAACTGTGTTCTCTTTTTCAGGCCACAAGCTTTTCTTTCAAAAATGTATACCCAGCCACCCCCAAATAAATTCACCATTTCTATACTAATATTTCATATAAGGAACCTTGCCTTTTTATTTCAAAGGCAGTATTCTTCCATTTCTCCAAAGGTGAGTCAAAGATTAGAAATAAACATGTAATAACAGAAAACTCTTGGTTTGGGTAGACTCAGACGTCTGTGAGAATAATAGCACGAAATACTCTGGAAAACATTTATAATTCACCCTGTGTTATGCTGTGGTATACATCTAAAAAAATACATACAGATTGAATCCTCGAAGTCAGAGAAGCTAAAAGACTCAGGCTTTACTTGCAAGAAATTTACAGTTAATGTGTGAATGACTGAAGTAAATGATAGAAATGATATTTCATAAACGAGGTTCCAGTAAATAGTGACGTGGGAGTTTAGAAAAGAAAGCAAATATATTTTTTCTGGCTAAGAGATTTACAGAAGCAGTGAGTAGAAGGCTTTGTTGGGCTTCAAAGTTCACATATTTAAAATGTCCAGACATGGAGGAAGAGAACTTCAGGTGGAACAGAAACGTGGCAGTGGACAAGGGTGAGTGAAGATAGATGAGACGTGCTGTCCATTTTTACATGAGAATGAAAGCTCATTCATTATGAATGAGATGTGTTGACCTAACATTTGGAAGGACAGTAATAATTGCCCAGTCCATTAGTGTGCCCTTGGTGGTGTAGACAATGGGGACAGGTCCTGGATATATTAAACAGGACAGAATCATTACAATTGTGCATTAGGAAATTTAATTCTACAAAGATGTATGGTAAATTAGAAAGGGGAAGAGTCTAATATTGGCAGTCCAGTTAGAAGGGCCTTTGAACAGCCCATTGAATATCTGGAACGTTGAATGCTAATATTAGGAATATTTCCAAGACAGAGGAAATGATGAGCAGACAATGATTTTATATGTGTGTGGAAACCAGTTGAACGTAGAGTTACAAATAAGACTAGGACTAATAAGTGAGAGAATGGAGTGTAGACAACTGAAGATGGAACCTTGATTCATTTATATGAATCAGTAGATGGAGAGAAATGAGTTAAGGGATGTTCACCTTCCAGATGACGTAGTGCAAAAGTATGCACCAGTTACAATAGTGCATGAACCCTTAGTACTTAGTATGCTTTCCATTCATAGCTGCAAAAAAATCATACCATGCCTTGGTATTCTCACTCAATATAGTGTCAATAATCAGAGAGGTGATCACAGGAGCAAATTCCATCTATTGGGTCCTGGAAACAGAGAAACACAGCGAATCTTAACACAAATCTATCAGTATAATCTGAGTGTTAACTAAAGGTAATCGGGCAAGAGTCAATATGGTGGTCTGTAAACATGGGTATCTGCCACATACAATGTCAGGTAAACATTGTCACCTGGTATTAAAAACACTGAATATCCCCATAACATTAATTCAGCTACTATGCATGTAGATTTTACCATGGACTCAACAAATTACATGGTAAGAGCTTCTAAAAGATATCTGGGAACTTCAGAACAGAACTCAGAGCAATGTGAAATACTATCCAATCCAACATGGTATATTTCAAATGTGTGCATTTAGGGGACTCAAACGATAATTCTTTTTGGACTTTCCCAGTTCCCTGTTCCTCCCACTATCACAATCTATTTTTCTCAACTTTCTTTGCAATGTATCTGGGTTCCTGTATCAAAACCTTAACTCTAAGTGATCACATTATAATTGTGAAACTTAGGTTTAGTTTGAAGCTTAATTGTCAGTGCAACACTAACCATACAATGTAGTTTTATAACACAGACTTTTCAGAAATGATATAACTATAGTGAGGATAGAAAATACCTACCTCAGTGACTGAAAATCACAGTGGGAGTAAAAGTAGGTAGAGCTAGACATGTAAATGTCCCTAGCTAAAAATTTCAGGTTCTATTTCTAGATTGCTTTTGTCTTTACGGTAATTCTTTCTAACGAGACTAGGAATCATTTTATTCAATGTGGATGCAGAGAATGACAAGGGATGGACCTCTTGAGATGACAGCCTGACAGCCTTTAAATCAAGGAGGATCTCTTTTTTAGCAAGCATGAAGATTAAACAGACTAATGAATCAGAGCTTTAGACCATCTAGTCCTGGGAGATCACATCAGAGTCCCATCAGCCACAGTCAGGTCAAGGAACATTCTTTCCTGTCAACTGGCAAGTCTCCTATTGTTGTGTTGACAGTCTTGCTCTTCTCTGGGAAATTATTCTACTTACTGGAGACAGATGCCGCAGCACATAATTTTATAGTTCTAAGGATCTAAAAGGTAAGCTTTCCTTAACCAGTGTAGTTGGGGGAAAAATGTGGTTGTATGTATTTTATATTCTGGAATTAGTTTCTTTCCACCATATGTCAATTTTATTTTTGATAGAGAAATTTTTATTCTCCTTGTCTAAATGTTCTCATAAAAAGGAAATATCCAATGTGCTAGGTGCCTTCAGAGTTTCCTAGAAATTCCTTGATCTGTCACCCATTCAGTGGACATGAATGTAAATTTTAAGAGACTTAAAGTTTTCAAGAGGGCTCGGAGTCAAATTCCTTCTCACCTCCCAGTTATATCTCTGGATTAATCAAAATTCATGACGCAGTTCTTTTGAAGTTGTTAATTTTATTTGAAACAGTTATATATGCTCAGTACATAGGGAAGCATAAATGCAGACTTTTTTTTTCTTTCCTCCTTCCAGCTAGTATTATTCTGGAAAACAAAATTATGTAAAAATAGCACTGAAGTTGCAAAGCAGATATTAGATTTTTGTTCTAAAATGAATCTCGATGATGCTTATCTTAATGAATAGGAGATAGGAATTTCTTTTAATTAAACAATTCATTGTTTCAATTAAACAAACTTCATTTTGTTTCATTGCCATCCTTTAAGTATGGGCAACTTTTGTCTTCCACATTCTGCTATTTCCTGTTGCTTCTCTGCTGACATTTCGCCAGCAAACAGAATAGCAGGCTATGAGTGTGCATCACCTAGTTTTAATACAATATTAGTATCTGATCTTTAACTCATTAAATGACAAGACTCGCCATCTTTGACTTGCTGCTATTTAACATTGCAGACCTGTCTCTAATAGCTGTAACACATATTACTCACTGAAACATTCGTGAGCAGTAAGCATGACAGAATAAGAATTAGTTTAGCAGGAAAAAGCAAAATGATTTCATTTCCAGTGCAGAGATATATTTCTGCACTTGCTGTGATCGTATTTCTACATCACAACTATTGATTCAGGGGTTGCTTTAAACTAATCTATAATAATTCAATTCGTTGTTACTCTACATTAACATGTAAATATACGTATTAATTTAAAAATACAGATACAGACTCTAAGATTTCAACAAAAATTATTAAACATTTTTAAAATTTGCTTTTCCCTTTTTTGAATCCACAGATGCTTTTAATGAATTGGTGCTTGGGTACTGAGCCAGTTTTAACTCACTAGAGGCCTGTGTCATTTATTTTCTTGTTTAACCATGAAAAGAACATCAAAAGAGTGGCTCAAAACCAACCAACCAACCAACCAACAAACTCACCCCTTTTCAGGTCTCCATAGAGATTTATGCCCACTCAATGAGCTTATTATGTGGTAAGGGTTGTTAGAGATTCCAAAGAAGCAGAAGTCATGGACTCTCCCCTCGAGTATTTGTCATGTTGCAGGGAGATGTGAAATACACACATGAAATAACTACGGAACACACGCAAGTCAGCAGATTAATAGTGTATGGTATTACAGAGCGGATGATATAAATACATTTTGAAGAAATATAAAGTAAGGGAAATTTTGCCTTGTCCTGTGGTCAGAGAAGAAAGGAAGCTATTAATGTAATCTCTGAAGGAAATATACATTTAGGCTTGGCGAAGTGAAGTGAGGATGGTGATCAACAGTTAGAGGTCTAGTGTGAGTTCTTGCAGAAAGGCCCAGCAGAAGAAGGAAGGCAGGCCCAGGAGTGAGCTCTCTTCATCTTCACCTGGAACCTCTTTGACGCTGGATGGGCTGACGGGGTTTATGTGCCTCTTCCCTCTCACTTGGGTTGCTGCTTGTTTTTCTGGAAATTATGTGTTCTTAGGGATTCTTTCTGCGGCTCTCATTTACTCCATAGTGTGACAAGAATGTGCCTGGTAGAAAGCAATACAGATTGTAGGGCCATCCAGCGACTCTGCCATGCCCGTACTTTCTGTTCCCCTGGACACCTAAGGCATACTGGATGGCATCCGACTGCCCTGCCATTGAGATGAGTCAGCTCTGCTCTGAACACTCCCTTATTTAGATGACATCATGCCGAGTGGCATACATGGTTGTGGCTGTGCAAGAAAATCATACATGACCTGCGGTTGTGACAAGCAGTGGCGAGAGCACTGGGAAGGAGCCATGGAGTTCTAGCTCCTTCTACAGTGAGTCAATCCTTATCTTGCAGAGACCTCATTTTCCTCATAGAACCTAAGGAGGTTGGGCTGCAGTGTCACTAAGGTAACTTTCAGAAATTATTTTCTATTATTTTAAATTTGTTCCAAAGTGAGAAACATTAATAAGGCAAAGGATATCTTCCCAGCACGATACTTAATTCATGAAGAAGTAAAATAAAGTACAAATCTTTAGCCAATGAATTTGATGTAGTCTCTTCCCTATGTCTACCACCATTTGAGCAGGGAAACCTATAAAATCCAGGCCAGTATCAGTGCCATCATCCTTAGCCAGGGGTTTGCAGTAATTTCTCATGGATATGGCTGGCTTTTCAGATGGACCTGGTGAGGTATTGCACTCCCCAGCAAGAGGAGGCAGCTGGGAATTTGGATTTGAGGCACAGAGAGAACAAGGGTCTGGAGATAGAAATTTGCGGTTCTTACAAAAATTGGGCTTCTTGTAGAATCTGACCTTAAAGACGTCCTAGTCTGCTTCCTCCATTAGGGAAATTGGAGGTTAAATAAACTGCTGTATCCACCTAGTGAATTAGTGGTAATACTCAGAAACCCAGATTTTAGTCTCCTGATCTAGCCCACAGACAGTACTTCCATTTAATTAGTCAAATTGATTGAAAACTTAATTACACATAATCCCACACAAAAGGGAGTTATGGTAATCACACATGCAAAGCTTCAGGGATGTAAAGGAGAGGAGGGCCAAGCTGATGATAGCCAAACGACTGAGAGAGCAGAATTCCCATTGTAGCCACCTTCTCTTCATGGGGGAAGCACTTAATAAAGGAATGTGGGTTTTCTGGTTGTAACATTTCATAAGGTAGAATTAAAAACATGAGACAAGGTTTCAGGTAAAGTGGAGAGTGTCATTAAAAAAATCTTCTAGAGGAAAATTCCCTTAACTCAGACTGAATCTGCTAGAGAACTGGTTACGGTAACCTAGCTTGGACATTCTCAGGTAAGATACGAAGCTTGCTCAGATGCCATTAGGAGATATCCAGATATTCTCAAGCCCCCCTCCCCAGTGTTCTTATGATGCATTCATACCCTCACTGTGGTGTTTATCGTAATGATTTGGGAGACAGCCTGAAGCATCTTGTAACTTGGAAAAATAATTCTCTTAGGAAAGCCAGTGAGGCCACAAATCTGAGGATTCGAATTTCCCACACCAAATACAAAATGAAATAGAAGATTATCATATATAATAAAACAAAACATTGGCTTGTGTCTCTTTTCCTTTCACATGAACACAAGCTCTTACCAACAAGCAACCAAAACCTTGAAGTCTGAAGGAGGAAGCAAAAACAGTCTTTGTCTTCACAATGCTTTTACCACCTATTCATGACTTAATTTCTAAAAGGTTTCCAAAAAGTGTTTTTACTTTTGGCCAGGCACGGTGGCTCATGCCTATAATCCTAGCACTTTGGGAGGCTAAGACGGGTGGATCACTTGATCCCAGGAGTTCGAGACCAGCCTTGGCAACATGGTAAAACCCCGTCGCTACCAAGGCTACAAAAAGTACTCAGTCTTAAAATAAATAAATAAATAAATAAATAAATAAATAGTTTTCTTTTTTAAAAAAATTGTTTTTATTCCAGAATAATTATTAATCGCTTTTCTTACAATGTTTCTGCAGAAATAAAATTATATTATACAGTCTTCACACTTGGTAGCTCTATCTAAAGACTGCCAAATTAACTACTTGGAAAGTTGGATCATAATGAATCGACTTTATTGTGAGGCATATCCCTAATCAAACCACACACAGAAACACACACACGCGCACACACACACACACACCCCCCCCAGAACATAACACTAGGTTGGCCCTACTTATGTGTTTCTTTTTTGTTTCTACCCACTGAATTTAGTAAAATAAATTTGCTTAAGCATATGATGTTAACTAAGAAAAAACACAACTAAAATAAAAACACATTTTGGGGTAGGATTATTCTTTTTTATTAGTTTGTTTCATTCTAGATATAGGAAAAAATAATTAGAAGTTATAATTTTCCTAAAGTTAAATACAAAAATGATTAATAAAGATTTAAGGGAAAAGTAAATACAACTTTCTATTCTCCACAATCTACATCTCATCAAATTCACAGCAGAGATAACTGAATATACCAAAGATTTTTAATTGGATTAGCCATTGATATAATCTCTTGAGTACATTCATTTGACAGATGAAGGCTTTGTCTGTCAACTCAAAAGAAAATATTACCCTGGAAATGTTAAGTTGAGAAGCATTTCAAAACCTTCCTTTATTCAAATTGTAGCAGACTGTTTTGACAAGGAACTGCAGAGAGTATTTCCAGGCAATAAAGGGCCAGGTCTTTTTTCTTCTTAGGAGAAAGGAGAAAGGGAGAAAGATTGTCATTTATCTTCATGGACATTTGTCTTGCCAAGACATTAATTTTTTTTGGTACATAGTTCATAAGTACATAATGTATTTGATGGTGGTGGTTTTTTAGAAGCTACGTTAAATTCTCCTCTATGGCTAAAGATACCAAAATACATCCGTAGATCTTGTCCAGGGTGGATATCTAATCTGGCTAAGTGAGATGACTTTTAAAGTAAATATATATGTTTCCTTCTTTTGATAGAAACAGTGATGTAGCTTTTTGGATTGTGTGAAGACTTAGGACCCTGAGTTTAAGCTTCCAAATTAAGAAAAAAGCAAAAGGCATATACTGCTACTAGCGTGTATTAGGCCCTGAACATCTGGACTGTGTGCATGTCGACTGTCTCTGTAGAAGGAATCTTTTCAATGTAACACCACTGTTGCCATCAAAAAATCCTTCCCACCTCTCAGACCATTATAGTAGTTTTCTATTGGTCCACAATAAATTACCACAAACTTAGTAGCTTAAAACACTGCCCACTTATTATCTGTCAGTTTTTGGAGGTCAGAGGTCCACACAGCATAGCTGGGTTATCTGTTCAATGTTGCACAAGCCTGAAATCAGGATGTTGGCAGAACTGCATTCTCATCTGGGGCTCAAGGCCCTTTTCTAAGCCCATTCAGGTCATTGGCAGAATTCAATTTTTTTGTGTTGGAGAACTGAGGTCCCTGTTTTCCTGCTGACTGTCAGCCTGTGATCTCTCAGCTACCAGAGGCTGCCCTTAGGTCATAGCCACGTGGCTCTCTGACTCCTTTATAGAATAGCATCTTACTTTAGAGCCAGCAGGACAATTTTTCTTCTGTCTGCCAAGATGGAGTTGTATAATGTAACTCAGTCACAAGAGGGGCTATCCCGTCATGTTCACAGGCACTCACACTTAAGTAGAGGAAGTAGTACAGAGTGTGCACACTAGGTGGCAGGCATTTCAGAACTCTGCCCGCCATAGCCATGTGCTATCTTAGGCATATTCCTGGCCTACCGTTTCTTACCAACCCATCAGTGTCAATGTGGACTAGCATTCCAGGGGAGATGTGGTGGAGATGTGCTCCAGCCTTGTCCCCAGTGCTCTTGCTATGTGTAGTCCCTAGATGATCTCATCCTTATGTGATTGTAAACTACCATCAACCTGTTGGTGACCTGCACATCTATCCGTACTTCAAACCCACTCTTCTCTCATAAGCTATCAGTCTCTACACTTCCAGCCTGATGGCCTGTCCACCCTGGAATCCCTTCAGCACCACAATTTTCCCAGATGTCAAAGGACACTCTGTGTAACGTCTTCAACCTGTTTCTAATTTCATAGTCTGTCTCTTAGTTGGTGACACCATGTATAATACCTAGAAGCTTGAATGGCATATTTGTTCTTCTTCAAGCTTCTTATTTTAAAAATTACCAAGTTATGCTAATTTTAGATCATAAATTGCCCTAAAAACTCTTCTCTTGGTCTTTCTGCTGTTGTCCTAAGTAAGACCCTCATCACCTGTCTACTTAGTCTTTCAGCCTCTATCTTCTGCAATAAAAGGGTCCCTTTCATTTGTAAAGAAGATCATGAAACACTGATACTTAAAAACCTCAATGGCTCCAGAGTCCTAAATGAAGGACTGCAACCTTCTTTACAAAGCATCAGGGCCTTCAAAGACCTAGAATTTGCCTATAAAGGGAGTTTCACTTTCTCATTTCTGTGCCTCTCATGTACTTCACAGGAGGGATTAGAGTAAAACTTTCTCATTCTTGTATAAATCATGGTATAATAATCATCTTCATATATAATTGCCAATAAATATTTTCAAATATTTACTGACCCTGAACATGGATGTTTCATGTTTTTGTCATCATTTTAAATAATAAACCAGTTCATTGAGATAATTTAATAATTAATTGGTGTCACTTTTGTAAAAATTACCTTTTAATCCAATAGGAGTAAGCCTTTGAAACAATCCTTGATGGTAAGTAGGACCTGCATATTCCGACACTCTCATCTGAGCTCTTAACCTCCACCTTAGGAACTTCCTGGTAGACAATCTGATATTCTTCTTGGGATGATTCTCCACTCTTCCATCTCACTTCATAATAAAGTAGAGCCATCCATGTACATGTCAGGGGAGATGATCAGACCAGGCTGGCTCAAAAGAACACAGAGTAAAGCAAAGCTGATTCTAGACCTAGAGTTTCTGACATGACTTCATATTCATTTCACTTATTAACGCTTACTCAAATCCAGTTGGACTTAATAATGAAAGTTTTTTTTTCCTGTGCTTGTTCCATTTTCCAGTAGCAACACAGACACAGACACACACACATGGCCCCAAAATACATTTTACCTCTTGAATGAGAAGGGTTACAAGAGCAAACACATTCTGACAAAATACAAATTCCAACATATCTCAAAATAATAAGAGCTATTTATGACAAACCCATAACCAATATCATATGGAATGAGTAAAAACTGGAAGCATTCCCTTTGAAAACTGGTACAAGACAAGGATGCCCTCTCTCACCACTGCTATTCAACATATTATTGGAAGTTCTAGCCAGGGCAGTCAAGCAAGAGAAAGAAATAAAGGGTATTCAAATAGGAAGAGGGGAAGTCAAATTGTTTCTTTTTGCCAATGACATTTTCATAATCCTATACCTAGGAAATCCCATGTTCTCAACCTAAAGCCTCCTTAAGCTGATAAGCAACTTCAGAAAGTCTCAGAATATAAAATCAATGTGAAAAAGTCACAGACATTGCTATACACAAACAACAGAAGAGCAGAAAGCCAAATCATGAATCAACTCCCATTCACCATTGTTACAAAAACAATAAAATACTTAGGAATACAGCTAACAAGGGATGTGAAGGACCCCTTCAAGAAGAACTACAAATCACTGCTTGGGGAAAAAAGAACACAAACAAATGGAAAAAGCATTTGATCTTCATGCATAGGAAGAATCAATTTCATAAAATGGCCATACTGTCCAAAGTAATTTATAGGTTCAATGTTCTTCCCTTCAAACTACCAATGGCATTCTTCACAGAATTAGAAAAAAAAAACTACTTTAAATTTCATATGGAACCAAAAAAGAGCCCATATAATCAAGAACATTCTGAGCAAAAAGAACAAAGGTGGAGGCTTCATGCTACTTGACTTCAAAATATACTACAAGGCTACAGTAACCAAAACAGCATGGTACTGGTACAAAAACAGACACATAGATCAATGGAACAGAATAGCAATCTCATAAATAAGATCACACTTCAACAACCATCTGATCTTCGACAAACCTGACAAAACAAGCAACAAGAAAATGATTCCCTATTTAATAAGTAGTGTCTGGAAAACTGGCTAGCCATATGCAGAAAATTAAAACTGGACCCCTTCCTTACATATTGTACACAAATTAACTCAAGATGGATTAATGACTTAAATGTAAAAACCAAAACCATAAAAACCTTAGAAGAAAATCTTGGCAATACCATTCAGGACTCAGGTATGGACAAAGATGTTATGATGAAATTGCCAAAAGTAATTGTAATGAAAGCTAAAACTGAAAAATGGAACCCTAATAAAACTAAACAGCTTCTGCACAGTAAAAGAAACTATCATCAGAGTAAACAGGCAACCTAGAGAATAGAAGAAAAGTTTTGCAATCCACTCATTTGACAAGGATCTAATATCCAGAATTTATATGGAACTTAAACAAATTTACAAGAAAGAAAGAAACAACCCCATCAAAAAGTGGGCAAAAGACATGAACAGACATTTCTCAAAAGAAGACATTTATGTGACCAACAAACATATGAAAAAACACTCAACATCACTGATCATTAGAGAAATGCAAATCAAAACCATAATGAGATACCATCTCATATTAGTCAGAATGGCGATTATTAAAAAGTCAAAAAGCAATAGATGCTGGTGAGGCTGTAGAGAAACAGGAATGCTTTTACACTGTTGGTGGGAATACAAATTACTTCAACTTTTGTGAAAGACAGTGTAGCAATTCCTCAAGGATCTAGAACCAGAAATATCATTTGACCCAGCAATCCCATTACTGGGTATATACTCAAAGGAATATAAATGTCTATTATAAAGATACATGTACACGTGTGTTTGTTACAGCACTATTTACAATAGCAAAGACATAGAACCAAGCCAAATGCCCATCAATGATAGACTGGATAAAGAAAATATGGTACATATATGCCATGGAATACAATGCAGCCGTAAAAAGGAATGAGATCATGGGATATGCAGGGATATGGATGAAGCTGGAAGCCATGATCCTCAGTAAACTGGTACAGGAACAGAAAACCAAACATGGCATGTTCTCACTAATAAGTGGGAGTTGAACAATGAGAACATGTGGACACAGAGAAGGGAACATCACACACCAGGGCTTTTTGGGGTGGTAGGGGATGAGGGGAGGGAGAGCATCCAGACAAATAGCTAATGCATGCAGGGTTTAATACCTATGTGACGGGTTGAGAGGTGAAGCAAACCACCATGGCACATGTTTACTTATGTAACGAACCTGCACATTCTGCACATTTATCCCATAACATAAGTAAAATAAAATTAATATGTATTTATAAATTCAATAAAGCTAAAACTTTTTTTACTCTATATGTTTATTGACTCTATTCCAAGAGTGAAAAACATTGCCTACCATACAGCAAGTGTTCAATGTATATTTGTTAAAAAGCAATCAAAGCCAATTCAACCACCCTGTGTGTAATCAATGCTTCTTTCCACCATGGCCATCCCACGACAAACAGGCACAGTTAATTCCACAACAACAATGTGTGGTTTGGTTGTTGTTACTGTCTTAACCCTCATACAAAGTCTGATGTAAGGAGAGTGAGGATTATCCCAATTTTACAGATGATGTAACTGAGATACAGAGTTTTCATGTCTGGGAAGTAAAGGAAAACATAAAAGTAGATGCCAGCATCATAAAGACCATAGTGTAAATGTTCCTATAGATATACTTACATGAATACATGTCATTTACATTACACCAGCGAATTTCATTTCTGTCTCATCTTACTACCCTAGAATGCAAAAAAAAAAAAAAAAAAAAACACTTTTTTTTCCTTTTTCAGAACTAATATGAATTCTACTGGCTGTCCTGAAAAGCTGTGCCCTTTAATCAACCATAGCCTCCTGAGCTTTTGGTCCCATGTTGAAAGAAATTTGCTTTCACAGCCTGATTCCCTACCTTTACTCTGGCTTGCATCTCCCTCAGGTGAAGAAATCCCTTTGAAGTCTCTTGTGTCCCGGTCGTCCTATGTAACTCTCATTACCATTGAGAAGGGTTTACAGATGTCGAGACCAAGGGACGGGGCCACTGGCCCTGACTCATCCAGCAAGTCAGATGTGGAATCAGGAAGTCATCTTGGAGTCCTCACTTGCAGGCCTTTTAATCAATTTCATTCTATTAAAAAATCCAACCTTTAAGCAGAACATATGCTTGACAAAAATTTAAGTTACAGCAAAACTGCATCTGGAAGAGGGTATCTGTGAGTCTGCAAACCTGTAACTGCAGTGGACACTGTTGTAGGCAAGTGAAACTGTAAGTGAAACAGATCGCTGTTATAAGATATCTATTGTATATTATCTAAATGTCAACAAAAGCAGCACAAGTAATACTACTGCTGTGAAAAATAACACTTACTCAAAGAGATGTATATAAATATAGGCTGCAGGCATACAGTCTGAAATGCAGCTACTGCTGGCTAAAATCATGTGGCAGACGTAGATATTTTCTCTTCTATTTCTCTGCTCTTGAATTCTATTGATCTAAGTGTTGGTTTGTGTCCCTCTGAGTTTATAATGCTCTTTTAATGGTTGCTAATTGTCATTTACAGAACTGGACCATATTACTTCAAACTTGTTTAGAGAAAGATAATGTTTTTTGGAAACAAATAAATCTTATCATGTAGCAGGTTAAAGATAATCACAACACAGTTACAGTTAAGTCATAAAAACACATGGACATGTCTCCTCCTCAATTCAAAATCATTATCAGAAAAAGAAGACATGATTCATTTGAAAATAAGACTGTAAAAATATCACAGTGATACCAGTTTATTGAAGGACCTAGATTAAAGTAAGAACTAGAGGTAACAGAACACCTCCCAATTTTATCCTTCACAGTTTCTACTGAAACTAATAATGACTGTAGTGAATAATTAGCCTTTGTGTCTCCCCACAGTTCTGCAAGTAGAATTTATGGTTATAACATACAGACTTTTCAAAGAAAGGAATGTTTATTTGACCTACCTGTATGTCTTGAAATATGTATTTAGCACAGCTGTTCTTTTGTGTTAAACTCATCGCAAAATGCAGCTTTAATGTAACCCACCATTGATCTGCAGTAAGTGGAAACAAAATCTCTCCTTAATTAGTATCATCCAATCACTTTTTTACATTTCTGCAGAACACACACTGTGAACTGTTTAATGGACTATTATTTAGAAAAGTGGCAAAGAGCACACCAAAAAAAAAAAAATACGGTGAAAATAAAAACTAGCTGTGTCAATGAAAAATATGTTGTGAAATAATAGAAAATAAGATGTTTCATTAACATGAGCTTCCCCAGCATTTTACCGTAGAGATGAACGGAGCCCCAATTACTGCCAACAATGGAGACAGGGAGAGAGAGACAGAGAGAGAGAGAGAGAGAGAGAGAGAGAGAGATTCATTACCTTCAACACCCTTAACTGTCTACTAGTGAATTCGCTTATCTGCTTCTTTTTCTACAGAACCTGCACGGAGCGGGGAGGAATAAACAAAGAACTGAGTGGAGTAAATGTGTCACAAATTACCACAAACACACTGTGACTCAATGCACTTTTCATTTCTCTCCTCATTAACTGTGTCTTGCTCAAAATGAGCGACTGGGTCCAAACATAATCAAGTCCCACAGATAACAATTGACTTGACTGCTGGGGCAGTCACCACCTCCTAGCTAGTGGGAAATAAATTCAGAAATAAAATGCGTTAAAATAAAATTCACTCTGTTCTCTTTTCTGCACTTAGATAATTTGAAGACCATCAAGGCCCATAGAAACAATCCATCTTTCTGTGAAAAAGGAGGTGTCTGAACCACCACAAATAAGGCATGCCTTTAGTGTTATCAAGAGTGAGAATAATTACCCAGCGAAAAGGCCAGCAAAGTGTCTTGGGCACTGGCATTTTTTTTTTTTTCTGAAGTCTTTATCCATAGTGCTACCCGAACAATAATAAAATAAAAGCCGTGTTACGGAGAGCCAGACAGCAGAGAGGGGGATGGAAAGAAAAACAAAATAAAAAGAAGAACCTCTCAGATTGGTGCAACTGACCTATAATTTTGAGAGCACATTATAATTTGAAAGCAGTAGAAAAAGAGGCCTTTTTGTTGTGGTTTTATGTTTTATGTTAGAAGAAGAATTGGTTTCAAGAATTTTTGAATTTTTGTGTGTATGCTCTTTTAGGACCTGGTTTTATCAAAGCAGTGATTTCTCAGCAAAGCTGTGAAGGGCTTCCTGTTTAGAAAGGTGTTTTCGTTTCTTTGTTTGAATGCTAGCTAGGATACTCTATTTGACTCTAAATCAGGATGAAGTGCTTGTAAAGGATGCAGTCACTCCAGGTTTGCCTCTTAGAAAGAGAAATGAATGTAAGAAAAACTCTTCCTTCTTGGGCAGTGGAAACGTAAGCCAGTCACATCAGGAGATGGGTTTCAGACTAAGACTAACCCAGCTTTGCCTGAGAGTGACACCAAATGACTCTGACGCTTTCCTGACTTCTTGCAAAATTTTGGTTTATCTACTTTTACCTCATGCCGCCGTGACTGCAACTGGTTGTTAACCTCCACCCCTAAGGCACCTCTACCATAGGCTAGTATCTCACCAACTGATCCACCAAATATGGAGGCCAGGAGAGTGGAAGTAGGTTAGGACCACGGAGAACCCCCAGGTGAGGCTGACACCTGCAAGGTGTGAGAACCACAGCAAAACTCATCTCACACTTCTGGGTGTGATGGAAATTACAATGAACTAGCCCAATAAGTATATTACATTAGTCTGGTGACCAAAATATACAAAGCACTAAATACAATTCTAGTTAATTGGGGTTATAGAATGCCGTCATGCTGGGATAGTTGTCCCTGTTGGTTTGATTTCTTCCACTTCTGCTCTTCAGCCTGTCTCATCTTATCCTGAACCCTGCACCTTGAACCCTGCCTTCTGCTATTCTTACCCCCACTGCTATTATTAATTCTCTGAACTGGACTTGATTGAACACAGATGAGGATCATTCTGGGAGCCATTGGAAGAAAACAAAACACATTGTTCATACATTAAATTGTGTCATTCATCGAAGAGGTAGTGGGACAGTTTTGCAAAGGAAACAACATTCTTATAACTATATCAACAACTGAAACTTCTTTAAGCAAAAACCATGCCCTCCAGAATGTATGGTGGAGGTTTCCCCTGTACAATAGGCTAATATCTCACCAACTGTTCTATTTTTGTGTCTTATGTTTAGGTGCCAGAGTGGGACGTGGTGGGAAGCTAAAGAATAAAAGAACAAAATAAGGACAGCTCCAATTTCATTGTGGGGTGATTCTCAAATGCAGTGGCTATCAGAATCATCATTAAACCTAATGAGAAATGTGGAGGCCAGGACAGTGGAAGTAGGTTAAGACCATGGAGAACCCGCAGGCGATGCTGACACCTGCAAAGTATGAGAACCACAGCAAAACTCATCTCATAGTTCTGAGTGTGACAGAAATTACAATGAATTAGCCCAGTAAGTATATCACATTTGTTTGGGGGACAAAAATACACAAATTACTAAATAAAATTCTAATTAATTAGGATTATAGCTCAATTTGATATGATTGATACCATTATACTCCCACATGTGACTTGGAATTAAAATTCCCTTTTTTCTAGTCTAGAGTTTAGTCAAATTATTGAATTCTAAAATCACCAAATGCTATTTATCATGGGTCTACAGGGTTCTCATTAGGGATCTTACAAGATTACTCCAGTTTCTGCTGTGGGGAACATAAAGTTTGAATCAGTATCTAATAGACCTAATTAGATGTTAAATTTAGAATCTACATATAGATAAATATATTTGCACAAAATGAAGCCAATGTCCTTTCTGTAAGAATTCTCAGGGACTTAACGTTTCTTGTATGCTGAGTAAATTCAAGAGATAGAAGTATTTTCCAAATTTATTTCATTGTAGAAAACTATTCCAGAAACATCTTATCAAATGAGACTCCACTGAAGCATCTTTGGGAATCACCAATCTAAATTAAAATATTAATATCATATCATGAGAAAAAAATCTATTCTACTTAAAAGGAGATAAGTTTTAGTGTTTATTTATAAGTTCAGTTTTAAATAAGAGGGTCTTAGTAACTGAAGATGAAAAGACAACGCTTACAAATGATATTAAGAGTGTGATAGAATGATTTTTCTCTTTAAAATGCTTGTTATATCAAACCTTAAGAACATTTTCTATGCTGACATTGTTGACACTGTACCAGATGTGCTTTAAAAACAAACAAAAACTAGACTGTTCTCTTTAAAAAGTGGGAAAAGGAAGGTTAGGAGTGAAAGTGGGTACAATTTTTCTTTTTTATAACTAATCATGGGGTTCCTAAACATAATGCATTTCATAATCAATTATCTGTTGCATCTTGCTGGGTCCGGTGATTGTCCAACTGATAACAAGTAGATGAGTTTGGTTGTTCTTTTGTCTTTCCCAATATGCAATCTATCATACTGTTTCTAAGATACAAACGATATCTTGAAAACAGCAAGATGACTAGCCCAGAGAAGCTGGATTTGAAAAATTGGCAGAGGAAAGGTTTGAATAAGACTTGTCAAGCGAGTCATAAGACACAACTGCAGTCTAATAAAAGAAAATTGCATTTTCTTGGAGTTGTATTTACTTAAAAATTTATTTCCATAAGTTTTCAATTATTGGGTACCCTTATTTGCCAGCCATATTAAACTTGGATAAAAGCCTCATTGGTGGGATTGCATCATTTGATAATGGGCTCGTACCTGTTTCAGTTACCTGACAGCTCAATAGGACATGGGGAAAACATTTAAAATATTCTCATTTTACAGAAAACAACACACAGAGAGAAGAAGGTGAAAACCTTTGTCCATCTCTTCCATGCAACAAATGTGAAGTTTCACCCCTTCGTTTCTTCCTCCTCCCTATTGGAGTTTATTGCCTCCTTTCTCACACCTCCTTTTGCCGATGGGAGATGCCATGCACTGACCAAAAGTGTTTCAGCTGGAAATACGCTCACAGAATCTAGGAGAATTATCCAGTAAAGAGGCCAATATCGTGATCTGTGGCAACCTTCCAAAATACTACCGAAAAGTTGGGGGATATTTTAGTTTATTTCTCATGAAGGCACTTCAAAGGACATTAACTCTAGCCAGGACTGTCAGAC
The DNA here is from genome assembly GCF_000951045.1 of Mandrillus leucophaeus. Taxonomy (NCBI): domain Eukaryota; kingdom Metazoa; phylum Chordata; class Mammalia; order Primates; family Cercopithecidae; genus Mandrillus; species Mandrillus leucophaeus. The sequence goes on along the minus strand of NW_012109807.1, from coordinate 2,576,049 downwards.
AGCTTTGTGCTTTATGTTACTGTGACGTTCCTAGTAGTTTTGTTTGGAATTAGGTCATAGAATAGTTAAAAAAAATCAATCACAGCCAATCTTACTATATTTGTATTCAAGTAATAAATAGAAATTTTGAATAACACTGAAATTTAGTGGTGCATAGTTGTACATCCAGTGAGCTAAGCCATGCTGGTTTCATTATACTTCCATTTAATTTTCTAATTAATCTCAGAAAACATTAATTAATTTAGTCTTTTCCACAGGCAGCCTGGCACCCTTGGGCCTAAAACACCACAAATATTGCTGGCCTCGAGCAGTAGTAATCAAAATTTCTAATTTGTTTGAATGATCCAGTATATTTTTCCTTACTTCTCTCTCTGTAAATATTCCTTAATGTTGCTTTAACCCTTTGATTTTAGATTTTCTATGAATGCATGAATGAAAGAGTGAATAGCTATCTCATGACAAAGAGAAATGACAAGGCAGAGACGATGAGAAGACGTGCTTTTATATGGAGACAGTTGACTTTTTTTGCTGGAAAAATGCATGCGCATGTTCCAGAGGGATCCTAGTTTGATGCTGTTTGAGTGTGGAGCCACCCTGCCATCTGCCCCGTCATCCACCAGAATGACTGTTCACTCATCACAAAACTTACAACGTTAACTCACAGCGAGATACGTATACAGAAAAATGAACACCGTTAAAATATAAAAGGACTGAAATTGTAGTTCTCTCTTACATTTTGCCATCGAAAGAACACGTATTTCACAGCTTCACTCTTTCTGAAATAACAAACAAACAAAACAAAACAAAACACAAGACAAAAGAAAACCGGCAAAGGTGATTTCATTGACCCCAATTTTAGAAGCAAGGAGAAACAAGCAAGTGAGATAAAGTCTACAAAGCAGTGCAAAGCTACTTAAAGAAGAGATATTTGAGCTGTAATGCAAATGCATCATCTAAAAAAGAATAATTTATCTCTGTTGACAACAGAGGGTGTAATTAGACTTTCTATATATCATACTGCATATGTTGAAGGAGTTATCACACTGTTATATTTAGATTGGAAATGTCCTTAAAATTTTACTGCAAAATAGATTCTACATAAATTTTTTTATTGTACACCTTTTTAGAGAATAATGATTAAATTAATGCCCTTGTACTAGTAACCAAAATTAGAAACTAAAAAACTACCTTCTTAAAAGCTTCCTCTATGCCTCTCAACAAGAGTAGCTCCCTTTTCCTCAGAGGTAACTGCAGTATTACCCTAATTTTGTTTTCATCTAATTTGCTTCTTTCTAACTATATTCATGTATCTGTATCCCCAAACACTACCATATTCGTTTCAACCTATGTTTGAACTTTTTATCAATGTAACTACTCTGTGTAGCATTCTCTTTTGAGATTCATTCATGTTAAAGCCTAGGCAATAGTTTATTGGTTTTTTAGTGCTATATTCTATTGTGTAATGTGGCACCATTTATTTGACCATTGTTACTACTTAAGACTATTTGAATTAGTTCCAGTGTTTACTATTATGAACAATTTTGCTATAACATCTCTTAGTTTGTTTGTGTAACCATTTCTCTAGGCTATATATCTAGGATTAGACTTGCTGGATAAAAAGGTCTTTATACATTCAACTTTGAAAAGTAATGGCAAACATTTTCCATAAAAAGTCATACCAAATTACTTTCCTACCAACAGCAGAGAAGAATTTCTGATGTTTCACATTCTAGGCAATGTTCAATATTATCTGATTTTTAAGAAATATTTGACAATTCAATAATTTGAAAAAGATATTTTATTATGTTTATAATTTGCATTTTATGACTACAAATAAGATGGAACACTTTTTCATTTGTTTATGAACTTTTCATATGTTTTCTGTGGAATGGCTTTTCATTGCATTTGTTCATTTTTTGAATTGACTTTTAAAATCTTATTAATATTTTAGAAGTTCTTTATTTATTTTAAATATGAATTCCTCATCAATGATATGTGTTAGAATTTCTTCTCTAAGTATCCAGTTTGTCTTTTTAATCTTATAATGGTGATTTTATAGACAGAGGTTTTTAATATTAAATGATTTAAGTTTATCAAACTTTATTTGCACTTATACTTAGCACTTTTTTTTGGACATAAATTCTTCATTGTCTTGAAATCACAAAGATTGCCCTATATTGTCTTCTTAAAGTTTTATGTATTTAGCTCCTACATTTAACCCTTTAATTAACCTACTACAGATTTTGAGGTGTGTTTAAAGGTGGGAATCCAATTTTATTTTCTCTCATAAGAACAACCTACTCCCAAGCTAACAAATTAGTCTGCAACTGTTACACAGGTATTGACAGAAGACATTAAACTATGGGTCGGGGACAAAAGACGTCTTATTTGTCACAACAATAGAAGTAGCTAGGATGTCATGATTTTTTGCAAATTTTCCAAACTGCGATTCTCACAGGATAATGTGAAAAGGGCTAGGTGATGCCTATGGATGCAGCGGGTTGTGTTATAGGAGAATAACACTACAATGAAGGAGCCCAGTATTTTATAATGAGCATGGAGCCTGTCTAAACTGTGCCTCAAAGGGAAACATTATTATTCTGAACAGTAAAGAAATCTGCCCTTTGGAAGAAGACACTATTTCTGTCCTCCAGGCTGTTTGCAATACAAGCATCCTTGTAACACAGAGAAAAGTAGCCAATGCTTCTGCCCACAAGATGTGTAGAAACGTGAGAGACTTACTGCAAAGTGTCTTCTAGTTATGTTTTTTATTATCTAAGAAAATTCCTTAAAGTTATAATTTGGTAACATGTTATCTCTTTATAAAACCATAAATAGAAAATAATATTCTATTTATTTCTTCTTTCCTTAGGCTTATCCTATTTCTTCTTAGCTAATTTCTAAGTTGAATCATTTATTCATGAAATCCGAACATTTTTTAAAAATTATTCGAGGTTACCATTTTCTCTTGAGAACTTAGCTTTAGTTATATCTCATAGACTGTTACTATTTTTCTCTTATTCCTTTTCATATTCTAATTTTTATTATGATTTACTACTTGACCAATGAGGTATAAAATATGGTTTTCAATGCAAGTATGTAGAATATCGCTAATTATCTTTTCTTGTTAGTGCTTTCTAACTTCATCGTATTGAGGTTATATCAGAGAAAGCTCTGTGTGACACAACCCCTGAGATACTTTTTTGAGGCTAGCTTTACAATGTAGCCTTTCATCAGTTTTCATAATTGTTTTGTATATTCCCCTTAAAAATAAGGTGTCTTCAATTGATGGGAGAGATTTTTATATATACCCATTATATGAATTTTTATACTTTTAATATTCAAATATTGTATAGCCTTATGTTTGGTTCATTTGTCCTATTTTATAAGTATGATCTGTCATCAGTTGAAAGATGTATGTCAAAGTACCCACTAGGAACGCATATGAATGCATTTGGTTTGAAGCCTTTCAAGTTATCCCTTACATATTTTTGAGGCCATATTACTACATGTGTTAGCTTAGAATTGTTATATGTTCCCAGTGAAATAAACTTTTTATTAATGAAGCTTTTTGTATTCATATTTGATCTGAAATTAATGTAGCTACATCAGATTTCTTTGGTTAATATATACCTAGTATATCTTTATTTTTGTCTTGACATCTGATTTTACTTTACCCTTAGGCTCAAGGTATATCTCTTAGAAAAGATGTTTACTTTGCTTATTTTTGTTTTGTTATATTCTGTTTTTCATATATATTTAAACTTTTATCTTTTATTTGAAAATCTAGCCTACTAATATTTACTGTGATCACTGTTAATTTTATAATTATTTTTAACTTCTTATTATTATTTGTCTTACGTTTTTATTTTTTCTACATTTTCAGTATTTCTTTTATTCTTTCCCTTCCTTCTTACCATATTTTGGATTTGTGGAATTTGTTTTGTTTTGTTTTAATTTTCTCCTCTTGTACTTATTTGGAGGTAAACCTTCTCTTTATATTCCTTCAGTGATTAGTATGATGAGGTAGGACTGTTTTTACACAGTGAAAGAAGGAGGAATATATGGAGGCACCCAGGTGATCCGCCTGGGCCCCTTTTGTTATTCCCGTGACCAGTGGCAACTGTGAATGAAAAAGTATTGCCACTTGGGCCAGAAAAGAGTGTGGTGACCAAGGGCTTACATTCTCAACACTAGGAGTTAGGGTCACGTTACCAGCCAAGCCACTCAAAGCTGTAGAGGTGAAAGCTGAAGGTGAGGGTAATTCAGAAGAGGAAGTGTATGGGAAGAGAACGAGTACCAGTTGTGGCTTCAAGAGTAATACAGTGGTGGAGGCATATAGTTCCTCCTAACAACCTCCCTTTTCTCATTTCCGCTGAGGAAGCCCATGAGAACCATGGAGGAGCTTCTCTCTGAATATGCAAGGTGAAGTGGGTATTTTCTATATACCCTGTAGCTTGTGGGGCAGACAGCCATGCTAAGATATCCTCGCAAAGAAGAGCTGCTGTGAGGCGTGCAGAGTGTGGTGGCCTCCAGCTGCGCTGCTTGATATCTGCCTTTGAGCCAAGTCATAGTCTCCCTAGGCAGTTAAATTTCAGTCAATGGCTGAGTGTGGTGGGGAATTGGGGCTTGAACATCTCTGCCCAACACAGTATCCTCCCTGGGCAATCCTTTTACTCAAGCTCTCCATGGGGCTAACAGAGTTTCTCTGATATGCAGTTGTCTATGTCTTCTCCTACCCATCCTCCTTCCTTTTCCCTCTCCTTTTGCCAGAGTCACCAGACATTCCTTGCAGTCTCAAGGCTTTCCTTGCTTACTCTCACTCTTTACCCCTTTATTTGTCACAGGCATTATCCACCAAAACCTCTTATGCTTCCAACTTTACAATAATATCTGCGGCTGAGAGGACCCAAACTAACATTCTTGATTAATTCCAGGTCTCTAGATGAAGAGAAATATCTACCAGTAGGTAGATTCAAACAATTCAATAAGTAATTACACTCTAATAATCTACAGACTATTTGAAAAAATAATACACACAAATTAAAAGAAAATGTATCCATTTTATTTCATAATGAGTAACCACAGCTAATTACAAGTAAGACCATTTGGTGGTCTACAACTCCTTAAACCATTGGAAAAGGTCAGGCACTGATGCATCTCTTCTTGTTCCACATTGATGTTCATGTTCACTTGAATTTCTATCTTCACAAGGATATAAAGCCATTGAAAGAGTTGTAACATGATCTAATATTAAAACCATAACCAGACTAGGAATTTACTCTGAGTCTGATAGGCAGCAAGTATTGTTGTCCTTCCTTTGAAAATTTAAGTCATCCTGTGACTTCTCTATAGCCCTGTGTTACACCTTAGGGTATACTTTGGCTATTTTACTGCATCCATTTTTCTGAAGGTTCTTGTTCATTGTTCTTTGTCTGTTTATTTTATTTTATTTTTTATGTCAATTTTTTTAAAGACTTTATTTTTTTGGAAGAGGTGTAGGTTCACAGCAAAATTGAGAGGAAACTGCAGAGATTTCCCATATACCTTCTGCCCCACACATACACAGCCTCCCCTAATATCAACACTTCCCTCCCCAGAGTGGTACATTTGTTACAATAGATCAACCTACATTTGCACACCATCATCACCAAGAGACGGTAGTTTACATCTGAGTTTACTTTTGGTGGTGTACATTCTGTGGATTTGGTGTATGCATAATGACATGTATCCACCATCATGGTATCATATGGAATAGTTCCACTGCCCTAAAAATCTTTTGTGCTCCACCTATCCATGACCCCATCCCTTTAAATTCAGCAATCTTTTTACTCTTTCTACAGTTTTTTTTTTTTCCAGAATGTCATATAGTTGAAATCGTATGAAACACAGACTTTTCAGATTGGCTTCTTTCACTTAGTAATATACATTTTAAGTTCCACCGTGTCTTTTCAATTTGTGTGTGTGTGCTCATTTTTTTTTAGGGCTAAATAATATTCTATTGTTTGGGTGTACTAATGTTTATTTATCCATTCATTTACTGAAGGACACCTTGGTTTCTTCCAACTTTTGGCAATTATGAATAAAGCTGCTATAAACATTCATGTGCAGGTTATCGTGTGGCTGTTCAGTATTTTTAAATATAAGCCATTCTTCTTCTAAAAATGTTTCAGAATTCTGTGAGGTCTTAGGAGGAATTTGCTTTTACTTCTGCTATTTGCCTGTATACATTACAAACCTGTTTTCCTTTAGTTTTAGACTTCATACATATTGGGAATTCAGAATGAAAACCTATGTCAGGGCTCAGTTGTAGTTCCAAATTCCCAGAAGAAAGATTTATCCCCTTCCAATCGGCATGAACTTTGAAACAGCATGTTGCCTTGTTCTTTACCTTCCCTCACCTTGCTCTTTTACCTTTGTCCTTACTCGAGAGTAAAATCTTTGAGTTTCCAGGTTTATGTGGGAAATCTTCTGTTAGATTTCTTCCTACATGACCTGGACCTAGGCTTACCATCTGCCCCCGTGACCTGTGTAACTCTCAGTGTGGAAACTCAAGATTTCAGGGTCTGATGGGATCCCTCAGGATGGAGGCTGGACTTCCTATCTCCTAGGGTGCCTGGTTTCACCTCATTTTGTGTGTGTGTGTGTGTGTGTGTGTGTATTTAATACCAGGTCTGCTCAGCAATACATGTAAAGAGTTAGGGATATTCGTTTTCTTTTTCTTTTTTAATTTTTTGTAGTTTGTTTTTTGTTTTCCATTTCAGTTTTGTTTTCAGCCTGTAGATTACTTGTTTCCATAGGGAGGACTATTCAGAATATCTGATTTGCCATAGTTCTAGAAATGAAAAGTCCTCCATTCATTCTTCCATTCATTATGACCTGGCTCCGACTCCCCAACTTTACACACTGCCTTCAGTGAAACCACTCAAACATTTTTCGTTACCAAGTCCCATGAACATGCTTGTGTCTGCCTTCATGTCAACTTCTCTGAGGCCAGAACATCTGGGAAAGTTCTTATCTCCCTGGTCCGTACATCGATTTCTCCAAGCCCAATAGATATAGTGTTCTTTTCAGTATTCTGTCAGAGGAGCACTTTTTTTCATTATACATCCAGTTAGAGCGAGAAAGTCACCTTATCTGCTCCTCTGACTTCAATTAGAATCTAGATATTAATAACTCCCAAATCTGTATTTTTGTATATCCAGGCATATAACTAACCATACCCACGATGTCTTCTATAAAACAAGCTTCTATTCCTGTTCAGGGAAGATATTTAGAAATTATGAGAGAGACATTAAGAATAGCACCTATTCTTTACTACAGTACTGGAAAACCGCTTTCTAATTTGAGATAGGGCAGGTTGCAATGATATCTCATGAACATGTAAATGTTTTTTATGGGAAATTATCCTTGAGGATTCCATATAAAGCTGATATTCTAATTCTCATAGAATAAAGGAAACTACAACCTGGAATGAAGAGCTGTTTTCTCACCCCACCACCCACCATCCACCCCTGCTCACACAACTCTCATCTTGCCTTCTCCAGAGACTCGACCCACTCACTTCCCTTGGATACTTTTGGTTCAAACACGTGTCTCCTCAATTTCACTCGTTAACAAGATGCAAGTCTAGATTGGAGAGTTACGTATTTTGAAGGGAATACTGACTATTCTGGAAGAGTATGGAAGAGAGAATTAATAAGGAAGGGTGGACTAGAAAGAATGAGAGAAGTAGATTTAGGAAAGGCAGGAAAGTGTTTCCCTGAGGGAGCATGAGAGGGCCTGTGTAAACCAACCTGCAACCACGGGGAGGATCTTCCATTGTCTGAAATGGGAGGTCCTTCGCCTTACGTTGAACATGAACTCACAGTACCAGGGCTTGGGCTGGATGTTCAATTTCCCATCCTCCTTTTTACTTTGTGGAAACGTCAAGATTCAAGCCTGGAGCCTGGAGGGAAATAGCCTCTCCTCACTTCCCATGTGCAGGGATTAGAGAAAACTTCATCTCCCATAGCACTCTTTCTTCTGCAATGCAATTGCACATTTCCTTAATTCTCTCCTTTACCATATTCTAACTCGAAAGTGAAGACTGGCTTTTGTTTCTAACCATTATTTTCTACCTTCTAGTACAATTAATATTTTATTGAAAACCAAGAAGTTTTGAATATACTTCTTTTAAAGAAATGCCTATGAACATTAAACAGTAATATTAGAAGCATGAACAGAGAGATCTCTGAAGGCTCGGACAGCAGCATTAAGTAAAAACAATGGCTCTTTCAGATTCTTTGTCTTCTCCCATTCCTGACCTTTTGAGACTATACTTCATAAAAATAGAACTATATTTATTCTTAGATGTTTTAATGATACTTTGCAAACATAGAATCAAAGAATTATATATCCATCAACTACACACCAAGCATGAAGAGAAGAGAGAGCAGGCCAAGAAGGCACTCCTTCTCATGTTATTTGCTGGGCTGTTTGAATCTGAGTGATTTCTATACCATGTTCAATAAAATCTGTGACTATGTTTGGAGTATCAATCTATTTCCCGGGGAAAAGAGAGGGAGGGGATGCTACAAAGAGAAACAAGCTTGGTTCTCCCAATACGAAGTACATCCTAAAGGACATTTCAACAGATTTACATGGTAATAAGGCCATTTGCTTTCATAAAATCATCTTTGTGGCTACTTGCCTAAAACATGCCTCATTTTCCTACCTGACTCAATTTGGCCAGGAGACAGCCCCATAATGGGTTTTGCTTGTATAATACACTTTGCTTAGTATTTCCCCCAGATAGAGGAAGAGAGCAGGAATAACTCTCTGTACTATGCTACTACTGTTGAGAAATGCCGCAGGCATTGAGCCATAAAGAAGTTCCACGGGAGCTTTGTGAGAGGCTTAGAAAGAAAAGAGGCTCTAAGATGAGGAAGGATCCCAGCAAAGAACATGAGAAGGGGTGCCTTCTTGGCCTGCTCTCTCTTCTCTCTTCTGCATCCCCCCTCATGTGTCTATTTGATTAATCCACGAAAAGGGCACTTCACCTATCAGATGGTTTTTAAGGATATGACATTACTGAAATGATGTCAGTAGAGATTTATTTGAAATTATAATACTATTCAGAACATATAGAGTATGTCAAATACTAGCTTGTCCAAAATGTATAAAACGGACTTAGAATCTTTTTTTTTTTTAATACAGAAGCTTAAGCGCTTTCAGGAAGTCATGAATATTTAGTTTCAATGTGGGAAATTCACACCGTTACATGGAAAATAGATTCCTCGTAGGAGATCCCAGCCCAAGTATTCAAAGGGCTTTCAGGCTTTGGAGGTGAAAGAGACACAGTTTTTCTCGCCATTGACATAGCGTATGTCGGCTGGTTATCTTCTGCTTTCAGTCCACACAGCAAGAGGCATTTCGGCTGTCAAGCAGTGACACTCTATCAAGGAGGCTTTCGGAAAAAATGTGCTAGGGACACAGCGTGGCAGCATTAGCCAATGACATCGTCTCAGGACCCTTTCTCCCTCCCTATTTTTTTTTTTTTTTTTTTTTGAGAAATGGAGTAAAACTATTTTGTACAATCAAAGATGACCCTATCTTTTTCTTTGTTTGGTATGCTTCATGCAAGAATGATAGCTGGGGCACATCAAAGTCTACTGCTGAGCATTGGAATGGGAGCCAGGGAACTCTAATCCATCTCTTTTTTTTTTCTCCACAATCCTGTGCTTAATAAATTTAAGCAAATCATCCCGCCTTTCTGTGCCTGAGCTTCTACAGCAACCAAATGAGGGTATCAGTATTTGTTCTACTCTCACTTTCGGAAAATTTGTCAGGAAATGTATACAATATATGAGTGCAGGTATGGGAATGCACCTGTGTGTTTAAGAGTGTGCGTGTGTGTGTGTGAGAGAGAGAGAGAGAGATTGTTCTGTGGGAAGCAAAAAGATTAGAGTGATAGCTAAGCCTTATATAAGTATGCCATGCATTATATTATTATTTTTGTTGTATTATAAGATGGTTTATGGAAGCTAAATGCTATTTGATATAGACTGTACATTTTCTGAATTTAGAATAAGTTAGGGAGCTTTTACTTATCTTTGAACGTTCACGTTTGGATATTTCAAAGCAACCGGACAATAAAACTTTATTCATTGATATCACATTTCACTGATACTTTAAGAACACTTTATATTTTTAGAAATGATGATTTGCATATTTTTAGTTGTAGAATTTTATGGTAGGATCTTACTTTAAATGTTGCCATTATTTTGTATGTAAGGAAACAGAGGCATGGTGAGATTCTATGATTTGACCAAGCCTATCATGTCAGAGCTGGAAACAACGCACTTGGTGACAACGTTTTGAGGAAAACCTGTTTCCAGGTGGCTTCTTCATTTAGGAATTATTCATTTTGTTTTCATTATATATGAAAGCCATTACCTCAGTGCCCTGGGGAACTTTGTCTAGTATCTCTCCAACCTTCCATTGTCCAAATCAAACATTGCTGTGTCCTTAGACGGAGGGTTACATATTGATTCTTCCTCTTTTCTCTCTCAAATTCCTCAGTTGACTCTGTAGGTACCTTGAATGAGTTACTGAGAGCTGATTTTTAAAATATATTTCACAACTAAAATGTTGCATTTAGATGTAATTGCCATCTAAAATAAGAGAAGTCAATGAACTAGGCTGGGAATATTGGTCACTCTGAGTCAGAATGTTGCAGGGGTCCTGGCACAAATATGAGATTGTATATGAAGGTGCATAGGTGCTAGAAGAACACCTATGACCCAACCCAAATGTTGGGAATACCCATGGAAGGCATCAGTTCTAGCTCCTCGGGAGTATCATATGGTTGAAGTCTGGGGTGATATAATCTATTTAATTATCAGTTTAATAACATGAGAATTGTAAATATGTGTGTATTCGTCTGCTAGGGGTGTTACAACAAAGTACAACAAACTGGGAGGATTCAATTGCACATTTATTGTCTTGCCACTCTGGAGGCTGGAAGTTTGAGATCAAAGTGTCAGCAGGGTGGGTTCCTCTGTGGGTTCTGAGGAAGGGATCTGTTCCAGGCCTGGTTCCTTGACTCGTACATGTTTGTCTTCTCTATGAGTCTTCTCGCATTGTCTTCTCTCTATTAATAAGTGACAGCGGTTGTTTGGGTTAGGGTCCTGAGAACCACATTTTAACCAGATTTCCTCTATAAGTACCCTCTCTTCAAATAAGGTCACATTTTCAGATTCTGGAGGTTAGAATTCCAACAACTTTCTTTTAGAGGGGTACAATTCAATCCAAAGCAAGGTGCTTTCTTTACTCCCTGTCTTCAAAGTGTAAACTATGACAAGTCTTCCCCTACTGTGAGGGGCTAATGATGAAAAACAAAAATGATATCCTGAGACAGTCTGGCATTGGACTTGGGATTGGAGGAGAAGAAGGGTTGCTTAAAATTGTTCTACTGGTTGAGATTGTCATATAATCAGGCCATTTTCCACAGAGTGTCAGAGCATCAGACAGAGTTTGGGGAGTCTGATACCTCTGGAATACAGTGTTGTCCTTTTTCATGGTCTGACCTCTAGAGAGGGTCTTTTTGGTTGGACACTGTGTACAACAGCCCTTTCTATATCCCAAAGAAGGATTCAGCTCTCACCCAGTGGTCAGAAATCTGGGGCAGACAGAACTTGCCTATGCTGCTGCTGGTGTCCAGTACATCTCATATGAACTCTCCCCTTGTTCAAGGAAGAGCTATAACTAAATAAGTCAATGATAGACTGGATAAAGAAAATGTGGCACATACACATCCTGGAATACTATTTGACCATAAAAAAGAATGAGTCATGTTATTTGCAGGGACATGGATGAAGCTCCTGGAAACCATAATTCTTAGCAAACTAACAAACAGAAAACTAATCACCGCGTGTTCTCACTCATAAATGGGAGTTGAACAATGAGAGAATGCATAGATACAGGGAGGGGTACCTCACACACTAGGGCCTGTTGAGGGGTAGGGGGCTAGGGGAGGGATAGCATTAAGAGAAATACTTAATGTAGATGACGGGTTGATGGATGCAGCAAACCACCATGGCACGTGTGTACCTATGTAACAAACCTAAATAAATCTAAGTATGTTAATAAAATATAACTAACAGTATAAGGCTGACATTACAACAAATAACGGAAAATCCATAAGGCCTGAAAAAATTCAGAAACAAAATCTAAATGATAAGTAATATTGATGTGCTAACATTCCTGATGGCATTTGCTTGTCTGTGTAACCAAGCTAAGTGTATTTCAATGGCAAAGAAGTGAAGAAGACAAGGTAGGCATTGGAGCTGAGGCACTTACCTAAAGCTGGGTATGGACCTGCCTTTAGCAAAAATGTAGACTAGAAAAAGGAAATTCATCATTCAATAAGGTAAGAAAATTAATGAAACTTGTCTTGGTCTGAGATTTGCCTGGAAAAAAATGTCATCCGCTGAGAATTTATAACCATGAGACTGCCCCACATGGGTTTCAGATTTGAACTTAAACTTCCTGCAAGGTAACAGAAAACCGTAAGTTAAGAAATTAACATAAAAACTCATCCAAGAAGTCACGGAAACAAGAAATACAGAAGGTACCCCCCACCCAAGAAGTTGAGATAATGAAATAATCAAATGCAAATTATAAAATAATTATGTTTAAGATGAGAAACCTTCAGAGAGTTTTTTCTAATGACTATATTAAATTACCTTCCCACCAACAACATACAAGGGTTCCTTTTTCTTTACGTAAGTTTCTTTAGTATGAAGAAACCAAGGCAGTTTTTAATGAAGGAAATACACAGGTGTGTGCTACCATGCCCAGCTTTATTTTATTTTATTTTATTTTATTTTTTGTATTTTAGTAGAGACAAGATTTCACCATGTTGGCCAGGATGGTCTCGATCTCCTGACCTCATGATCAACCCACCTTCACCTCCCAAAGTGCTGGGATTACAGGTGTGACCCACTGCGCATGACCTGTTTCTTGACTTTATAATGATCACCATTCTAAGTGGCATGAAAGAAATTTTATTGCTGACATCTTTTTGCTTTCTCACTTTGGTAACAACTCTGTGGTCTTTGACCTAGCCATTCCATTTTTAGGCATTAAAATGATCATCACATGCATCATTTATAAAAAAAAATAAGCATTATCATTGTCATTATCACATCATCATTTATTTAATTGATTAATTAAAGGGTCAAATTGTTCTTTGTTAAATACATCTTGGTATGTGTAAAGAGTTGAGTGCCAGTTGTGGTTGGGCATACTAGTTCTGATGAAATATTAGGAGTTAAAACAGTAAATAATAGCTTTTTATTATATTATAATTATTATCCCAATAAATGCTCTACCAAAGTAAAGACATATATTGATGTAATTTTACATTCTTTAAACACTTTCTGATTGCTTTCTCTTACCCTTTCCTTTATTTCCCTCTATAGCAAAGATCTCATGACTATATATTAAAAACATTATAAAAACAAGCAAATGAATACACACAAAACAAATGAGTTTCTCAAGAAAGGAATTAGCCATAGTTCTAATTTGTATAACTTTCAGCCATGGTTTGTTAACATAAAGATTATCTGTAAATCAAGCAACTGCTGTCTTGCTGGTTGGTAGCCTTCTTTTCCCCTGTGCACTTTCACATCAGTACATTGGCTCCAGAACACCCAGAGTTTCAGAACTCCAACAAATGACGAGAGGACCTGGTTGCAGGAAGAGTCATCCCTTGGGAAGTCTGTATCTTGCTTAAAGTGACAGTAAACACTTTTTCTTCCCTCTACCAAAGGTCTTTTTAAGTATGCCCTTCAGTGCCAATTTAGAGAACAAAACGAGAACTTAGAGCAAATTTCTGTTCTTAGTCCGTATTTTCTTTTCTGTTCTGGTGTTTGCATGTTAAATTTTATTTATTGTGCTTAAGTAGAGTATGTATTTTATTTTTTATTCTCTTTTTCTCCTTTCTTATATTTTTTTCCCATGGTTGAACTCAGTCCTCCGTAATTTTGATCGTCTGTTGCCCTTTGATTTACATTCACTTTTCCTCCTGTTCACAGCATTATTGGAAGGAATACATCATTATGAAGCATTTTTCAAAATATAAAGTGGTGGTAAGTAGGTTTAGAATAATTAAAAGCTGTTCTCAGTTTCCTGTTCTCTTCCATCCCATCATTTCAGTTTTGAGGATTTCCTTACACTACTCCAACTCTTTATATTTATCCAGCTTAAAATGGAAGTGAAAGCATTGTTGAGTTCTCAATTCCTCTCCTCTGGCACTAGGCTTCTGTCTATTTCTTCATGCATTTTTCATCTTCCATTAATATTTGTTGATCATCACAATATGGTAGGTGCTGTATAGCAGGGAAGGCCATCCAAAGCCACTTCAGCCACTGACGATGCAGAAAATGTCTTCTCAGCTGCTCTTGACTTCGGCAATACCATATCTCTGTGAGTACTTAGAATCCACTTTCCAATAGTCATTTAGTCTTAAGAGAAGCTTTACCACTTTTCCTGTAGCTTTTTGCTCTCCCTTGAACTATTATTTACCATTAAATACTATTCATGTATTCGTTCCTTTTTTGCTGTGAACAGCATTTGTGAGTTAAACATTGAAGTTTGAAGCCATAAAAGAATCCACTTCATAGTTGCTATAAATAATAACACTGTTTTACAACCTTGGCTCATGACTGAAATGTACCAGTAGAAAAAGTATTGATTCGTACTGAATTCCTTCTTGTTTCAGTCCCCAAATTAGTGTCATGTTGTTCTCTATTAAAATAGTCTTTTGGTACATCCTCCTGCTCTGAACATACCATATCTGGAGGATCATATAGAGCCTGCCTGGGGAGATGGGCACTGTCATCAGGGTTCCCAACCAAAGCAGGCAGTGGGGAGGCACTGCACTGGACTTTGGGATGCACTCACCTTCTCTCGCGTCCTTTATAGACTCTCCATAGGCTCAGGGCTCTGCTTTGATTGTGTCCACAGTGCATTCAGAAAACAGTTATTGGTGATGGCAGATACCTACAGGTCTTCCTAGCTAAGCTTTAGCAGAGTTGGGGACAGGGGGAAAATGGAGGGGAGAAATCTGGCCCTGTCTACCCCAAGATGTATTGCTCTTACTCTCCTGTGTGGTCATTGTAAATCTAATACACCAGATGCTATTTTCATGGGACCTCATTAAACTGTCAGGAAAACTTTCGAGGGTCTAACCAGTGTCTCAGTAAACACCATCTCGTAGTAGTTCTATTTATTTCTTTACTATTAAAAAATGCAGATGAATCCACATTCAGGAACTTTTCTTATTTCTACCATTATTTCTATGACCCCTGTTAGATGTTAATTATATTTATTAGCAGTACAGAAAATAATACTTTGGGTTGAAAACAAGTTCTATCCTTTCATAAATTTTGTCTATAATCTGATTTGAAAAGTTTGATGTTTAGTATTAGGTGAGAAGGTAATGAAAAATTTTATTATTTGGTTTTATTAAAGATACAATAATCAGAGATTCTGTTTTTTATTTCATTTTTGTTTTATTTTAGTATTACAATGGAAAACAAAATGAATAAACAAAAGTTTAGAGAAAATTATGGTGAAGGAAAGAAAGAAGGATGCATTTGTGCAGGCACCAATAGACATAGTTGTAAAATGTATGAAGAATCGGTAATCTGAACATATTTTTAATTGCACTGGGCCTTTTCCAGACAACAATGTTCTAGAAAGTATCCTGTGAAGAGATTCTAGTAAGTGCTAGAAAGTATGTCTCTGAAACACTGTTGCTTCGGTAAGATAATTTTTTAAGACTTAGATGATGTTACAGCTAATAAAATGTACAATTATAATATCAGAGCTTGATTTTGTTTAAATGATTATCTGAGTAGGAGAAACAAATATAAAGGTGGAAAATGATGGGAAATGATTGGTTTAATTTTTCCCTACTTTTTAACAAGCTGAGGTTTTGTTTATATGTGACCTTGATTTCTCTGGGGAAGAAATCAGAACCATATGGCAAAATTAATCTAAAGAAGCAACACAAACTAAAACTGTGAGAAGAAATTGCAGCGCTCATCAACACAAATAAACGCAGAAAAAATAAATAAGAGAGTTTGGGCTCACAGCACATCTCCAACTAAACAAGAATCTGGACCCTGTTTTAATGATATCAGGTAACTGGTCACATAGGCAAATTACATACTTAGGTCTGGAAAATATTTGGGCTCACCATGATTTCTTATTTATTGTCTTAACATAGTTACAATGAATTAGGACTTTGGATAAAATAATTAAATCTGACTTCATCTCCTACCAGAAGTTCTAGAGCTCGCCGTCTGTGGGAGTTGGTGAAATTAGGGAAGAAATTTTGGTGGAAAAGGCTCAGTAGAGAAGTACAGTCCAAATAGAAATGCATGAAAGATACAGTTAATGACCTTCGTATTGTGCATGCATTTTTCTGTAACAAGCTCACTATATATTTTTTGAAATTGATACTAAATATGTTGGTGTTTTCACTTTTTCACAAAAGGTGGGAAATAAGCTAGACATTGTTTCATTTATTTGGGATTTATAGGGACCCACTTCTTTAAGCTCATAATCCTGGGTTTCAAATTTGCTATGGAATCATGATTACTAGATGGAATTTACAGGATCCACTCAACATAAAATCTTAGTACTGCTGTGACCAACTGTGGTCATCACTACCTCCACCACCTCTCCCCAGGCTCCACCCTCGTCCCCAGAGCCTGTCCTCCAGTCATCCTTGTTTATTGCGCCCTGAGACACTGCGCTAAGCTCTGCCCCATGGTATCTTGTTTCGTTTCTACAACATTTAAATGAGATAAATATAATTTTTATTCCAATTTTACAGATAAGGAGATGGAGGCTTATGGTGGTTGAGTAACTTGTGTGAAGTCACACACTTAAGAGATGGACAGCTGGGCTTTGAATCCATGGAGTCTAATCCCAGAGCTCGCATGCTAACCTCCAAACCCTGTGCAGTGCATTCATCATATCTGATGTGGGGTAGGAAGTGCAGTCTGGTGCTTTGGAGCAGAGCAAATGTAAATGGCCCACCTGGGGACTGAACCTATGACCTCAGCATGATTAGCATGGGGCTAACGAACTAACTGAAAAGCGAAACATATTATCCAGAATCCTCTCATACGACTTGATTGTTTTCAGGGCATGCTATGAAAGTTGAGAGGGAAATCTATTAATTTTATTCACGCACACACACACTTGACCACTTCAATTCTCATTTCTAGACAATGTTAAAGACTTCAATTTACATATACAGACAAGTTTGCATGTGCATATACTTCTGTATATATGCAAATGCATATGTATGTGAATACCTGCAAACATAAACAACAGTACATATAAAATGTGGACCTCATCATAATTGTGCATTGATGCAGGCACCTCTATTTTTGTTCTTATAATTAATGTAGTGTGTATGTGGTCTCTACATGTATGTGTATAGTGACCAAAGCATCACCAATCTTGCATTTCAACAAAATTCCTGTACTTTACAGGCATTACTATTGTCACTGAAGCTCTAATGACAGAAAGATTGGATATTTTTGAAAGAGAAATTTATTTTTATGCTTTTAAAATGAAAACACAGTGTACCTTTCATTTCAAGCAGATGTAGGAAAATCTGAAGTTCTGAGCTGCTTTCTTCTTTTGGGAACTCTAAGGGCTTTCACATAAATTTTAAGCGATATTATGCCTTGTGGGATGAAAACATAAAGAAGGTATTATTTGGTGCTAATTATGCACAATGGTTTTATTTATGTTTCAATCACAGAGAAACACGAAAACAGCAGGGTGCTAGAGACAGCCAAACCTAGACCCCTCCCAGGTCTGTAATTTTCATCCCTGATGCTCTCTGAAATGGAGACAATCACATGTCAAGGAGAGAAGGGTAAGAGTCATTGTGACTATTCCTCTGTGATCTCCCCTGAAAAGCGATTGCTTTATCATCGCCAAGAATTTCTGAATCCAAGTTAGAAAGGAAAAAAAAAATGCTTGCCATGTTCTTAGTACCATTTGCCTTGACAGGAAAAACAACAGCATCTTGCCTCCTCAGCTTATTCCTCATCAGTGAACTCTTCCCCAAACAAGACACTCCACATCAGCCATTTGGGATCGCTTCCATCAGTGTTGTAACGAGCTCTTCTATGCAGTTTGTACTCACTGCAAAATGTACCGAAGCCAAGAGCAAGGAGTTGGTAATCTGGGCACCCACAGTTGTGATGAGGCATCTTCAGTGTAATCGTCCAAATCAAATATTTGGCTGTGCTTCTTCAGATGCAATATCTCATATTGTCACTGTTGAACTGGCAGAGGAGCGGAGCTCGCACTGGAAGAGATGCACCCGAGGGAGCTGGGGGACGGGGTAGACCAGAGGGAGGAGAAGAGTCCTCACAGCATTCACAGCATGCCTCCTCTTCCTGTAATACCTCTCGCCCTTTGTTCATCTCGGTCATTCCTCTAAAGCTGCTGCACCCCTTGGACGAGGGCCAAACCTTTATAAAGCCAAGGAAGAATAGTAGAAAAGCATACACCTCTTTGTGGTCGAATTTTCCTTTAAGCAGCAAAGATTTCAAATAATAGTTCTCATACTACTAGTATTTCACTATTATCCACTTCTAAGCTGTTATCTGTGAAGGTGACATGGCGGCATGCTTTTGAAATGCACCTTCTAGTCAATATAGCAATTCTCACATATGTTATTTCATTTGGTTCTTAAGACAACCCCATAAGCTAACAGTTCAGCTCAGGAACTGTTTTCCCCTTTTTTTTGTAGAAGAGACCCTAAGGCCTAAAAAGGACTAATAGCTCATACAAGGAGCTGGGAAGTTACCCTCAAAATCTGTGTCCACTCTTCCCGTCTGCTATGCTACATTTCCCGCAGGACCGTGATTGCTTTTCACAAAAATTTACAGATATTTTAGGAAATATTCACTCTCGTATCAGAAATGTGTCACCCTGTGCGGTACATTTTTCAGACTAGAAAACCTCTGTGGATTTCTTTAAAATTCGTCACAAACACAATATTGCTATTTATTTTTTTTCTTTTCTAGTTGAGAGGGAAAATTGATTATATAAACACAGCTTCTCACTAACATTCCTATGTTACCACTTTGTTCATATTATGCCCAGCTTAAATGGACTGGGTTGACTGTACTCATCACTCTCACCTGGCTCCCTTGTGCTTAATCCTCTGGCACTGATCTCTGGTTTGTTTTTCTCAGGTGCAGTTGATGGCTCCTGCTTCTAAATCCACGGATGCACTTTCCTGTGGTGGCTACCTACTTGGAGTTCAGAATTTCACCTGTCTTTGGACTGCCTGTTTCTGAGTTTCACTCGCCTTTTGAGACCTATTGCTACTTGTTCTAGACCTCCTGTCACTCTGTTGGCATTTGTCTATTTCTTCATTATCAAATTTTTCTGATTGATAGGTTATTCTGCCTCCTGGTCCCCAGAAACTCCCCAGGTCTACTTCAAGATTATGTTTACCTAAATAATTGGTCAATTTTTACATCCTTGTTTCTCTCAAGACCTGATCATCTCAGTTTATTTATACAGGTTATTGATAGTTATTCATATAAGTCAAACGTATCAACTGCCTGCAGTATAATGAACATGATAGATTCAGATTACAATTTTTCTTGAAACTCAGGAGGGTAATTACAGACAAAAACAAGAGAAAGTAAGCCATGGTAGAACCTTAAGCAGATAAACGAGTTGATGTAGAGAGTATTTATGACAGAATAGTCTAACAGTTCTATGAAGAATAGATTGGCAAATACGGCAACATGGCAGAGATCAATAAAAGCCATTTTAGTAAAACAGTGAAGAAAATAGCATGTGGAATTGAGAAAGAAAGGAAACTATGTATGAGGTATATTTCAAAGGAAAGAGTGATAGCTCTTTATTCATTAATCCTTCATCAGGCAGTCATTCAGTAAGTCAACACAGATTGAGCATATTTGTTAGGGATGGAATGATATGCCCTCACACCTGTGTTGAAGTCTTAACCCCTAGTACCTCAGAATGTGAACTTATTTGAAAATAGGGTGCTTGCAGAGGTAATTAATTAAGATCAGATAAAAAAAATCCACTTGTTTTTCCTTAAATATTGAGTGAGATGGACCGCTAATCTTATATGGCTGGTGTTCTTATAAAACAGGGAAACTTGGGCACAGACAGATGTGCATAGACAGAAGATGATGTGAGAAGACACAAGGAGAAGATGGTCATCTACAAGCCAAGGTGAGAGGCTTGAAACAGATCCTTCCCTCACACCCTTCACTTGGAATGAGCCAACTCTGCCAACACCTTAATCTCAGAATTCTACCCTACAGAACTGCGGGAAAATAAATGGTATTTGACCCATCCCAACTGTGGTATTTTGTTAAGGAAGCCCTAGAAAATTAATGTAACATCGAAGGTGAGAAATACTCTTCTAGACACAGGAAACGTAATGGGTGGGGATGTCCCCAGCTTGGAGGAACCACTTAATTCATTGTTCAGGCAAATAAAAGTGCACACCATGGTGACTGTCACTGCAGAAATAGGAAGTAATTGCACCTGGAAAAGAGGCAAGTTCCACTGAAGAGGTGATATTTGATCTGGAATTTAAGGATGGGCAGAGGCCAGGGTTAGTGGCTCACTCCTGTAATCCCAGCACTTTGGGAGGCCGATGTGGGCAGATCACCTGAGGTCAGGAGTTTGAGACCAGCCTGGCCAACATAGTGAAACCCCCTCTCTACTAAAAATACAAAAATTAGTCAGGCATGGTGGTGCACACCTGTAATCCCAGCTACTCAGGAGGCTGAGGTAGGAGAATTGCATGAACCCAGGAGGCAGAGGTTGCAATGAGCAGAGACCGCACCACTGCACTCTAGCCTCGGAAACAAGATCGAAACTCTGTCTCAAAAAAAAAAAACAAATAAATAAAAATAAAAGGATGGGCAGAAATTTATGAGGAGGAAGCGTATTCCAAAAAGAGGCAAAGACATGGGACTTGAAATGACTTAGAGAGCTACAAGAATGTGAGGGTGGCAGGAGGGGATGTGTCCCGGGAGGGAGCTGAGAAATGACAGACCACCGAAGGCCAGAATAAGGGTGGTTCAGCTAGAAAGTGTTTATCCTAAAAACGAATCTGGAATTAGGATTCAGAATTCGAATTTAGGATTTTTATCCAAAAACTAATTAAGAATAATGAACATTTTAGAATCAGATCAGTGACATGAATGTATTGGATATTTTTGGAGGATAACTTTAAGAGGAATGTAACAGGTAGGAGGAGTGACAAAAGAAAGCAGCCTGGGCTCGGACAGGAGGCTGGCCAGGTGTCCGGTGAGAGAGCATGAGGCAACAGACTCAAGCAGTATCAGAGCAGTTAGAGGCGGAAAGGCAAGAACCCAGGGGCATTTATGAGTACAATTAGCTTGAGTTAGAATCCGAGGATGCAGGTGGTGAGAGGCAGGAGTGAGATGAAGATAATTTTAAATTAACCTAAACTTTCAGGACTTAGCATAATGCCTGGCAAATAGCAGGGGCTCTACAAAGGTTAATTATTCAAGTGACTCCCAGTCACCCCAGTTAGAAACCTAGGTGTAAACATAAGAGGCAGGATCCATTTAGAGGAAGAATTGGAAGGGGTGAGGTTGATTTGTTCCTTCACTCATTCAAAATGTACATTGAGTGGCCGAGTGTGATGGCTCATGCCTGTAATACCAGCGCTTTGGGAGGCCGAGGCGAGCAGATCACAAGGTCATCCTGGCTAACACAGTGAAACTCCAACTCTACTAAAAAAAATATATACATATAAAAATATGCCGGGCATGGTGGCGGGCGCCTGTAGTTCCAGCTACTTGGGAGGCTGAGGCAGGAGAATGGCGTGAACCCGGGAGGCGGACCTTGCAGTGAGCCGAGATTGTGCCACTGCACTCCAGCCTAGGCGACAGAGCAAGACTCCATCTCAAAAAACGAAAAACAAACAAACAAAAAATTACATTGAGTTTCTGTTCTCTGCTGGAGATTGAGAATGGATAGAGAGTTTCTTTTAAAACAAAGTAGATTGCAGTATCAGCAATATTTTGAGAATTAGTAAAAAACACATATTGCTAATGCTAAGAATATTCTGATCTACAGTTGACTTGCATAAAAGCAAGAAACAAACAAAAAACAGAACTAGATAATTTTATGCTACATAATTTATTTCAAAGTACTTTTTTTTTTTTAACCACTCAATTCATCTTAAAAAGTTGTCTGACTGAAATCTTGGATAATGAAACCTAACATAAATACCGCACATACAAAAGAGGACACTCAACCAAAGGAGAAAAAAGAGAAACTTCAAAATAATTGTAAAACAATCTGATGGAAGAGAGATATGAAAAGTCTTGCCATCAAATTTCCAAATGCCAGAGAGATTTCCAAATCCAACTCACCTTCCTCCTTTTCTGTTGTCACCACAGGTGGGCTGTTGGGTATTCTCAGATACCATTTTCTCCACATCAGCCCTGGATCCCATCCCTCATGAAGCCTAGGCCCCTATCACTAACTCCTTTCTCTCAATCTCTTCCCATGATCATCCAAGTCTCTCCACTCTCGTAAAAAGGCTCCCCGCTTTGCTACCACTTTTATATCTCTGGTCTACCTTTGCATGGCCAGGCTTCTTTAAAGTGTCTACAAGGCTACTTACTCATTCTCCTCCAACTACCTCCTTCCCTCCTGCTCCATCCCCACCCTTCACTCAGGGCAGTCTGTCTCCTGATTCCCTGACACCACTGAAACTGCATTTACCAGAGAGATACCAACAAAATATCTGGGTCTGACACAATAGCAATTCCTACCTTTCTTACTCAAACTTTCAATCACATTTGTCATTATTAATCACTGCCTCTTTTTGAAACAATGTTATCCTCTTGTTTTTCCTTAAATTTCCCTAATTCTTCCCTTTAAAACCTTCTCCTGAGTTTTTTTCCTTTAGTAAGCCCTCAGATCACTAGTTCCAAAGCTTTAATATGAATATAAATTGCATGGGCCTCACTCTAAGAGACAATGGTTTCATAGATTTAACAAGTATCGAATTGCTTCTAAGTCAGGGGATTCCCTTGAGAATCTCTGCCTTAAAGTTAATGTTCATCAAGAATCCATCTTAAGCCATGATCTGTCCTGATTCTACAACCACCCCTACTGAAATTTTCATTTACTCCTGTAGCTTTAATGCCTATCTAGACCTTGATGGCTTCCCAAACTCTGCTTTCATGCCGTAACTACTCATGGCTTCCATATCCAGCTATCTACTAATTTCCCAACTTGAATACATAGATCTATATAAATCACAGCCCTCAAACTTCACATGCTCAGACTAGACTCATGATAGTCCCCTCTCAGTATGTCTTCCTTGTTTTTGTATCTAAGCCAATAGCTAGTTGCCCAGGATACAAGCCAGTGCCTCATCCCAGAGCCTTTGGTCATCAAGTGCTGTTTTCAATGAAATGTGCTGCACTCACCTCACTTCGGTGACTCAGTATATCCTTTTTTTGTGCCTAACACATGATTGTTCCTATTTATCCTTCAAGTCGTTTAGATTTCTATTCCCCTGGGGACCATTTCTCACATTGTTTAGGACCCAGCTAGTTTCTTCCATTAAATTTCATATATCAATATCATAAGATGTAATATATTTTATTGTAATTATTTAGCCTTTGGCCTCCATCTCTAGATTGTAATATTATTACTGGGAGGGTTTATGTTTTACTCTTTACCATTAGTATCTTGCACCTATGCCTCATTTGATGGAAAGTAAATAATTTATTGTTGAATAAATGACTACATAATCCAACATGACAAACAAAATGTAGGCAAAAGTCCTTGCAGAAGTTTTGGCCTCTCGAGTAAAAAGGCATACCCTCATCAGAAGAAAGTGGATTGTCCTTTGTCCTATCTGGAATATGAATGTGTGCTAACTCACCAGTAATATACTTTCAAAATCTTCAAAAAGTTTATTTTTAAATTTTAAGGAAATTTATCAAACATTCTAAAATTTCTACATTACATTTTCTTCCTCTCTTTTGGAATCTGGTAATTTATTTTCCTACAGGTTCAAGGACTTCTCTTTCAAAGGCTTTGTTAGTGATTCTGGAAAGGAGTTAATATGTCTCCTTTCTTCTCATAGGATACAAATGAAAATTATTGTAACATTTCTACTTTGAAGAAAAGTCTGTTAATCTTAAAAGAGAGAACTAAAGTTCAAATCAAAGAGTTGCTCTTTCTCTTTGTTATCTGTTGAAATTATCACAACAATTTCTAACTAGGGAGCTATTTCATTTGTTATACTTAACGGAAAGGAAATATTACTAATCTTTGGTGTTTTTAATTGTCTGAGCTTCTTAAATGTCTGTGTTCTTTTTCTTACACATTCTTGAAGAAATTCATTATATTTCTTTTTCTTTTGAATTAGATTTTTTCATTTCACCAAAGTCAAATATTTCCACAAGCCTTACAATGAAAATTCACCAGAACCTTGTCCTTTTTGTTTCAGTCTCCAGTTTCCAGAGGCCATAATTTTCAACAGTTTTAGTCGTGCCTTATGATTTAGACTTCCATAATTTTTACTTATATTATAATTGTTATTTCTTTTCTATATTTTCTATACTGTATTTTTAATGATTCCATTTTAGTATGATCCAGTGACTTTATAATGTGAAATATTTAGATTTCATGCCAAATATTATTTTTGATTGCATCAATATTAGATAATTAAATTATTATCATTTTACAAATATTATTGAAGGTAGGCTATGAAGAATTCAACAATGCGTTTTATTTCTTTTGTTTTTTACTTATTTTTACTTTTTCTGTTCAAAATACTTTTAGTTGTTATTATAGCTAATAATTTTCCGTTTTTGCATATGTGAGATGGTGTGTATTATACGACTATTTTCTTTTCAATAGATTATGTTTCTGTTATTTTTGCATATATCCAGCTGTAGGGGTTAAATATGCTATTTGAATTTATTACAATTCAACACAAATTGATATTCCTATCACTTCCCAGACAAAACAAGAGGCTTAAATTCCTTAAATTCAACTATACTGCTCCTTGTGCTATTTTCATGAATTTTAAATTTATGTATATCTAAACTCCACATGATTTTCTTATTCCTATTATTATGTACAGTAAATATTCATATAGATTTATGAAAGTATTTACCCTTTGTTTTTCTCTTTATTCTTCCTTGCATTTCTGTTTCCACCTAGGTTCATTTTCCTTCTGCCTAAAAAATTACTTTAGTATCACTTTTTCTGTGGGTTTGCTAACAATACATTCTGTTTTCTCTTATATGAAAATGTCCTCATTTTACTTTTATTTTTTTAAGGACCATTTAGCTGGGAATAGAATACCAGTTCACCACTTATTTTTATTTTCTTTCAGCTCATTGTTTCCTGGCTTCCCATGTTTTAGAAGAAGTTAATTGCCAGTCTTACTATTGCTTCTTTGATAATAATGTGCCTTTTGGTTTTTATCCATCCTTGGCTTTGTCTACTCTTTAAGTATTTGTCATTGGTTTTCTGTATTTCTATTCTTATATGCCTATATATTTTTTCTTTTATATTCTTTTTGAAAGCTGTATTAGTTTGTTTCTGGTATTTATGCTTAGAGTTTATAGTGCTTTTGAAATATGCAATTTGGTATCTCTCACTAGTTTTAAACATTTTCGGTCAATATCTTTTCAGATACTGCTTCTATCTCATAGTTTCTTAGACTTTTGTGACTACAATAAAAAGTGAATTAGATATTTCAGTATAAAACACACACACACACATATATATAACACATTTCTTATTCCCTTTTCATTATTCTTTATTCTTTTTTGTCTGTGCTTTACTCTAAGTATTTCCTACAGAATCATCTTCCAGTTCACTGATCCTCTCTTCAGCTACATGCAATCTGCTTCTAAGCACATGTAAGATCTTATTTTTTCTAGACAAATTTTATTTAGTTCTAATTCTCTTTACTTCTAGAATTTTCATTACATTTTATTTTGATTTTGAAAATATTGGTACAAATTCTCTATTTGTTTAGTATATAATCCAGTTGCTTTAAAGTCCAAGTCTGTTCACTATAATAGGGATGTGTTTGTTGTTGTTGTTATTGTTATTGTTTGTTTGTTTTTGTCTTTATTATTGGTAGGTCTTAGATTTGTCTGAGAACTTATTTTCCATTCCAAGAGCTGAAGGGGTTTGATATTCCACCACACCTGTAAACCATTATGGGAAATCTCTGTTTAAGAATACAGAAGAGGTCACCGATTATATCAAGTCATTGTACAAATTAGAAAAGGGCTAACATCCTGGAAGGACTCAGACTTGAGGGCTTAGACATGAGGGGTCTTAAATTAGTGAATTGATGGCTTTCTGTGAAGAATAAAGTAACTTTTCCTCTCTCACCTGATACAACTTAAAGACATGAAGCACGGTAAATACAAAGTAAACTGAATTTCAGCCTGTACTCATTCTGTCAGTGAGGTTTTTTTGTGTAAGGTGCAAACTAAGAAGCCGTTCATCATGGTCCCACATATGGGTTGCCATAAATAAAATATGATCCACAAAGTTTGAATGGAACTAAAGAATTTTTCAAGCCTATTCTGGGAATATGAGGTCTGAATCTATTTAGTCTATAAAGTTTAAAATCTAATAAACATA
This sequence comes from Mandrillus leucophaeus, assembly GCF_000951045.1. Classification (NCBI taxonomy): domain Eukaryota; kingdom Metazoa; phylum Chordata; class Mammalia; order Primates; family Cercopithecidae; genus Mandrillus; species Mandrillus leucophaeus. The sequence continues at coordinate 2,549,295 of NW_012109807.1, read as the reverse complement.
TATACAGACATACATATATCTATAGAATATAAAATTTGATATTAAATTTTGATATAACTAACATGTAAAAAAAATTACCAATGTAGTATATTAAGATACTATCAAAAACACATATAAGAGACTTTTAGAAATGTTGGCAGGGGAAACTATGAACTGATACAGGTAGTTAATATCAAAAGCTCTGCCAATTTCTTTCATTCATAGGATAGTCTCTTTTGTTGCACAAATAAACACTTCCACCAAGACAATGAAGACAAAAATGACAATTATATAGGAGAGAGAAAATTACTGGAGCAGTTTTGTGGACTGCATCCAGTTATAAGTGCCCATTTACTGAGGCTTAATATAGAGCCTCTACACTGAGCTTTTTAGACAATTTATAAAAGAAAATAATAAGTGACCAAAATAAGCAGTAATGCTTCTTTTTAGGGAAATAGCTAAAAATTATCTCAATTTCTTGGTGAGTCGCTCATATATATTTATAACATATATTATGTTTATTCATCTTTTATTTTCTACTTCACTGATGGGGTTGCTTATACTGTCAGGGTATCTGACTCTGAGAGGTCCTAAGAAAAATCATATAAAGTCAAGAGAAGAACAGTTTTTTGTTTGTCTGTTTGTTTGTTTGAGACGGAGTCTTGCTTTGTCGCCCAGGCTGGAGTACAGTGGCACGATCTCGGCTGACTGCAAGCTCCGCCTCCCGGGTTCACGCCATTCTCCTGACTCAGCCTCCCGAGTAGCTGGGACCACAGGCGCCCGTCACCTCGCCCGGCTCGTTTTGTTTTTGTATTTTTAGTAGAGACGGGGTTTCGGTTTTTACACTCCAGTAAGGAGTTTCTTTAAATAGCGATTTCCTTCTATTTCTTGTCATCTTTGTCTGTTTAATCAAAGCTATTTAAATGAATAGCCTTTTTTTTTTTTTTTTTTTTTTTGACGGAGTTTGGCTCTGTCGCCCAGGCTAGAGTGCAGTGGCATGATCTCGGCTCACTGCAAGCTCTGCCTCCCAGGTTCATGCCATTCTCCTGCCTTAGCCTCCCAAGTAGCTGGGACTACAGGCAGCTGCCACCACGCCCGGCTAATTTTCTTTTTTTTTTTTTGTATTTTTAGTAGAGATGGGGTTTCACCATGTTAGCCAGGATGGTCCCGATCTCCTGACCTCCTGATCCGCCTGCCTCGGACTCCCAAAGTGCTGGGATTACAGGCTTGAGCCACCGCACCTTAACATAATTTTTTAAAGGGCCATTTCAGAGGCAGTGTGGAAGCAGATGCAAGGACTGGCTGTATACTATCATTAACTTAATGGTTTGGGTGACACTTGTTTCTCTCTGCAAGTATCCGTTTTTCCTCAGCTTTCACATCAATTATGTGTCCTTCATTTCTCTGAAAAAGTTCAAGGAAAATTCTTAATTTAGATTTCATCCCGCTTTTTTCTCCTAAGTGTGGGACATTTTTAGCTTTCCTATATCTTCAAGATGAGCTGGAAGCCCTATATGCTACATATTATTTTTAACTTTTTCTCATTTGAAATATCGTAGATTTATTTCTAGTAAAATATATTAATATTTAACTCCATTTATTTAAATAGCTGCATAATATTCTGAGTATGCATATTGCTATAGTTTGTTTAATCAGTCTCATACATATAGGCATTCAGTTTTACTAAATTGTTTTTAACCATTATTACTCTTACTACTTGTTAGCACCTTTATTTTATATATGAAGCACACACATCAGGGTAATGGAAACCAACTTCCTTTTTATCTGTTTCAGGCTCCATATGCAAATGGACTGGGGCACGACTCAGTCATAGAGAGCCAAACCAACTATGGCATGCCACAGATGGCAGGATTTAGAAGATTCCACTCTGTATCTCTAGCACCTAATATAATTGGGAACACCAGTGGTTCGTGGTCCAAGAATAACGGAAATGTCTCATGTGACAATTGTGAAATATTTTTGGACCATTAGAGCGTACTAAACAAATTTATTGAAACTTCGAATCTGGGCTAAAAGGCAGACAAGCTTTAGAAGGTAATTTATGACTGAACAGATAATTTTAGCTTCCTGGAATATTTACATTTTAATGGTGCGGGGAGGAGAAAACGCCAGAAACATAGTGATATTCCTGAATTATAGAGCAGGGGACATGAATCTTGTCTTTCTCCTGATGGATATATTTTACATTTTAAAGGGTTAGAGTAAGAAGCTAAGATCTTTTCCATTATGTTTCCAAAAAGGCTCTCAGAAGAAGAAGGGTGAGCAGTCATGTTTATCTTATATTTAAACATTCAGATTCACGTTTTAGGGGATTACTCACCTACAGCAAGAATCCCTTACATCTAGGATGACATCCGTCTTTTATCACGTCACCTCAAGAGAAAAAATTTGGGTGCAAGGGAATTTTGTGAGTATTTTTTACTATAAGTAAATAGCACTAATCTGTTGTGCTACAGAAAACTTGTGAGTGAATTACGAATACCATAATAAATATAAGTGTAAAAAATTTAACATACACAAACTTCAAACTACAGGAGCGAGAGAAAAAAACATATGAAGATGTTACGTTGCTGACTTTGAGGAAGTTAGGGGTCACAAGTCAAGGTATGAAGGAAACCTCTAGAAGTTGAAAATGGCAAGGAAAATAATTTGGGGTAGCAGAGAACTGTAAAATTAAATAACTTAAAGTTAATTTAAGCTTAAAGCTCTTGGAACTTTAAATTATCTTGAGCCATGAAGGAATGTGGCTATGCAGCCTGAGACATGTGACATGCAGCTGCCAACTTCTGCCTTTTTTTTTTTCCATAAGTAATTAAGACCAAACACACCAGAGGCAGAACTACCTGGGGTCAAAAAGTAATAATCTTCCCTGGAATGTAGCAATCTGTAACCAACCAAACCACTGTGACACATGCACCTGGTTTTGTATGGAAAATGTTGTGATTCTGCTGAAACTTCTTTATTTCTACCTACATACGTGAAACCTTAACTCTTCCACTTGGGGAATGCTGAGCCCATTCATTCAGAGCCTGTGTTTCTTGTATGGCTATCCTCAAGCTCTGTGCTTGAATAAACTCTGTGCTTAATCATACGTTCTAAATCTCATTATTTAAGGTTGACAAAAGGTAAAAGAAAAACAAACAGGGGGGCTTTGAAAAGCTACAACATGATTCTGGGAATCCAGAAGGCCGTGTGCATGCACATTGCCATTCATGTGCATAGGGAAAACCTGAGAAGGCCCTAATCTCTCACTTCTGGCTTTGATGCTCTGTACAGGCAAGTTGCAAAGACTAACACAGAGTTGTAAACCACCTGCGGAAGCACTAAAGGCGTGCCCCAACACACAGACCCACCTCAGCAAAGATGGAGGATGCTAAAAGGAATTGAAAAGTGAGTATCCTGAACAATTCTCTGCCCACAGATTGAACAACTTAAAATATACCAATCCCTTGACAGACACAAACTACCAAAACTCATTCAACAAAACATAGATAACCTGAATAGTCCTATTTTTTAAGAAAATTAAGTTTACAGTTAAAAACATGCCAAAAATTAAAAAAAAAAAAAAGATGGTTTTACGGCTGGATTACACTAAATGCTTAAGGAAGAAAATAATACCAATTCTCCATACTTCATTCAGAAAGTAGAATGAGAGGGAACACTTCCAAATCATCCCGAAACCAGACAAAGACATCACACACACAAAAATTACATCATCTCTCATAACTATAGATGCAAAAATCCAGTAAAATGTTACCAGATTACATTTATAATATGTAAAAGGGTTAATACATCACAGCTTAGCTGGATTCTCACCAGCCCTATGAAGTCACATTTAGCACTGAGAAAACAATCAATACAATTCACCGTATTAATGGACTATTTAAGAGGAAACATATAATCATATTAATAGATGCAAAAAAAGCTTTTCATAAAATTAAACACCCATTCATAATAATTAAGTAAACCTCTCAGCAAACTAAGAATAAAAAAGAATTTTTTTCACTTCACAAAGGATATCTTCAACAACCTACATCTAACATTATATTCTATGATAAGAGACTAGATGTTCTCATCTGCCATGGAAGAATGTATGTTCTTACCACTCCTGTTCAGCATTGTACTGGAACCTAGTTAGTGCAATCAGACAAGAACACAGAAAAAGAAAGAAAAAACAAAACATACGGATCTGGAAAAAAAAAAAAAACTGGCTCTATTCACAGATAATATATTTGTTTATGTAAAAAGAGCCCCCCAAAATCTACCAAAAAAAGCTCCTAAACTAATAAGATTAGCAAGTTGGCAAGATGCAAGGATTCCATATTTGGAATTTAACCATATTCCTATATAAGAGCAATGAACAATTAAAATTTGAAATACAAAACAAATACCACTTACAATTGCAGAAAAATAATAAAATAGGTAAAAATAAAATAAATGCAGGATCTGTCTCCTAAAAATATAAAACATTGATGAAAGATATAAATATTATTAAATAAACAGAGATATATACCATGTTCATAGATTAGAAGACTTGGTATAATTAAATTGTTGAGTCACAGAAATTTGATCTATAGATTCCATGCAATCCCATTGAAAAACTCAACAAAGAAATTTTTATAGCTTTTTACAAGTTAATTTTAACATTATATGGAGAGTCAGGTGACTTACAATATGAAAAACAACTCTGAACAAGAATAAAGTTGAAGAACTCAAACCATCTAATTTTAAGGTGTACTATAAAAATATTGTAATCTTTACACTAAAATATTGATGAAATGATAAATACATAAACTGATGGATGAAATAGAGGACCCCAAAGTAGACCCATACTGATATAATTTATTGACTTTTGATAAAAGTGCAAAGACAATTCAATGAAGAAATAATATTTTCGACAAAAGGTATTGGAACAAATTTGTATACGTATGTGGAAAAGTAAAGTTTAAAAGATACATTACACTTTTTATAAAAATTAACTCAAAATGGATCATAGGCTTAAACGTAAATATATGGTAGCATAGGAGAAAATCTCTCTAATTTGGCATTTGGCAATGATTTGAGGAATATCACACTAAAAGCACAAACCAGAAAAGAAAAAACAAAATTTGATAAATTACACTTGCCCCAGATTAAACTTTTATTCTGTGAAAGACACTGTTAAGATAATAAAATGATGATTCACAGACTATTAGAAAATATTTACAAATCATTACTGATAAAGAATTGTCTTCATAATATAGTAACAGTCCTTAAAGCTCAACACTGAAAGCAATAAAGGCCGGGCGCGGTGGCTCAAGCCTGTAATCCCAGCACTTTGGGAGGCCGAGACGGGCGGATCACGAGGTCAGGAAATCGAGACCATCCTGGCTAACCCGGTGAAACCCCGTCTCCACTAAAAAATACAAAAAACTAGCCGGGCGAGGTGGCGGCGCCTGTAGTCCCAGCTACTCGGGAGGCTGAGGCAGGAGAATGGCGTAAACCCGGGAGGCGGAGCTGGCAGTGAGGTGAGATCCGGCCACTGCACTCCAGCCTGGGCGACAGAGCCAGACTCCATCTCAAAAAAAAAAAAAAAAAAAAAAAAAGCAATAAAAAGTGAGGAAAATATTCTGAACAGGCATTTTACTAAAGAAGGTATATGGATGGCATGTAAGCATACGAAAAGATGTTCAACATCACGAGTCATTAGGAAAAAGGAATTAAAACTATAATTGGACACCATTTGAAACCTATTGGAATGGTAAAACTAAACTAAACGATGATAGCAGCAATAGAAACCTGGCAATACTAGTGATGCAGGCAACAGGAACTCTTATTCATTTTTAAAGGCAATACAAAAGGAAATACAACCTCTTTGAAAAGTAGTTTAGCATTTTTTCTCATAAAGTTAGACATACTCTAGGACCAAGCACTTTTACTCCTATTTATTCAAACGAGTTAAAAACTTATATGCACACCAAAATGTGTACATGGATGTTTATAGTAACTTTGTTCATGATATCTCAAAATGGAAAATCACCCAGATGTTAAGAGGCATATGGATAAACACACTGTGGTCCATCTATTTTTTCTAAGCAACATAAAGGGACAAGCTATTGACTTATGCAACTGCGTGGATAAATGTTCAATGCATTTTATCAAGTGAAGGAAGCCAGACCCAGAGGCTACATATTGCATGGTTCCATTTATAAGGCATACTGGGAAAGGCAAACTATAGAGACTGTTACCCTTTCAGTGGTTGTTAGGGTTTAGGGATTGGGGAGGAGCTGACTACTTACAGAGCTTCATGGATGGTGGAACTGCGCTAGGTGGTACTGGGATGGTAGATACATAACTGATTGGATCCTGGAACAGATCCATGGGACTCTACATCTTAGATAATCGCTTTAGAGAGATATGCAATGTGATATCCCAGATTGGATCCTAGAACAGAAAACAAGGACGTTAGTGAAAAAAAAAAAATTGCTGGAAATTAAATAAAGTCTGTGATTTAGTTAATATTATTAAATTGGTGCTAATTCTTAGTTTTGCGAAACGTGCTGTCGTATAAAAGATACCACATCAGGGGACCTGGGTATGTGGCATACGAGAATTCCCTGTGAAATCTTTGCAACACGCCTGTCAATCAAAAAGTACTTTCAAAATAAAAAGTTAACAAATAATAAGTATAGCAGAATTCCATTAAAAAAACTAAAATCATGAGCATATTTCTATAAGCACAGACAATGGTGTGAGACAGCAGGGAAGCACAGGAACATCTCTAGGCTCTATATTGCTTGACTTGATGCAATGCACACAAATGAATTTTCTATGAGCTAATAATCTGTATTTTTAATCTTGAGCCTACTAGGATGTAACGGTAAAAATCATAGCTCAATTATAGCATTTTGTTCAAAATCTCTGCATTAGAATTAGATTTGACCCATCTGACTCCATTACTCACTCTTACTTGGACAAATTTTCTAAAAAAAATGCCACATTTTAATGACAGTATGGTCACAAGAATAGCACATTTCTCATTTAACGTTTACATATTTGCTTTTATAGATACAATTATGTCACCAAGTGCTTCCATAAATAACACGCCAATAAGTAACACATAATCATGACACTAAGAATGCAGTACATTCGGGTTTCAGTTCTTAGGTGCAACTACCAGGAAAAGGACACAGGGTTTAATTATAATAACTAAAGAGAATATAATGTAGGAAAGGAAAAGTGATATTAAGCCTGAGAAGAACTGAGTATGCTAGTGAGGAGAGGACACATGAAGGAAGATACTCAGGCTTTGGTATTTCTCATGTTATATAGTGAGGAGTCAGAAAATGTGGTCCAATTAGCTGGGCACAGTGGCTCATACCTGTAATCCCAGCACTTCAGGAAGCTGAGGCAGGCAGATCACTTGAGGTCAGGAGTTCAAGACCAGCCTGGCCACCATGGTGAAACCCAGTCTCTACTAAAAATACAAAAATTAGCTGGGTGTGGTGGTGGGCACCTATAATCCCAGCTACTCAGGAGGCTGAGGCAGGAGAATTGCTTGAACTTGGGAGGCAGAAGTTACAGTGAGGTGAGATCAAGGCACTGCATGCAGCCTGGGTGACAGAATGAGACCTTGTTTCAAAAAAAAAAAAAGAAAAAAAGAAAACAAAGAAAAGAAAAAGAAAATGGTGTCCAAGTATAATGGGTGGAAATAAGGCTTAAGCATATTATTTAACATTTCATAGGTGACTACCATCATGATTAAGAAACATTGAGATGAGAAAGGGGTGGTAAAATAGGCCACATTTCTCATTTTTCATAGTAAGCTATTAGTAGATGACACTTACAGTTGATAAACCAAGAATTACAAGTATTGGCTTAATACTGTAAGTAAGCACTAGAAGAACCTAAAACCAAAGCAGTCCAAAGAGATGGCTCTGAGGAGCGGGTCTGTGGGTGATATGCTTTTATTGTGTGGGCCAGTTATCAGTTGATTGCCTCTCAGCTCTAATTTCCTCCTTTATTGCCTGGTCTGTGAAAATGCATCTGAGCCCTTTGAATGTTTGTTTTTGCCAGCTAGCACAACATTAAGTTTTGTTGGTAGAGGCCTCTGGAGAGATACTACAGGAGAAAAGGGCCATGATTTCTGCTTCCACTGTACTCTCTAGCCAGCTCCTGCAGTGCCCAGAGCTTCCCAGTGCTTGGCTCCTGCAGCATACCAGCCTCTCCAGCACAGTGTCCCTACAGTGCATGGTGGCCAGCAGTGCTCTATGGCTAACAGCCTTCCTGACACCTCCCTCCGGTGTGTTTGTAGAGGATTTCCTCCAGTGAGACTCTTCCCAGGGAACAGTTTTCCTTAACACCTTAGTGGGTGGGGATTTCTAGCAAGTTCCAGATAGACACCTGTTAACACCCAATCAGCAATCCCTATACCACAAATTCAGGACATTGGAAGTTCTCATTGGAAATTTGTGAAATAAGTTATATATTTAAGGTGGGGGGCCAGTGACTCACACCTGTAATCCCAGCTCTTTGGGAGACTGAAAGGGGCAGATCACTTGAGGTCAGGAGTTCGAGACCAGCCTGGCCAACATGGTAAAACCCTGTCTCTAATAAAAATACAAAAATTAGCTGGGCATGGTGGTGGGCACCTGTAGTCCCAGCTACTCAGGTGGCTGAGGCAGGAGAATCACTTGAACTCGGGAGGTGGAGGTTGCAGTGAGCCGAGGTCATGCCATACTCCAGCCTAGGCAACAGAGCGAGACTCTGTCTCCAAAGGGGGAAAAAAAGATATATATTTAAGGTGAAAATATGTTTTGATGTATTGGGTGGTCCTGGTGCATACCTGCTGTCCCTATGTAATTATTAGGAGCAGTTCTTCACTTCCAAGTATATCCTATTTGGGAAACTAATTATACACTTCCTCTAATTATACTATTTGGTAAGAGTACATAGTATTCGTCTTATCTGCAAACCTTTATTATGTTCCCATATAATCTATATGCTGGGTTCGCTTTGTTGTTGTTGTTGTTGTTGTTGCTTCTGACTAAGAGTTTACCCCACCAAACATATGAATGACTTTGTCTTTGGTTCCCAATATTTCTCTAAAGCACACAAGTTAAGCCACCTTGCCCTATATCATGAAACTATTGCAGTGACAGGAAGTGCCCTGTGCCCAACATCAGCAAAGTCATGCCTGGTCTCTCTCCAACCAGCTCTCAGTTCTTTGTTGCCTTATGTCCGCAGTGCTCTGCACTGGGCATGAACTCAAGGGTTGTTGCCTTGCTGTTCTTCCTGACTTCTAATACGCAACTAAAGGGCACGTTGGCAACTTCCCATATTCCTGGAAAGAGCTTAAGATTGGTTTAGTGTCCTTTGTCTAACTGAATAACTCCAAAACCAAGAAAAACGGGCCATAGTGGTTAACAGAGTAGACCAGAAAGATGACACTGAGATACTAACTCTAAGGCAAAGAAAACAGAATTGACAGCCAGGCGTGGTGGCTCATGCCTATAATCCCAGCACTTTGGGAGGCTGAGGCAGGCAGATCACTTGAGCTCAAGAGTTTGAAACCAGCCTGGCCATCATGGTGAAAACCCATCTGTATTAAAAATACAAAAATTAGTTGGGCATGGTGACGGTTGCCTGTAATCCCAGCTACTCTGGAGGCTGAGGCAGGAGAATTGCTTAATTGCTTAAACCTGGGAGGCGGAGGTTGCAGTGAGCTGAGATCTTGCCACTGCACTCCAGCCTGGGTGACAGAGCAAGACTCCAACTCCAAAAGGGGGGGAAAAAAGCAAAAACGAAAACAGAGTTGGTGAGAAAGGGCAGAAGAAATGGGAGCATAGAATCATTGGGTTAAGGATGGGGAAGGATGGGGCAAAATGGGGGACATACTGTGGTTATTTATCAGGTAGCAGGGTTGAAACAAGGGATAATCAGGTAAAAGTCAAGATAAATAACAGAGAAAACAAGTATTGGGAAATTTAGTTGGTGGCCAGGCAATTACTTTTTGTCATAAAAAGTCCTGCAAATAGTATGTAGTACAAGGAATCTAGAAATCTAGGAAGAAATGCTATTTTGTTTGTGTTAATGAGCTGCTGAGAAGCTCTCTCAGCTTCCTGGCCATGAGGGTAGGAGAGTGTCCGTGAAGTAGTTACACCACCTGTTGAATAAAGACGGTTGAATCTCCACAGTCAGCTCCCTCTCATTTTAGTCTGAGGAAAGTGTCTCTTCTCTTCTCTCTATGGTTTACCTGAAACCTTGAGAACAAGTCAAAGGGGCAAAAAAAGAAGACATTCAATTGCTGTGTTTTATAATTTTCCTTGACAGTTTGGTTGAGGAACATCGTATATTGCAGATCATGGGACGACCTTTTGAGACCACTTACATTCAAAGATCGAGTTGAGTGACTGCTCTTTGGAAAGGTGAGTAAGGATGGGAGTGAAGTTAGGACGCTATCCTTACGACCATTGATGACTTAAGTTGCCAGTTCCCCTCCGTTAATGACAGATCACACTTGACAACATCCTGAGGCACAGAATTCCATTTTCTGAAATTACTCAGGGCATAAATTTACCCACTTAGCACTGTCATTCTTACTTTAAATGGTCAAAAGGAAAGAAAAGTTTCTTTTTATTAGAAAACACTGAATTCAATTACGGAAAGGGAGTGAGCTTCATTCTGATAATGCATATGTGGTTCCTGTTCAGGTTCGCCTCTGGTGCCTGGTGTCAGTCAGCCACAGTGTTGAGCATGAGGGCAACGAAATCCAGGGCAGTGAAAGAGATCTCTTCTCTTTTGCATTGGTGGCTATTGTCCAGTAAGGGCCAATCTGAGCTCTTGGATTTAGTTTAGAGAGGAGGCACTGCATGCGTAGAGGCCAGATAATGACACATTCACTCGCTCAAACTTGCAGCTGCCTCAAGATTTTTAAATGAAATTTCAATGAAAATGTTGGTTTGGTGTTTTCATGGATTCAGGCAGGGAGTAATCGCTTCTGTCCAGTTAAGAGAATAAATGGGATGTGTGTTTACCCAAATCAATAACAGCAACTGTAATTTTAAATCTTTGAAAATATTTATCCTGATAATATTAGAGACTGCAGAGGTGTGAGTTGAAAAGTAAATTATATAAAAATGGATAACATGCATCAGATATCCATGTTGGGAAAAAATCCCATGTATAATTTTTTCTTAACCTATTCAAAATATCTTAAACAAGGGTTTACAATTACTGGTTCAGAAGCTTCCCCTGCCTTCCTTCCACCCAAAAACTTACAGAAAAGCAAAACTTTACTAACACAAATAAGATCTCTGAACAACATTTGAATTCCCATCACACCACACCTGGTAAGAATCAGTCTACCACAGCGTCATCAATCATGCTGAGGCTGTCAGTTTTGACATCCTTTAAGTCTACGTTGTGTGCTTAATGACTACATGACAGAAAATGTAAACAGATACCACAAATACAGGTATTCAGTACATATATGTGTGCATATGTTTGCATTTGAAATATTTGGTATAAAGAAGTCCAAAAAATTACAGCACACAAAACTGTCCATTAAAACCCAGACATGTACACATGAATGCATGCCTGCCTCTAAGAACAAGAATCAGAAAACAACAAACAGAACAAACAAAAACAACCAATTTCTCACACAAAATCACAAAGCTTATTCAAATAATTTACCCAAAGCAAAACGAAGTAGATCAAGTAACTGATATCAATGTATACCCACTGATGAATAGATTATATTCTTATTAGTCAGCCCCTTCACCCTTCATGGTGACACATCAAATTGTGACTTACTAATAGGCATTCAGAAATAGCTGGCGAGCCCAGCACAAGCCCTGTATTAATAATTCATCAGGTGCAAAAAACATGATGGTGAAGTACTTGAATATTTGAAAGCCCATGTGCATTTTTGGTTCAAACACCACCACCACCAATGACAACAAACTCAGATTCTAATTTTATTATTAGCAGATTGCTCATTTTAATTGATTTTAGGAGAAATGTTATTCTTTTGACAGTTTAATATTCTTATAGTATACCACGATTATTGAGGTTTAGCAATTTTCTCATATTTCAGAAAAAGGTATCATTTGATGTTTTGCAAAGTGCCTATTTTGAGGGCTCAGTTACATATTTATACCTGTAAAACCCTCTGATTCTCTTTTCCCATCCTGTACAACATTTCCTCCTCCCAATCAGGTGTACAGATGTAAGAAAATTTGGAATGCTAAATGCAGAACAACAAAAATAAAAATTCAAGAATTAAAACTCCAAATTGAACCATTCTCTTCCACAAAAGTCACAGAACCTGTTTTGCTGCCAATCCATCATTTTGAACTTTGAAATATAAGGTGAAGTTCAACTATTTTCTTTTATTTTTGATTTCATTTTCTCATCTCTAACTTAGTAGATTCAAGTGTAACAGTTTCTGTAAAACTGAATCATAGCATGAAATACAGTATTCAAGTTTATTGAAACATTCTCAGGATGTCAGACTTATTTAATAGTAAAATTATATCAATTTAAAAAGCATTGGAAATGCAAGAGGAAGATTATGTATACACACACACTCACACACACACACATTTCCGCATGTGTGAAGAAAAGTTTTCATTTCTATGTAATTTTTTGTTACCAAATCAGAATGGTAGACTCTGCTATTAATTTTGCACTGTCAAATAATTTGTCTCAAGCAAGACTTCTCAAAGTTCTGGAATAACCAACCTATCTGGCCATCTGCTTGACTTAGTCTATACTTTGTCAGATCTCCACATGGACATAATATATAGCAACAAATATTTCCTCCATGAAAGCCTAGTTTCAAGGGATAATTTATATGTATCCAGATAAAAATGATAAAATACTCTCTCAACTCTTTTCATGCTTCAAAAAATTAAGAAAAGAGTAAGCAAAAGTGGTAAAAGGAGAAAGTATGTGAAAAATAATCTATAGCTAGACGTCTTTAGAAACGGTATATTACTTTACATTTTAGATGTGTTTTATATTTTAGCAGATGTTTAATTCCTAGAAGGATATTAGGTATGTTAGATATCCAGCTTTATAAAGAAATCCTAATGACAACAAAATGTTGCTATAAAATGATTATCTTGTGTTCCCCCCGAAAATAGTATTTTATTTTGCTTTTTCAGAAAATATAGACCTGGCATCTGGTTAGGTAACTATTTGAAACTAAACAGTTCCACATGGGGTCTAGCTTCCTGCTAATGCTCACATTCATTCAAAGTCTAGTTTCTCATTTAGGATGAATCTTTCTCATTACCTCATTACTTGATCTAACAATGGCAGTGAACCACAGGGACTCCCTCCCCACAAAAAGAGACATCTTTCCATTTTCGTTTAAAACAACAGAATATATTAGAAGTTAAAATTCACAAGGCAACTTCAGTGTAGAAGGGGAAACAGCATGCATCTGGCCCAGCGAGCTGTTTTTTTTTTTTTTTTTTTTTTCCAAAGGTTATCGGCAATCACTGCTCTCAAAGCCGTTTTCACTGCATTTCAGATGCCAGAATATACTTCGTACAGTATTAATAAAGGGTTGCACTAGAATTAATGAAAAGTTTCCATGTTCACATATAATAAATAAGTACCTAATTAAAGGCATGGTTAAGCCAGAAGTCCAGATATTGTCTTTTATATTAATATCTATTATATTTTAGCATTTACTATGAGCCTCTTCAACTGACTGATGCCTGAAGGGAGAACTAAGAAATCGCTCAGCTGGTGGCTGGCACTGGTCTTGAAGAAAGCTAGTAAGGAACACTTTGCAGCCTTTCAGAGTTTCTCCACCAGCTGTCACCAGCTATGGGTGCTGAAAAGATCCTGTCACTTCATCCAAAGGGATTTACTTGGTCAGAAGGAAAATTTAAATACAAAGCATGCAGCTAAGAAGCCAGTGAAAAGGATTATGAGCGTACAAGAGCACATGTGTATACGACACTAATACATCTTTAGGAAATTTCAGATCCCCAAGGCCAGGATTACTGCCAGGGGCAGGGTGGTGGACCTATGCAGCGACATTTACCACTAGTGTTATTATCTTCCAACTATTCAATGCAACTTTATAGGTCTTTCACTGAGGCCATTAAAAAAGAAGAAAAAGAAAAGAAAAACTGCCATCCCCTCAATGGAGAGCAATAATTCAGGTTTTCTTATTGTTGGGAGTCACCTGCATGCAAAGTACCCAGTTGCCTTGTGTACGTGGTCTCATTTTCTTGCCCTTGTCCAAATTTACCAATGGGATGTATCTGATTGTTTAAGGATGGTAAAAGCAAATCAAGGTATGAGAATTTTTAGGCTCACCGCTCTGCACACCAAGAGACTGAGGGGCTCATCCAAAACAAGACAGCAGGTCACTGAAATGGCCACAGCCACGATGCTTGGGGAGGAGGTGGTGTTGAAAAGCCGGCCCCCTTTTGCAGGATAGTCAGGGACAAGGTTAAAAGTCCCTACCAAGAGTGAGGAAGTGGGAGGAAGAAGCCTACAGAACTGAGGATGCAAAAAAAAAAAAAAAAAAAAAAAAGAAAAGCTAAAGTTAAAGTTCATTTTATCGAAAGAAGAAGAAGAAAAAAACACAGTTCAAGTGTGGGCACCCAACATTAAAAGTGCGTATTTCCTTGTGCCAAGTGGCAAGGCAGTTGCATCCAATTCATGATAGCAGCAGGTGGCTCGGACAAAGCCTACCCCTCAGAGGAAATTTATACAGCCTCTGGAGCACATTGTTAGCTCCAGCAACGCAGGAAAGGGAGCATTACATAGCCAGCCAGCTGTGTAATTGCCACCAAGGCAGAATCTTGGCACAGGGCAGTGGAGGTTCTCACCCAAGGTGTGGTTTACATACTTTAACCTGGTTTGGCCTCAAGACGAGGCCACATAATTGTTAAGGGTCTTAGTTTCAGAGGAGAAGACAACCTTGCAGTAGCGACAGAAGTGATGGAATATTGTACACAAGAGAGGAATTCACAGATGGCAAGAAAATTCCCACTCTCAACGATATAGACTGAGAAAAGAGAAGACCTGAGGTAAAGCTGCTTTGTGCAGATTTTAGGAGAAATTTGTCAGAAGCTATCATTAGAAGCATTGGTAAAAAGGAGCAAGCTGTCTGTAAGTGCAGTACAAGTTGAAGAGTCTGCCTTTAGATGTCACTACAACCTCACTACTGCACTTCCAAAATTCCCGTGAAGAATCAGAATAGTTCGACTCCAGCCCATGTACACTGTCCACAGTTCCAGGAGACACTGCATAAGGGTCTTTAAATTTCTTCACAGAGGCTATCATGTGGTGGCCCAGCAAAGCTGATTAGGGATGCAGCTTGACTCTGCTACAGCCTTTCTGCCACCTCCAAGCTGTTTCCACAGTCACCTTATTCACTGCAGAGGCAGGCCCCCTAGCAAGGCTGGAACACAACAAATGCAGATGAGATGTGCCCTCCCCGACTTAAACGGGATGGCAATACTAAGGAACAGCTTCATGTGCACCCACAGTGATTGATACTTCCTCTCTTTCTCCGAGGGGTTGAATTCTAATACACTCTTCTAAAACTAACATTTCTTATGTAGAAATATGGCTTTGTTTTGTTTTTGCTTTTATCCTAGAGGATATCTATCTGAGGATATTTTATCTATCAGATAGATAGATGATTGATAGGTAGGTAGCTAGGTAGGTAGGTAGATAGATAGATAGACAGACATAGACAGCACATTTAAGGAATAATAGCATAGCACTTCCAGATTCCTACAAATCCAAAAGGGTCATATTTTTTTGAACAAATTCACAATAGTTTCTTAGAAAAAAAAATAAGCCAACAGAAATTGACCCACATCATCTCAGACTTATTTTGCTTACTTAAAAGAGGTATTTCTTTCTGTGGCAATGTGACATTTGTGCTTGAATTATTTTTCCACAGGAAGGCATGGCAAATGCTCATAATTTAAGAGCCATGTATCCAAGGAAGTCCAACCAACTATTAGACAAAAAACTCACTCTGATAACTGGCATCCAATCTAAAATCTGGGAAAAACTTAGACAAATCAAATATCCAGTGAAAACATTACCAAATGCTGCACGACGCAACTGCCTATACATCTCTAATCAGTATTCATTTCCTGTCCTTAAAATAAACAGAAAACAGATTTCTCCATTTTCCCTAAAATCAATCTTTTGCAGTATCTGTCAGTTGCTTTCACCCAATTAGTATTCTACATTCATTTATTTTCTTTGTAAGTTAATTTTTTTTAACATACCTTGGCATGGGTGTTTCATTCAATACTTGTAAATGAAATGACAGAAAAACACTGTGTTCCTTAAGGCCCTCAAACTTGTAACTTTGTTAATGAATTGAGATGAATCAAAGACACCTTATTAATTATTGCTTGCCTGGTAGGTTAAGCTTTGGCTTTTCACCTCACTGGCCCAGAGAACAAGATTGCCTTTGGCCATGTCCGAGGGGCTCATTAAGGCATCTCTGGGGAATGAGAAGAAATTGTTAGTGAAAAGCAATGGTCAGTTTCTCTTCCAGAGACCCAGCAGGGAAAGGAAGCCCTCATCACAGAACTAACAAGCCTGTGTGTACTACACCTGTAATCAAACTGGCCTGAAAATGCCTAGAGACCACTGTGCTGTCTTTGCGATTTGGAAAGTTATCTGAAAATGCTGAATCCAATCCATAATTGGTGTGTGCACGCAATTATAATTCTCCAGATAGCTCAAAAATGTTGCAGTTACAAGCCTCAAGGAGTGGTAAACTTTAACATGCATGGCATAAACTAAGATATTTGATATAATAGAAGAGAAAACTATTCTGGCAGCAGAAAAGTAGTTGAATGTGCCTGTTTTTTCTTAATGAGCATAATTATATACAGCTTTTTGACAGCTAGTAGACTACAATACAGCCAATATTATAGAACATATATTTCAAGTCATTTATATTGTACACATTTCTATATGTCCATAATTTCTATTCTGCATGAAGTGGAGAGATGTCTGCTAAGTGAGGTGAATCATGGCATTCATTGGAAACAGAGACGTGTGTTCCTGCAAGTTTGGAAGGATTGGGGATTGGGAATTCTAGCAATGGAGTCATAATTACCAGCTACTTCATTCGCTCACTCATTGTATTAAAAATATTTGTAAAACTTTCAAAATGGCATGTCCCCCAAGATGGTTCCGTAATGAGGCTGCAGAGGCCATGAGCTGATGTGTTGGGTGCACCAACGGAGGTCAGTCAACAACGTTTATTGATTGCTCACTGTGGGCTGAATGCTAGGCTAGGCCAACCTGCTTGTGCAGCACGAAGTGGTATTGGATGTCAATGAAATGGAAGCCTTGAAATGTCACCAGTCCTTTTTGCTGAGACTGTCACTATACTGAATATCTTCCTGAACATATTGGATCAAATACATTGGAGAAGAGAGGACATGGCTCCCTATGCATATTGCCATGTATATAAATTTTTCTTAAAGCAAAATCTCCAAAACTTCTTTCTCAAGGTCAGTGAAGAATAATACTCTTAATGGTGATGATGCTGAGAAAAATGGTGTCTAGCTGCAAGGCAGGCCTAGAAAAGTTTCTGGTTTGCTCAGCCCAGACTGGACTTCTTGATTTTCAAACATTCCTTGTCATTATAATGGGAGAAAACTACAGCATGATTATAGATGAAAAACATAGGAACACAAGATCTTCTCATTATTAAAGTATATCCCTAAATATTTACACATTTGGTTAAATTAAAATTTTATGTATTTATCTTGAAAGTTGAGTTCAAAATGAAAGCAAAACCCTTGAATTTAAATTAGTGAGAGTTATAAAACAATCCCATTAGCCGATAAATGTCAATGTTTTTTTTTCCTATAACTCCTCTCCTTAAATACTGTTTATCATTTGAAATTAATACCTAACTTCATTAGCCTAAGGAAAAAGCATGCCATGCAAAGTTTGAATGGATTCAATAAGTTATATTAACAAAACACGCAGATCTACAGATTATTTTTAAAATTCTAAGTTTGGAACTTGTAATGTTTCACAAGGTAGTCAAACAATCCGACGAATTAATTGTGTTATTTTTTCTAAAAAATCAAGTGTGCAATCTGAGCTTGCAGACAAATTGTAATAGTAAGAAGTAAAATCTATTCAAGTTTTTAATTCAAATATGTGGATCTTCTCAAGCCATCAGTCTGACAAACCTAATAAAATAATAATAAAACTCTTAATATTAGATTTGGAAGTATTGAGATAGGACCTGTTACATATAAAATACAAATGGGAAATACATATGCTTGAAGAAACTTCTGGTCAATACACAATTCTTATGAAATGAAATTCATGCAACTTTTTAGAAATTTGCTTATACCAGTGATCCTCAGGGTTTATTATTTGTTTTATTATGACCCCTAAAGAGCCTTTGCAGAGATTTTATTTCTAATTATTTCCCTCCCCATGAAATTGTATTAGTTCAGATATATTGTGTATCCGTTGATGTACTGTAGTCCTTTAGGGAGCCATAAAAGGTTTTAATAGCTAAGAATTTTTGCAGCCCCCCCCCATCCCCAAGAATCAATTTCACCCCCTTGGGGGCGATATTGTCTCTGTTGAGAATACATAGCCTTCACTAATTCTAATTTCCAGACGGGATGGATATGTTTTCTGTAATAATCTCATCCTTTTTTTCTCTTATCAATAGATCATTGCTAAATGATAAGCAGGGGAACTTCGCAAACTGTTTTTGCAGATCTCAGAAGGGAAAGTGGCATGAAGGAATGAGAGAAATCAATCTGGGGGATCGTGTGGCAGATGCAGGTTCATTCTATATGTGCATCCAAGAGCAGAGTCTGAAAGCAGCACCTCTAATTTGAGATACGGCACATACATTGCAGCAACAGTGCATGTCAGCGGCGCAAATAAACAAACACCCGCCCACGCCATCCTGGCTGGTCACTTGACCTGCAAGGCTGCGTTCCAGCCTGTGGGCCGCATTCGGAAGTCAAGCAGGTGACGAGCGGTGAGAGCGCTTTTGATGTTGTCAGCTCCCTTTGCCACCCAACTTTCTTCCCCTCCAAAACCTCTTAGCAAACTTCAAAGGCCTCCTTGCTTCTTGCCTTAATCCAGTGCACTGAGACCTCTAGTTCAAAGAACTTTCCTTAAACCCTCTTCTTAAACGGCAACCCAAACTTTTTTTCTTTCCTTTCCACAAAGTAGCAATTACAGCTCCGTTGCGTGGCGATTGGGCTCGGCCGATCCGCTCCTGCTATTAATTAATCTCACAAAGGGGGCTGATTTCCTGGCATTCAAATTGACAAGAGACCAGAGAACAGAAAACCCTTTCAAGCAGTTTCAGCTCACCGAGGGGAAGAGGTATCAGAGGAGAGAACCCCACAGTATTTGAGGCGGAGGGCACATTTGATACTCCCTGTACATTCTGCTGATTGAATGATTTTTGTTCACGGAGAGCTCTTTACTAATCTTTTACCTGCAAAGACTTAAACAGAAGGCAATGCAGCAGAAATGTAGCTAAATTTTTGACAGAGGAGGTTTACAGGAGCCGCTTCCCGATCTCAGCCTACCGAATGCATCTTCTTGAATATCACACTTCACTTTAAAACAGAAAGTGTTCACTTTACTCACACAGAAAAGCCCTTGGAAGAGGAGGAGATGAAGAGAGGCAAGAAAGCAGCATAACAGACAAGAGATTAAAGCTTTTTATTCAGTATCTCTTTCGTATTCAAATTGTGCTAAGGGCTCTGTGAAAGTTAGAAGCGAGCTTGTTCAGGAGGGCTTCTAAAGTGTGTACATGGATTTCATGGGAATAGAAAAGAAGCCACAGCCTGGGTAATGAAAGAAAGATAAGATGTCCTATATAAAACAACTCAAGAGTGGTTCAATTACTTCAGCAAACCATCAAGGCAAGCTTTGAAGATTTGAGAAAACACTGTTAAAATTTAACAAAAAACTCATGTTGCAGGTTTTGTACCAATAAATGTTTGTATACTCTGTGAATTGCTTAAGTTATATTCCCCTACGTGAATATTGTTTACTTCTTTGGTTTGGGGGTGGAGGGGACCAGTGCATTTTGACGACACCAGCTATAGAAAGGGAAAGTCCTTTATCAAAGAAAAAGGAAAAAAAATACTCAGAATTATTTAGAGTCAGAGATTCAAAAAACCAGGTGTCTTTGATTAAATGAAAATATGCTTGTGAATCAGTGGTCTCTCAATGCAGTTTTAGTTAACATTGAGTGGCTGTGTCTTAACACAGATATAATGCATACAATGAAACCAAGTCTTTATTAGAGAAAAGGGCTTTTTTTACCTGCCTACATCTGTAAGGTTGAAAACGCTTTTGTCAAACGAAAGCAAAAAAGCTTCTTCTTGTGTGTGGAACAAGATAAGAAGGAGTCTTAAATGTTGTTTACAGAGGAAACTAAACAGTTATGGTCTTCAAAATTCTTCAAACCTCAGTCACATTTAACAGGGCATTGCCATTCGTTTTGCAATGTGGATGCATCCTCTAAGACATCTCTTTCTTTTGTTAGCATGAGCAGTTGCCTTATTTGATATTCAACCCCACCATGATCTTATCTGTATCATGATATTGAATCAACTTGGGACTTTTTTAGGGTTTCTTTCTGTTTCTTTTCTTGGTGGCATCTTTGTGCCTTTATTGACTGTTCTTCATAACTCCAATCAGAAATGCAATAAAACTTACAGCTCATGGAAAATTCTTGGAGAGAATGTTCCAAAAGCATCTTAAATAATTTTGAACAGTGTATACTTTAGTCTGTCTTAAAGTTTGGTCCAAAAAAGTATTAAAAATAAGCTCGAACACGGATCTCATATGCAGTTCAAAAATTAATATGGAAATTTTCATTTTTAAATCAAAGGCTCTTTTAAAAGGTAATTAAACTTATCTCAAATCATCTATCAAATGTTATGCTTTCAATTACATTAGGGGAGGGTTTCTGACTCCAGTCAAACACAACAGATCTTGTGTAACTAAAGTCAATATTATAGAACTGAATTCATGGTGCAAGCCTGTGAAATGTAGAACGCATTTAAATTTTACATTTTACACCATTGCAATTAATTTTTAAAAAATTTTTCTAAAGTCTATATGACCCAGAGTCTATATACGTAAGCTACATTTACTTTTATGTCTTTAACTGGAAAAAGAAATGTCATCCTCAAAAGTAGAGCCACATGACCAACTGTTAACTTAAAAAATAAAGATAGCAAATTTAATTTTAAAAAGGAAAACAGTAGCTTTATGATAAAGATACCCTTGTGTAATTGGAGACCTTGGAAACCAGGAAGTCTCTGTGACCCATGACCCCAGCTGAGTCCGGCACAGTATTGAAGAGTCACCGGAGCGGGAACAGGTGGTAGTCTGCAGGTGGCAGGGGGCACACAGGTCCTGCACACTGATCTTAGGGTTTCTTAACTCTGAGTTTAGACCATGAATTCACTACTGCAATTGTGTGAGTGTTTCCCTTGGCCAAAGCTTTGGCCTTCCCAAGTGAGCAGAGCAGGAGAGGTTCTGAAGACAGATGCAAAGGATGCTGGAGGCAGGAGCAGCAGGCAGAAACAATTAGCACCTCATGTTATTAAGGCCAGTTTCTGTAGTCACACACTCTACAGAGGCCGGTCTCCAAAGCCCTGGAAGTGTGTGTCTGTGTTTGGGTAGGGGAGGTGTAGAAAGAGCTGAGACAGATCAGGAAACAGAGACAGAGAGGTAGAAAGGAAAGACACTGAGATCAAAAAAAGAGAGAGCAGAAACAGAATAAAGGTAAGCTTCTACTTTCTGCATTTTCATTCATTTGCTTAGATTTGGTCTCCTCTCTGAAACAAGAACCCCATATCATTCTCTTTGTCAGCACCCACATCAACATTAACTGGTGTTCTTAAGAAGCATAGAAGATTTGTCAAAAAATAAACAATAAAAAAGATAAAGCGGCCCTCAACAGAGCACAATACTCACAGAGTTTAAACTTATACTTTTTGATGATATTATTATATATGAAAAATATTTTGGAAAAATAATTAGATGCAGAGCAGGTTTTTGTTCCTGTAATTGTCATATGGTTGTAAACTCAATGAGTTTTAAATACAAAACCTTCCTGGCAACTCTAATCACTATCAACAACCTACCCACAAAGGTGCATTATTATGAATACATGCTGCGAAATGTATCCAAACAGCCAGGCCTGAATACTACAGTCTGTTCACCAGTTGCATAATCAATATTAAATGCTGTATGATCAAATCGACTGCAATACTCAGTGCTACAGAGAGGACTAAACTGAAAGAAATGACTGGGCTATAATCCAGGGCTGCAGTAGCCATAGAAGATAATAATCAAAAAGTAACTTGAGAAGATAGGGTAATATATTTTCCCACTGAGAAATCAAGCTGTAATCAGATTGTACAGTGAATTAAGGAATTCGCAGAATCTTTTGTGCAACAATAAAATAAAATCAATTTTAAATATTACTTATCAAAGGCCCATCTTTTAGCTTATGCATTTAGAGAAAAAGTCTAGGCTTGGAGAAGATGAATAATAGTTCTCCTAGACACAGCAACTCTGGAAGTTGAATTCTAACAAGAAGTTACCCCCTTGCTAAGAAGCATAACCACGTATTTCTTTTTCTTGCTTGATTTTGTGTAAAACTCTCACTTTCTATCTCTTTTGCTGTCTCTATATCCCTTGCATTTTCTCTCTCTCTCTCTCTCTCTCTCACACACACACACACACACACACACACAAAATCATCTGAGAAACTGCAGTACAGGTATTCCGTCAATTAGAGTTTTTGACTATTCCTCCTGTTTAGACTTAAATGTATCCAAATCTGTCCACATATTATTGAAAGAATCAAAAGAGCAGTGATAGGTAATGTTGAAACCTGCGGGGCATTTCCCTACAAATATGGAAGGATTTAGATTTGAGAGGGGGCTATCATCTTACTGAATAAATAAGTGATATCTTGAGTTCATTTTAAAAAGAGATATGTAACTTCATTGTTTATGAGAAGTCTATTTTAAGAGCTAAATTGATTCTAGACTCTGCCCATCAAATCTTTAGAATGTGAAATACCTATTTTTTCCAAAGTAAGAATATACGTTGAAATCAATAAATACAAAATTGAGTAGGCATTCTCAATTATTGTTAGATTAGCATGGATATATTATAGAGAGGATAAACATTAAAAGGGAGACTGCAGTAGGAATTTTTTTTCCTAAAAACAAAAAATAATTAAATCTTATTCCTTTCTTCAGTAAGCAGCTATCTAAACCATTAATTGCACAAAAGTCTTCTGTGTAGGTATTAAGGCAATCTTTATGCTTTTGAATGGGAAGTAAAGAAGAGTACTAAAGCATCCTAATGGATACCATTAGATCTTTACATTACAGAGATACAATCTTGCACTTTTTTAGTAAAGGCTTAGTTTTTAAAAGACAAAATTATAATATTCAAGTTTGTTTAAAAAAATCACTCTGAAGGATTTCTAATTTACTTACAAATGGATTTCTAACTTCACTTACAAATGGATTAAAAGGGAAACTAAGTCTTTTACAATTGTTAAAAGAATGTAATAGATTCTCTGGCAAGTGTCTTGAAATTCTTATCCTTAATTTATTGATGAATCTTGATTCAGCTTGATTGTGTCCTTACAAGCTTGGAGTGAATTTAATTTTTATTGGGAAACATTGCTGCAAGGTCTCTAAAACACATGCCAGTGTAGCCCCTAATATGAAAGGGCACTGGCCCTTTCTACTATTAACCCCAGGATAAAGCTGAAAGAACACATTTTTCATTGAAACACAGTAACAATGTAAAGACCACCAGGAAATTCAACTTAAATCTGAGCAAACACTTATGACCAAAAGTATTGGAAGGACCTCCCACTGCCACTTCCAGAATGGAATCATCCTGTAGGCAGGGGCTTCATTCTCTTCACAACAGATTTTCCAGAGCGTAGAAGAATGGCTGGACTTAGCAAATGCTCAATAACTACTTGATGCATAAAATCTAAGGGGTGTTTGTACCCATGCATGTAGATTTTTCTGATTCAGAATGTGACATTAGTAAAGTGAGGCTAACATGTTACATTTTCATCCCCTTTCCCAGTAGATTTACTAGACAGCACGGCTTACGTCATTTCTTCAAGGAGATACCATAGGAACAACTCAATAATACCTTATCCCCCGACATGGGGAAAATAATTGGCTATGGAAACCAGTGATGGCTAGCATGTTCTTCTTGCCGAAGACATATTATCCTGAAAATGTGTACACTTTGGTTTTAAACTGGGAGAATCTGGAGCTTCATTTCAAACCATAATGCTTTCTACCTTACAAGTAAGTCACAAAAATAACTAATGTTTGAAGTAAGGTAAATGGAAGCACACTGGGTTTCTTATACTCATGGAACTGTGGAAATGCACAGAGGAATTTTTTATACCATACATAGGGTGGTGGCCACTTGACACCAACTTCTTAAAGCAATGGCAGTTTTAAATAAGGGCAAACAAAAAATGTCAGTCCTACCCCTGAGATTTGGCACGGGTGGGTCACTTGTATACTCAAACTATATGTTTCAGAAATATAATTTTCCAATATGGTAGGGAAGTATTTGAGTTCAGAAATCTACATGAGATGTTTCTACATATCTTTATCGTATACAAGGATAAAATTGAATACACAGATATCTCTACAAGTATTTTGGCCTTTTTCATTTGCAGCAGATTTGTGATTTTGTAGGTACAAAAAAGGGAATATAAATAAAATTTTCTTTACCATTTTTACACAGGTCTTATTTATCATAAGATTTAGCTGAGTTACTTAGAAAAATAAAAATTGAATAATGCAAAATAGAAAACACTTTAAAAGTTAGTTGTAAATTTTTAAGAAGCAGACAAGAATGCTGCTTCATAGAAACTTTACCTTTGTATTGAGGTTGTTATTCATTATAGACACGGCTTTTATAGACACCGTCTTTCGCATTTAAGTACAAGAAGATGTAGAGTAATTAGAATGATTAAGGTCATTTTAACAACACCAAAAAACCCATTTATTTGATATCTCAAATTTGGTTTGTTTGAGTGTTTTTGTTTTTCCATTATTAAATTTGATATATTTTTTAAATTGTTAACTATAGAATACATTTTAATTAACATTTCACGACATATACTTGCGAGGCGTAGAAATCTTATAGTACCATTTCCTGTCTTAGAAGCAATATAAGAAAATTATGAAATGGAGATTTTGAAGTCAAATTTTTCATATATTTCCAAAGATCATTTATAAAATGTAGATCTGCATGGAACAATGCTCAGTTTCCACTTGGATATAAATGGTGCTGGTTCAGTAAAAGTTAATTTGAAAGTTTAAAAGGGGATATGTTTCAAAGTGCTTGCAAAAGAAAACTGGGAAAAAAGTAAATGTTAAGTTATTCAATAAATTAGTAAAAAGTATCACTATGGAAACCTTTCAGCAGCCAGCAGAGAGAACTGTGTCCTGCATGGTTCCCTTCTGGGCACTCAGCTGTAGGCTGTAAGTTTCAGGTGTGGGGTCTGGTAGTCCCAGGGCCTTTAGCTTTGACTTGATTAACCCATCATTTCTTGTCTCTTTTGCAATACTGCCGATCAATGTGTGAAGTCCTCAGCTCCTCTTTTGATGACATCGAAAAGCCATTTATGGATCGCAAAGCTATGCCAGTTCTAGAGTAGGTTTCAGCACTTTAGGCCCAATTCAATAGTGGCTCTATTATTATATTTGGTGGTTACAGGTTACCAAGGAGGCATTGTTTTTTAGCTGGTTCAATGACTTTGATGCTATTATTTATTACTTGAAAGAACATGTTTTTGTTACAGATATGTGTTTTGGAAAAAATGACTGCAATTTCATGGTATTGTGATTTACAGAGTATAATTTCAGCATGAACTTGTATAGTCCCTTAGCTTGGTCAACCATAGCATTTATTTTCTGGTGATTTAAATTATTTGTTTATGGAGAACATATTTACTGACTTAAACTTTTTTAAAATTATACTTTAAGTACTCAGATATACGTGCAGAAAGTGCAGGTTTGTTACATAGGTACACACGTGCCATGATGGTTTGCTGCACCCATCAACTCATCACCTATATTAGATATTTCTCCTAATTCTATCCCTCCCCTAGCCCTCCACCCCCTGAACAGACCCGATGTGTGATGTTCCTCTCCCTGTGTCCCCGTGTTCTCATTGCCCAACTCCCACATATGAGTGAGAACATGCTGTGTTCGGTTTTCTGTTCCTGTGTTAGTTTGCTGAGAATGATGGTTTCCAGCTTCATCCATATCCTTGCAAAGAATGTGAACTCATCCTTTTTTATGGCTGCATAGTATTCCATGGTGTATATGTGCCACATTTTCTTTACCCAGTCTATCATTGATGGGCATTTGAGTTGGTTCCAAGTCTTTGCTATTATGAACAGTGCCACAATAAACATATGTGTGCCTGTGTCTTAATAGTAGAATGATTTATAATCCTTTGGGCATATAGCCAGTAATGAGATTGCTGGGTCAAATGGTATTTCTGATTCTAGATCCTTGAGGAATTGCCACACTGTCTTCCACAATGGTTGAACTAATTTACACTCCCACCAACAGTATAAAAACATTCCTATTTTTCCACATCCTCTCCAGCATCTGTTGTTTCCTGACTTTTTAACGATCACCATTCTAACTGGCATGAGATGGTGTCTCACTGTGGTTTTGATTTGCATTTCTCTAAGGACCAGTGATGATGAGCATTTTTCATGTTTTTTGGCCACGTAAATGTCTTCTTTTGAGAATGTCTGTTCATACCCTTTGCCCACTTTTTCATGGGGTTGTTTTTTTCTTGTAAATTTGTTTAAGTTGCTTGTAGATTCTGGATATTAGTGCTTTGTCAGATGGATAGATGGCAAACATTTTCTCCCATTCTGTAGGCTGCCTGTTCACTCTGATGATAGTTTCCTTTGCTGTGCAGAAGCTCTTTAGTTTAATTACATCTTATTTGTCTATTTTGGCTTTTGTTGTCATTGCTTTTGGTGTTTTAGTCATGAAGTCCTTGCCCATGCCTATGTCCTGAATGGTATTGCCTAGGTTTTCTTCTAGAGTTTTTATGGCTTTAGGTCTGACATTTAAGTCTTTAATTAATCTTGAGTTAATTTTTGTATAAAGTGTAAGGAAGGGGTCTAGTTTCAGTTTTCTGCATATGGCTAGCCAATTTTCCCAACACAATTTATTAAATAGGAAATCCTTTCCCCATTGCCTGTTTTTATCAGGTTTGTCAAAGATCAGATGGTTCTAGATGTGTGGAGTTACTTCTGAGGTCTCTGTTCTGTTCCATTGGTCTATAAATCTGTTTTGGTACCAGTACCATGCTGTTTTGGTTACTGTAGCCTTGTAGTATACTTTGAAGTCAGGTAATGGGATACCTCCAGCTTTGTTCTTTTTGCTTAGGATTGTCTTGGCTATACAGGCTCTTTTTTGGTTCATATGAAATTTAAAGTAGTTTTTTTCTAATTCTATGAAGAAAGTCAGTGGTACCTGGATGGGGATAGCATTGAATCTATAAATTACTTTGGGCAGTATGGCCATTTTCACAATATTGATTCTTCCTATCCATAAGCATGGAATGTTTTTCTCTTTGTTTGTGTCCTCTCTTATTTCCTCGAGCAGTGGTTTGTAGTTCTCTTTGAAGAGGTCCTTTACATCCCTTGTAAGTTGTATTCCGAGGTATTTTATTCTCTTTGTAGCAAATGTGAGTGGGAGTTCACTCATGATTTGGCCCTCTGTTTGTCTACTATTGGTGTATAGGAACGCTTGTGATTTTTGTCATTGATTTTTGTATCCTGAGAATTTGCTCAAGTTGCTTATTAGCTTAAGGAGATTTTGGACTGTCATCTGCCCACAACCAATATCATACTGAATGGGCAGAAGCTGGAAGCATTCTCTTTGAAAACCGGCACAAGACAAGGATCACCACTCCTATTCAACATAGTATTGGAAGTTCTGGCCAGAGCAATCAGGCAAAAGAAATAATGAGTATTTATATAGGAAGACAGGAAGTCAATTTTTCTCTGTTCGTAGACTTAAATATGTTAAAGCATTCACTAAGTCACAATGTGGATATTTATCAGATATAATAGCTTGAGACAGGAGAATGAAAGGAAGGAAAAAGGAAAATGGAGAGCAGAGAAAAAGGAAAAGAGTAAAGAGAAAATAAATGGGCATAACTGATTTTATTGGAAACAAGAATAGTTTGAGGCTGAGAAAAAGGGTAAGTCACATTTTCTCTGAAGGATTGACTTATTTGTACTTACTCCTCAGGCCTGTAGACCAATAAGACAATTTACAGTGGAGGCTGTTCTGACCTCCAGACATCCAGCCTTCTGCTGCTTCTTTGTTTTTCTTTTCTTTTCTTTTCTTTTCTTTTCTTTTTTTTTTTTTTTTTTTTTTTTTTTTTTTTTTTGTGGAGTTTTTCTCTTGTTGCTCAGGCTGGAGTGTAATGGCATAATCTCAGTTTGCTGCAACCTCCGCCTCCCAGGTTCAAGTGATTCTCCTGCCTCAGCCTCCTGAGTAGCTGGGATTACAGGTGTGCGCCACCACGCATAGCTGATTTTTGTATTTTCAGTAGAGATGAGGTCTCACATGTTGGGCAGGCTGGTCTCGAACTCCTAACCTCAGATGATCCTCCTGCCTCAGACTCCCAAAGTGCTGGGATTGCAGGCGTGAGCCACTGTGCCTGGCCACACAGGGCAGATGTGCCACCCAACTTCCTAGATCCCTCTCTATCCCCAAGTCAGGATTTGTGTTTCTTACTGTTATAATCTAAGGGACCCAATTTTCTGTTTCTATTCTGAAACAATGTACAAAACATATGTTATTTATTAAATTAGAATACTTATATTACAGTATTTATAATTTTTATAATTTGAAGATTGTCCAAAGTTTTAAATTTACTTTGTGAGCGATAGCCTTCTGATGAATAAGGGAAGGTTAAAGGTTTCTCAGCTTGAAGATGAGCAAAAATGTGGGGTGTCACTGGGTGAAGAATGTTCCAGGAGCAGAACTTGACAAAGACCTAGGGCTAAGGACAGGGACAGGGCTGGACTGGACATACAAAGAGATGAATTCAAACTAGCCCACTCTTGTGTTGTTAAAACCAAATGAAGCAGAGTAAACCTTTTTTTCTTTTTTTCTTTTCTTTTTTTTTTGCTTAAAGTCGTGCATATCAAATCAGTCTCTTGGTTGATCAGACCAACCCTCCTCTGTCTCCTTATGCAACTAATGCCCAGTTGCACCATTTCACCCAGAATATTTTGTTTTCTAAACATCGAACTCTGTTGTACATTCTAATAATTTCATGAAGTATCTTTTCTTTATCAAATATCAAGATTAAAAAAAAATCATCTCATCTTTAACTTATAAAAAACCCTTGCCTTTCTAAAAGAAGCACTAAGACACTCTTTAAAACCTAATAAATGAATGTCCCGATAAAGCAGAATAACAAATTCGTCTTTCTCCAAAGAGCAAGCACAGTTTTGATCAAATAAAATAACTGAATAGCATTATGTTACACAGAAAGCAGCTGAGAAAATCTTAGAAATGTATAAGTAGAACTTAAATAGGAAGTGGGGTGACTCTTACCTCTAATTTTAAAAAATTAGATTTTGACTGTAAGACTTAAAATTATTTCACACTTTTTTCTGTTTTTTTTAATATATTGCACTATTTAAACAATGTTTTATTTTTGAAATTTGAAATTATTTGTCATCAAAATTGTATTAAAGCATATATACATAGATTCTAAAAAATTGTATTGCCTTAACTCTATTAGGGATAAAAAAAAATCCCTTATGCAAGAAGCAAAGAATTTTTCAAGATAATTAATTTTGAAATTTACTTGTATTATTTTTACATTTTAATAAGATACCTATTATTAGGAGATCAGCAAAGTACCCAGATGGAGCTGTATTTGAACATTGGTGAGGATAGAATACTGTGCATTTTTCCAATGGACTCCAATTATAGAAACACCTGTGCTATATAAATTTGTGCTGACCCACTGTGAAATTATGTTGTGTTCAATAGGCCTTAAAATTTCTCATTTCTCACCTGTTGGTGAAGTGTTCTACTTGCTATCAGGTTTAGTATTACATACTTGTACTGAAGAAGATAAACCACATGAAGCTATTTAAAATATTTTGTATTATTCATCTCGCAATATGCATTCTTACTTAAATGTTTCTGTCATTTTAAACTTACTAAATGAATATTTTAAGTCTAGTATAAAATCATTCCAAAAATCTCAAAGAAGACAAATATTTCCTTTTTTTTTTAGAACTAGAAATTCTAAGTCTTTATTTGGAAATAGTCAAAGGTAAAATGTCAGAGTTTCAAATGTTTCAGTTTTTTTTTATTCACATTTCTGTTTAAGAGAGGGGAATATATATAGGCTGTCAAAGTAACTAACCAAGTCTGGGTGAATACAACACAAAACCTGGATACAAAATAATCCATCATGTTGGTACTGTGCCATCAACACAAAAATACTAACCATGAGAACATTTCTGAGTTTTATGATAATAAACTGTTTCTGTTTTTATCCTGATATTTAGAGTTGAGTTATTACATCTACAATTTTTAGGTTGCATAAGAATTTTTGGATTGCATAATGGAATATTGCAGTTTTCATAATTAAAATTTAAGGCGATTTGTTTCCATTTTATTTTAAAAACCTACGTCAATTATATGTGTGACAGAATTGTAACAAGAAAATAAGATGCAGGATTTTATCAGATGGACAAATGCATCAAGTGTGTGTGTAGGCCAAATCTCTGTTGCATGCTCTCGTCTTTAACCTGTAATCACTTCCAGAAGCACATTCAATTGGCTCGGGTTTTCCACGTCAAGTAAAAGAGTATCCTGAAGAAATAAATTGTTGATCTAGAGGAGGTTTCCTGCTCAAATTAGTTTAGAAAAGAAATAATAAATGTGAGTAAAGTGATTTTCTGATCTCGTTTTATAATTATTTTATGTACATGGGGATTATTTCTGAGTCTTCTGCACCCACAAACAGCAAACCATATGCTGCACTCTGCTAGGCTGTGCCGACCATGTGCAGCTACTTGTTACGACAAGCATAAATCAATGTGAAACTCATAGACTATAACTTATATCCAATTTATTACTATAGACACATTTATTGGGATAGAATTTTTACAGTCTCATAATATTCTGAGAAGCTCACCATAAACTATTAACGAGAGAGGAACACTATTAATAATGAACATCCCCGAGCAGTTATTTTCAGAAAGTTTTTGACCCTGAGAATGAAATTAGTTAAGCTGGGCTTGAGATAATAAACATATACCCTTAATCTGATAAAATACCTGAAAAGAATTGTGTCCATCTGATATCATCATCTCAGAAACAGCAGTTGCATTAAGAATTTTGTAAAGTATGAACGGAGGCTTTTAAATATTGATACCTTTGTATTATATTATAAAATATTTATTCCCATTCCCATTTTGAATGTGTTGAACAATTTCTGATTTTCTGCCATCATTCTAGGGCAGGTTGGTGTTTTAAAAATCATCTTATAGACTAAATTGCACTACTTCAGATTACTTAATTTGGGTCATTTAGTTTAAATGATTTTTAAAGTATAAACTTTTAATTGCTATTTTTTTATTAGTGTGTTTTTTAAAAAAATATTGTCCACACCAGTTAAGTGTATTATCACTGAAGTATCATATGTTATTGCAACCTTAATAAAAGTGACTCAATTAAGTTGTCAGGCTTTATCAACTGCTGAGTAAATAGATAAGCTCCATTTCAGTGTTTTTTTTCCTTCTTTTCATTTTGCTTATGCTGATCCTGACTGCCTACATTGCACTCAATTTTACAGACCTTTCATTGATCTATTACCAAAGAATCCAAAGGACAATGCCTTTCTACATGTAATAGGACTCTGTTGGTGTGCGTGTGCCCATGTACCTGTTTTCATAAAATATTATGGACTCGCAAGATTTCTCTTTTGCAATAACATTTAGGTTAAATCATATGAAATTGCCTGTATTTGACTGTTTTGACTTATGATAAATATATGATTTGGGGGTCAGTATAATTGCTTGTTTCTCCTCATGTTTGTTTATGATTAAGCAAGAAAAAAAAAAAAAAACGTACTCTGACTTCCGATAGTCAAAACAATTCACCTGATCATGTATGTCTTGCCAAGCATGGACCATGTAGAAAAATACCAACATTTCAGGTTGCATTAAGGGCTGCAAAATACAATTATAAAATTGGCATCTGTATGTAGTTCTCGATAAGTTTGTTTATTTTTTCCTTCTTTTTTTTAATTATACTTTAAGTTCTAGGGTACATGTACACAACGTGCAGATTTGTTACATATGTATATATGTGCCATGTTGGTGTGCTGCACCCATTAACTCGTCATTTACATTAGGTGTATCTCCTAATGCTATCCCTCCCCCCATCCCCTCCCCACAATAGGACCCGGTGTGTGATGCTCCCCTTCCTGTGTCCAAGTGATCTCATTGTTCAATTCCCACCTATGAGTGAGAACATGTGTGCGGTATTTGGTTTTCTTTTCTTGTGATAGTTTGCTGAGAATGATGGTTTCCAGCTGCATCCATGTCCCTACAAAGGACATAGACTCGTCCTTTTTTATGGCTGCATAGTATTCAATGGTGTATATGTGCTACATTTTCTTAATCCAGTCTGTCACTGATGGACATTTGGGTTGATTCCAAGTCTTTGCTATTGTGAATAGTGCCACAATAAACATACGTGTGCATG
>NW_012109807.1:2461448-2516069 GCF_000951045.1 Mandrillus leucophaeus | reverse complement strand
GTGTCTGTTCATATCCTTTGCCCAGTTTTTGATGGGGTTGTTTGTTTTTTTCTTGTAAATTTGTTTGAGTTCTTTGTAGGTTCTAGATATTAGCCCTTTGTCAGATGAGTAGATTGCAAAACTTTTCTCCCCTTCTGTAGGTTGCCTATTCACTCTGATGGTAGTTTCTTTTGCTGTGCAGAAGCTCTTTAGTTTAATCAGATCCCATTTGTCAACTTTAGCTTTTGTTGCCATTGCTTTTGGTGTTTTAGACATGAAGTCTTTGCCCATGCCTATGTCCTGAATGGTATTGCCTAGATTTTCTTCTAGGGTTTGTATGGTTTTAGGTCTAACATTTAAGTCTCTAATCCATCTTGAATTAATTTTCATATAAGGAGTAAGGAAAGGATCCAGTTTCAGCTTTCTACTTATGGCTAGCCAATTGTCCCAGCACCATTTATTATCCATTCTTCCATTCTTTTTTCAAGGTTTTTAGTGTCTTTGTGCTGGGTACGTAGTTCCTCCTTTAACTCTGAGAAGTTTGATCAACTGAAGGCTTCTTCTCTCAGCTCATCAAAGTCATTCTCCGTCCAGCTTTGTTCCATTGCTGGTGATGAGCTCTGTTCCTTTGGAGAGGGAGATGTGCTCTAATTTTTTGAATTTCCAGTTTTTCTGCACTGCTTTTTCCCCATCTTTGTGGTTTTTATCTGCCTTTGGTCTTTGATGATGGTGACATACTGATGGGGTTTTGGTGTGGGTGTCCTTTCTGTTTGTTAATTTTCCTTCTAACAGTCAGGACCCTCAGCTGCAGGTCTGTTGGAGTTTGCTTGAAGTCCACTCCAGACCCTGTTTGCCTGGGTACCAGCAGCGGAGGCTGCAGAAGATAGAATATTGCTGAACAGCGAATGTTGCTGTCTGATTCTTGCTCTGGAAGCTTCGTCTCAGAGGTGTACCCAGCCATGTGAGATGTGAGGTGTCAGTCTGCACCTAATGGGGGGATGTCTCCCAGTTAGGCTACTCAGGGGTCAGGGACCCACTTAAGCAGGCAGTCTGTCCTGTCTCAGATCTCAACCTCCATGCTGGGAGGACCACTACTCTCTTCAAAGCTGTCAGACAGGGACATTTACATCTGCAGAGGTTTCTGCTGCTTTTCGTTTAGCTATGCCTTGTCCCCAGAGGTTGAGTCTACAGAGGCAGACAGGCCTCCTTGAGCTGCGGTGGGCTCCACCCAGTTCCAGCTTCCCAGCGGCTTTGTTTACCTACTTAAGCCTCAGCAATGGCGGGCACCCCTCCCCCAGTCTTGCTGCCGCCTTGTAGTTAGATCTCAGACTGCTGTGCTAGCAATGAGGGAGGTTCCATGGGCGGGGGAGCCTCCCGGCCAGGTGTGGGATATAATCTCCTGGTGTGCTGTTTGCTAAGACCCTTGGTAAAGCACAGCATTAGGGTGGGAGTTACCCGATTTTCCAAGTGTTGTGTGTCTCAGTTTCCCTTGGCTAGGAAAAGGAATTCCCTTCCCCCTTGCACTGCCCAGGTGAGGGGATGCCTTGCCCTGCTTCAGCTCTCACTGGTTGGGCTGCACCTGCTGACCAACACCGACTGTCTGACACAACTCAGTGAGATGAACCCGGTACCTCAGTTGAAAATGCAGAAACCACCTGTCTTCTGTGTCGCTCATGCTGGGAGCTGGAGGCTGGAGCTGTTCCTGTTTGGCCACCTTGGGCGCCCCCCTATTTTTTCCTTCTTTAAAAGCATATATGTGCAAAATATTTATGAATAGGACAATTTTCTAGGAAAAACATCTAAAGTAGAAAATGCAAGTTCCCTCTTGCTCATCCAACTCCAGGTCTTTTTTTTTTTTTTTTTTTTTGAGACAGAGTTTCACTCTGTTGCCCAGGTTGGAGTTTGGTGGTGCAATCTTGGCTCACTACAGCCTCTGTCTCCTGGGTTCAAGCGATTCTCCTGCCTCAGCCTGTAAAATTACAGGCACTCACCATGACGCCCAGCTAATTTTTGTATTTTTAATGGAAACGAGATTTTGCTGTGTTAGTCAGTCTGGTCTTGAACTCCTGATCTCAGGTGATCCGCCTGCTTCAGTCTCCCGAAGTCCTGGGATTACAGGCATCAGCCACTGCCTCTGGCTCCAAGTCCTTTTTTTTTGAAGCATATATTTTCCAGGTTTTCTTCCCCTTGAGTTTACACAGGCGGACACACACATACATACATTTCACGAAAACAGGATCATGAGAAGAATGTGTTTGTAAAATTTCATTGTTGAATATTGAAAGAGTCTTCCTAAAGTAAATAAAACTGCCAAATACAACTAATGATTGGAGAGAAGCAGCAGGAAACCATGGCAGAGACGTGGGACCCGAGAAACCCTGCACACCTCACAATGACACTGTCATGGAAGGGGAGCAGGAAGCCCATTCATAACTTTTTCAGGCCTTTTGCCACCTCTTCCTGATGTTTTCCTAAGACAAGTTTGTTTATATGTCTCATGTATTAATTTTTCTATTGCTGCTATAAAATTGACCTCAGACTGAGTGGCTGACACAACACAAATTTATCCTCTTCCAGTTCTAGAGGTCAGAAGACGGAAATGGATCTCACTGGACTAAAATCAAGGTGTAGGTAGAGCTGTGTTACTCCTGGAAGATCTGAAGGCAGGATGCATTTCCTTTTGCTTTTCAGCTTTCTCACATTCCTTAGCTCATGGTGCCTTCCTCCACTTCAAAGCCTGCAGTGTACATCTTTATATCTCTCTCTGATTGATCCTCTGCCTCCCTCCTCCATGTATAAGGACGCTTTTCATTACAATGGGCCCACTCGGATTATCCAGGATAACCTCCTCAAGGTCAGTTTAATAACAGCCTTAATTCCATCTGCAACTTTAGTTTCCCATTATGTGCAAACTGACATACTCACAGGTCTTGGTTTTAGAATGTTGAGCTCTCTGGGGACCATTATTCTTCTTTCCACTCCTCTGTACAGCACTAGGTCAGGTCATGATGCTCATGAACCTGCCTCATTAAAGCCTTCACCCAAATGCCAGCTCTCTGTGAGGTGCTCCCTGCCAGTCCCCCTAACGTGGTAGCAGCCTTGTCTCTGTCCTGTTCCCTGCAGTATTTTTTTTATCATGACACTCATCATCATCTCATACTTTACTCCTGTTTCCTCTTCAAGATGGATCTTCACCTACCAGAATGTTCACTCCATGAGGGTGAAGATTTTTGTCTTTTGTTTATAGGTATATCCGGGACACCTTGAAATACTCAATATGCATTTGTGTAACTAAATGTCCTATGGCCCATGCTGTCTTAGGCATCCTCCAGCATGTTAAAGTCCCATATACATGTATTATAATCTCCATAATCCCTGCATATTAAAAGTTATATCTAACCACTTATGTACTGTAAATTAGGTGCCAAAAATTCAACAGTCAACAATTTTAATCAACAAATGTTTACTGAGAACTATGTCAGGCACCGTACCTTATCAGAGTTAGCCTTATTTTTAAAAATTGACGTACTGGCCGGCACGGTGGCTCAAGCCTGTAATCCCAGCACTTTAGGAGGCTGAGATGGGCGGATCACGAGTTCAGGAGATCGAGACCATCCTGGCTAACACGGTGAAACCCCGTCTCTACTAAAAAATACAAAAAAACTAGCCAGGCGAGATGGAGGCACCTGTAGTCCCAGCTACTCGGGAGACTGAGGCAGGAGAATGGCACGAACCTGGGAGACGAAGCTTGCAGTGAGCTGAGATCCGGCCACTGCACTCCAGCCTGGGCGACAGAGCGAGACTCCGTCTCAAAAAAAAAAAAAAAAAAAAAAAAAAAAAAAAAAATTGACGTACTATGGCATATGTACATGCTAAATTTAAGTATTGTTTTGAGACATATTTGTATCACAAGTTTGTATGCCCATGTGTGCGATTGTGTTTGGGCTCCATCAAGAGTTCATTTCTGCCAGTACACAGGCTGCATGTGCTTTGGAGAAAAAGCTCCTTACTTGTGCTGAGTAATAAAGTCCCTATTGATTAAAAAAAAGGTTATTTCTTACTGTATGGATTGTCCAAATCTTTACAAGACACTGCCATGGAGTCAGGGCAAGTATGCAACAGTGCCAAAGGATGTAGACAGAAAATAATACAATGGCCCTAAACATGAGCAGAATTTCCAAAGAGAAGAATGCTGGTAGCTGAAAGGAGAATATCAACATTTAAATTCAGCAAAATTTTCTAGTATAGCAAAATCACATTTTAATGTGCAAACATAATACCCTCCTCTAATTGGTAACTAAAATGAGATCACATTTGCATTATAATTTTTATGAGAAAACTCTCAGTAATCATATAATCATGGAAAACATTGGTACTATTTGATCATATCTGAGTCACCACTTTAAAAAATTGTCAATACAATCAATCTTTAAGTTTTTACTATTGTGGTTTCTTTAAAGATACCCATGAGATACTTTTTTGATATGAAATTTTGGTCTTCACAGAATCATATATGCACGATGTTTAAATTTATTCAATCTGTCAAATCCAGGCAAAAATACCTGTAAGATATTTCAACATCAAATCAAATAGCATTTTGTGGCTCTAATAAACTGAAATAAAGAAGGTATTGATGTACAGATATAATCATCCTATAACTAGAACATGCCCAATTGTCCTATGAATGCGTGAGTAGTATTCTGTAATACACAGCTTTGACTGATGCACTGTCAAATTGTTGTGGACTGCAGCTTTTATTTCACTATATTGTTTGTAGAATTCATAGTACTCTTCATAAATAATGCAACTATATTATTTCCATTATATTCTCAGTTGTGTCATTTTCTGTCTTACATTTGGGGCAGAAATGTATTTTGAGGTAGTTTGTACTTGTTGAGTTGAATTGCTAACGAACTCACAGATAAATAAAGACTTGAGATTAAAGCTCCAGCACAGACAACCTGCAATGACCCCTGTCCACTCTTCCAGATCCCAACCTCAACCAGACAGGAAGAGGCTGCTCCTTTGAGAAACTTCAGTTTAATCAAGGGAAGAGCAGAAAATACATGGAAAACATAATCAATAAAATCAACTATTTAAAATAGGATAAATGCTATTGGTGAAGAAAATACATTAGAATAAAATGTTACAAGACTGTCTGTGGTTGCTTGGGCTGGGGTAATGAAGCTCCTTTGCCCTTCTGGCAAGGAGAGACATTTGAGCTAAATTTCAGAAACATATTTTCAACCACTTATGTTATTAGAAGGAAGAGGTAACATGGTCGGGCACGGTTGCTCACGCCTGTAATCCCAGCACTTTGGGAGCCTGAGATGGGCGGATCATGAGGTCAGGGGATGGAGACCATCCTGGGTAACACGGTGAAACCCGTCTCTACTAAAAATACAAAAAAATTAGCCGGGCGTGATGGCGGGTACCTGTAGTCCCAGCTACTTGGAAGACTGAGGCAGGAGAATGGCGTGAACCCAGGAGGTGGAGCTTGCAATGAGCCGAGATTGCGCCACTGCACTCCAGCCTGGGCAACAGAGCGAGATTCCATTTCAAAAAATAAAAATAAATAAATAAGTAAATAAATAAATAAATAAGAAGGAAGAGGTAACATATTAGAAGTGGCTATGTGGGAATCCATCACGACCAGTGGAATATGGTAGGACAGTGCAGGAACATGGCCTTCCATGATAGGTGAAAGTATTTCATTGGATGTTTGAAATTCAATGTGAATATTGCACATATTCCATCGCTCCCTCTGCAGACTTCCAAATAACTTTGTTCCTCTGTGTGACCATTAAAGTTGTCACTATTGAGAAAGTTATTTGACTCTCTGTTTCTGCTACTAGAATTGAGTTCCTGCAGAGGAAGGGGCAATATAGTGTTAGCACTCAACCATTTGCAATGTCTATGCTCCTCACTCAAAGTTACCATTTAGGAACATTTTCTATTAAATGTTGACACTCACAGGGTTTTTAAATTTTAATTTAAAAATTGTATCTGTTGTATATAAATGTAACACATCTGAAAATTATCATTCATAGATAAGTGTACACAAATTCTGCCTTCTGCATGTGCTTTCAATGAGTAGAAACCTCTATAGCAGTTAAAAGGAAGTTTTATGTTTGAGAGGACAACTTAATGAATACAAATTTTACCAATACATAGAAAGGACCTTGTGGAATACCTGTTGAACAAATGATTCTTCACCTTTCTAGAATTAAATGGTTTCATAAGAATGATATTCATCTGTCCCTAGTTTCCTTTTTTCCTCTTCTTTTTTAAAAAATTTTATTTTATTTTATTTTAAGTTCTGAGATACATGTTGAACATGCAGGTTTGTTACATAGGTATACATGCACCATGGTGGTTTGCTGCACCTATCAACCTGTCATCTAGGTTTTAAGCCCTGCATACATTAGGTATTTGTCTTGCTCTTCTCCCTCCCCGTGTCCCCCACCCCACAAGAGGTCCCGGTGTATGATGTTCCCCTCCCTGTGTCCATGCATTCTCATTGTTCAACTCCCACTTATGAGTGAGAACATGTGGTGTTTGGTTTCTGTTCTGTGTTAGTTTGCTGAGAATGATGGCTTCCAGCTTCGTCCATGTGCCCACAAAGGACATGAACTCATTATTTTTTGTGGCTGCATAGTATTCCATGGTGTATATGTGCCACATTTTATTTATTCAGTCTATCATTGAAGGGCATTTGGGTTGGCTCCAAGTCTTTGCTATTGTGAATAGTGCTGCAATAAACACATGTGTGCATGTCTTTACAGTAGAATGATTTATAATCCTTTGTGTATACACCCAGTAGTGAGATTGCTGGGTCAAATGGTGTTTCTGGTTCTGCATCCTTGAGGAATCACCACACTGTCTTCCATAATGGTTGAAGTAATTCATATTCCCACCAACTGTGTAAAAGCATTCCTATTTCTCCACATCCTCTCCAACATCAATTGTTTCCTGACTTTTCAATAATTGTTTTTCCTCTTCTTAAGTCAGGGTCATTAAAGCACAATTGACATACAATAAAATTAATTTTGGGGGGTAAAGTTGCACATACTTTCAAAAATGCATACGATCATGTAACAATGACCGTAGTAGAAAAACAGGACAACTGAATTCTATCATATCAAAAAGTTACTTCATGCCCTTTTGAAACCAGTTCCTTCTCCTCTATAGCCATTTCCCTAACTGATCTTATTTGTGACCTTATAGATTTGACTTTTTTTCAGAATTTCAAATGAATAAAATAATACACTGCATATTCTTCTTTGTTTGGACTTATCTATTTACCATACTAGATTTGAGCTCTATAATTTAAAATGTAAGAAATTTTAAAATAAAAACTATTGCTTTTTGAAGATCTGAAGTTACTGGGTTCTGCACTTAGAATCTGTTTTATGCTAAACAGTCTTGATGAAACACGATAGAAGACTAAATTAGGAAAAATAATACATGTTAGACAAACCATCTT
The DNA here is from genome assembly GCF_000951045.1 of Mandrillus leucophaeus. NCBI lineage: Eukaryota > Metazoa > Chordata > Mammalia > Primates > Cercopithecidae > Mandrillus > Mandrillus leucophaeus. The sequence continues at coordinate 2,508,604 of NW_012109807.1, read as the reverse complement.
AAATATCCCTTGCTGTGTAGAAACGTAGCATAACGCATCTTACATTTGCCGTGATTTTATGTATGGCAACTCCACAGAAGAGCACACATTTCCTTAGATTTGATGTTCAAACCCAGAAGCAGTTGGAAAATCTGCCACAGACTTTAGTTTTTAGATTTCCCATTTGAGTGCACCACAATGGATAAAGGAGGAGCAAACAGTCTGACATGCTATTTATCCAGCTATAAAATTATCATAATTAGAGAAAGTGAGATATTTTGGTATTTAAAAGAGCTTATTAGTTCTTTGGATAATATTTATAAACAAATATTTGCATTTAAAATATATATAATTATATGAAGCATAATCGAAGAAACTAGTTTTAGGGTTGTAAATTAATGGTTATTTATAGTTGCCATGAAATTGATAGGGATTTTAGATATTAAAAAAAGTGTCTGTTTATATATGAGTCATATTTACTCCCATGGGGGCATGAGAGGTATTTAAGGCTTCTCACAGATGTTCCAAGATCAATTTATGTAGTGCAAAGAACTAGCGACATATATATGAACATTACGGAAGGTGAATCAAATTGTTTAAGCCTTAAAAATGAATTCATGCACAACAGCAGCACAGAGTCTGGGAGATATTCTATATTTGCATATGTCAACCCAGCTGCAAATCTACAGAACTGGTGACTGTCATTGTTTGATTAAGAATGTTAATAAAGGATGACGCCCATCCCAAATCAATAAAACTTTGATATTAAAACAAACCACAAGTTCTATAGAGGAAGAATTTCAGAATTATATGTTATGGAATCTTCACATCTAATTTTGTTTATGTTAATAGAGTTTGGGGTTAAAAGCATTGAGTAGAAAGTACAGAGAATTCCCATAGACTTCCCTCTACCATGCACACAGCTCCCCCCTTATTCACATCTTGCCTTAGTGTGGTACATGTGTCACAGCTCCTGAGCCAATATTGATACATTATTATTAACTACAGTACATCGTTTACATTAGGGTCCTACTCTGGGTTTTCACAAATGCATCATGTTATGCACCTATCGTGAATACCATGCAGAATAGTTTCACTGTCCTAAACTTTCCCTATATTCCACCTATTCATTCTTTTCCCCTCCCCTCTATCCCTCCCTCACATTCCTTGCAACCACTGATCTTTCTATTGTCGCTACTTTTTGCCTTTTTCCAAAAGTCCAGTTCGAATCTGGCTTCTTTAGCAACGTGCCTTTGAGGTTTCTCTGCGTCTTTTTGTGGCTTGATATTTCATTTATTTTTATTACTCAGTGATTTCTCATTGTCTGGATGTACTGCAGTGCATTTACCCATTTACCTATTGAAGGACATTGATTGCTTCTATTTTTGGCGTTTCTGAATAATGCAGCTATAAACATTCACGTGCAGGACTGTGTGTGGACATAAATTGTCAACTCATTTGGATAAATATCAAGAGTTGTGATTGCTGGGTGGTATGGTAAGACTATATGTAGCTTTATAAAAAACTGCTCAACTCTCTTCCACAATGACTGCACCACTGCGCATTCCCATCAGCAACGAATGAGAGCTCCTGTTGCTCTAGCTTCTTGCCAGCATTTGGTATTGCGCCTGCTTTAGATTTCAGCTTTATAATGCATGTGTAGCGCTATCTCATCGTTGTTTTAATTTGCAATTCCCTAATGAGGATTGAGCACCCTTTCATACATTTATTTGCCATCGACACGTCCTTGATGAGATGTCTGTCCCGATCTTTTCCCTACTTCTAAACTGGGTTTTTTGTTGTTGTTGTTGTTTTCTTATTGTTGAGCTTTTTGAGTTGATCGTATATTTTTCAAAAAAGTTCTTTGTCAGATACGTCTTTTGCAAATATTTTCTCCCAGTCTGTGACTCATCTTTTTATTTCCTTTTGAGTCGCTTTTGAAGAGCAACTAAAAAGTCATCAGCAAACCCACGGTAACCAAAACGATCTTCTATGATATCTTCTAGAAATTGTATAATTTTGCATTTTATATTTAAGTCCATGATGCATTCTGAATTAATTTGTGTGAAAGGTATAAAGTTTCTCTCTAGGCTGAATTTTTGGCATTTTTCTTGAAGACAGAGTATCAATGCTTTGATTTTTTTTCATTGTATTATCAACTATTCTGAGTCTTTTGCCTTTTCATATACAGTTTACAATCAGTTGGATTGTGTTGAATCAATACATCAAATTAAGAACTGACAACAATATTTGTCCTGTTATCCAAGAATATGGAATATCTCTCCAGGTATTTAGATATTTAATTTCTTTCATCAGTTTTGTAGCTTTCCTCATATAGAACTTATACGTATTTTATTAGATTTATACCTAAGTATTTCCATCTTTTTGGTGCTATTGCAAATGCTGTGTCTTAAATTGTATATTCCAATGGTTCATTGTTGTTATGAAATGAACAGGAAAGCAATTGACTTTTACATATTAGGCTTGTATCCTGACACGTTGTGTTTTCCATATATATATATATATATGTTTTTATATTTAGAGTCTCGCTCTGTCTCCCAGGCTGGAGTGCAGTGGCACAATCTTAACTCACAGCAACCTTCGTTTCCCAGGTTCAAGTGATTCTCCTGCCTCAGCCTCTGGAGGAGCTGAGATTGCAGGTGCACACACCACGCCCGGCTAATTTTTATAGACGGGATTTCACTATGTTGGTCAGGCTGGTCTCGAACTCCTGACCTTAGTTATTTATATGAATATTATCTGTGCACATAGAGTTTTATTTCTTCCTTCCCAATCTGCACTTCTGTTATTTTCTTTCCTTGTCTTACTGCATTAGCTAAGACTTTCAGTACAATGTTGAAGAAGAGTAGTGAGAACACACTTGGCTTGCATCCAATCTTAAGAGGAAAGCATTTAATTCTTACAATCAAATATAGATGTTAGTTATAGATTTTCTCTTTCTACTCCTTATCAAGTTGAGGAAGAACCAGTTCTTGGTTTCATTGATTTTTCTATGCTGATTTTCTATTTTTAATTTTCTTGATTACTAGTCTAATTTTTATTATTTATTTTCTGCTGCTTATGTTAGATCTAATTTGCTCTTCTTTTTAAACTTTCTAAGGTGGAATCTGGGATTATTGATGTTAGAACATTCTTCTTTTCTAATACATGTATTTGATGCTATAAACTTCCTGTAAATACTGCTTGTGATGTATCTCACACATTTTGGTAAGTTTTATTTTCAGTCTAATTAATCCAAATTGTTTTTAAATTTATCTTGAAAATTCTTCTTTTACCTATGTGTTATTTAGAAGTATGTTGTATACCTTCGAATTAGTTTGGAATTTTGCAACTATCATTATCTTATTGTTTTGAGTTTAATTCTATTGTGATCTGAGAACATATGTTGGATAATTTCTATTATTTAAATGATTTTAAGTTTGTTTTATGGCCACACTGTGGTCTATTATGGCGAATGTTCCATGTGAGCTGAGAAGAATGTTTCTTCTACTGTTGCTGGATGAACTATACTACAGATGTTAGATAGTGTTGATTGACGATGCTGTTCAATTCAACTACATTCTTACTGATTTTCTTGATCTGTCAATTATTGATAAAGGAGTGTTGAAGTCTCCAGCTTATAATAGTGGATTTGTCTATTTCTCCTTGCGATTCTATCAGTTTTTGCCTGCTGTATTTTGATGCTTTGTTGTTAGGTGCATACACCTTAAAAATTGTTATGTCTTCTTGGAGTTTGGAACACTATTTCATTACGTAATGCCCCTCCCTATCCCAGGTAATCTTATTTGCTCTAAGGTTTGCTTTGTCTGCAATTAATATAGCCATTCCATTTTCATTTGCTCTTGCTAGCGTGATACATCTTTCTCCATTCCTTATCTTTAATCTCTCTTTTTATTTATAAAGTGGGTTTTCTATAGGCAACATATCATTGGATCTTACTTTCACCATTTGTTTTGATTTTGATTCATTGTGACAACCTCTGTATTTTAATTGGTATATTTAGACCATTCCCATTTAAACTGATTATTGATGTAGTTGAATTAATGTCTACCATATTTGTAAGTGCTTTACATTCATTAATCTTTCTTTCTTCTTTTCTTTATTTATTTGTTATCCACTTTTTTTTGCCTTTCTGGTTTTAATTGAGTATTTTATATGATTTTATTTTCTCTTCTCCCTTAGCATATAAATTATGCTTATTGAAAATAATTTTAATGGCATCCAAAGAGTCTGTACAATGCACTTACTACTAATGTATATACATTTTTAAATAACACTATGATGCGTCATGAGTAGTGAAGGTACTTTATAATCAAGTATTACCAATGCCTCTCACCCATTTCTTATAACATTCATATCATGCATTTTATTTTTCAAAAACTATAATAATCCAATGCATAGTTTTTATTTTTGGAATATACTGTTACCCTTTAGATAATTAAGAGTAGGAAAATTAAAAATTAAAATATTTTATTTTACTTTCATTTATTTTATCTCTAACACCTTTCCTTTCTTTTTGTAGGTCTGAGTTTCTGACCTATATCATTTTCGCTTTTTATTTTTTGAGGACTCTTGTAATATTTATTGCAAGTTAGGTCTGCTGCTGGCAAATGCCAACTATGTTTGTTTATCTGAGAAATCTTTATATCCCCCTCATCTTTTTTTTTTAGGGATGAGGTCTTGCTCTGTGGCCCAGGCTGGAGAGCAGTGGCATGATCATAGCTCAGTTTGAACTTCTGAGCTCAAGCAATCCTCTCAACTCAGCCTCCTGAGGACATGGAATTACAGGCATTCACCATCACACCTGCTCCACTTCACATTTGAAGAATAGGTTTTCTGAATAGAGAATCCTGAGTTGGTGACTTTTTCCTTTAAAAAAAAAAAAGATTTAGGGATACGTGTGCAGGTTTGCTATATAGGTAAACTGTGTGTCCCGGGGGTTTAGTGTACAAACTATTTCATCACTCAAGTAATAAACACAGTATCTGATAGTAGTTTTTCAATCCTTAGCCTCTTCCCACTCTCCAAGCTCAGATAAGCCCTGGTGTCTGTAGTTCCCTTCTTTGTGGCCACATACACTCAAAGCTTAGCTTCCACTTATAAGTGAGAACATGTGGTATGTTCTGTTTGCAGTCCTATATGTAAAAAGCTTGAAAGTTATCACTCCTAGCATCACAACTAGAAAAACAGAACAAACTGACCTAAGATCTTAGATCTATCAAAACATAGAATTTGCAGGGTGAACTACACCCCTGAAGAGTGGAGAGAGAGAGAGAGAGAGAGAATATAGAGAAGAAGGACATTTTACCAGGGTCAGAAGCAATGCTGGAGCCAGGAACTTGTAAGAACATTTAAAGGCAATTGACTAATTTTCTGGTCCTGCTTAAGATAAGGCTTCCAGCTTTATCCATGTTGCTGCTGAGAAATCGTTATATCCCCTTCAACTTTTTTTACAGGTAAAGTCTTGCTCTGTGACCCAGGCTGGAGGGCAGTGGCATGATCAGAGCTCACTGCAGCCTCGTACTTGAGCTCAACAAAGGACATGATCTCTTTCTCATTCTTTTTTATGGCTGCAAAGTATTCTATAGTATATATGTACCACCTTTTCTTTATCCAGTCTACCACTCATGGGCATTTAGGTTGGTTCCATATCTTTGCTGTCGTGAATAGTGCTGTGATGAACATATGCATGTGTGTGTCTACAGTGGAAGAATTTATATTGGGTATACGCCCAATAATAGGATTGCTGCGTCAAATGGTAATTGTTTAAGTTCTTTAAGAAATTGCCAGACTGCTTTCCGCAATGGCTGAACTAGGTCACACTCCCACCAGCAGTGCATAACCATTCCATTTTCTCCATAACCTGGACAGCATCTGTTATTTATTTATTTATTTTTGAGATGTAGTCTTGCTCTGTTGCCCAGGCTGGAGTGTGCAAAGGTGCTCATTGCACTTACTGGCTCATTGGCTCACTGCACCCTCCACCTCCTGGGTTCAAGCAATTCTCCTGCCTCAGCTTCCCGAGTAGCTGAGACTACAGGCACACACGACCACACCCAGCTAATTTTTGTACTTTTAATAGAGACGGGATTTCACCATGTTGGCCAGGCTGGTCTCTGGTCTCTAACTCCTGATCTCGTGATTCAACCGCCTCGGCCTCCCAAAGTGCTGGGATTACAGGCGTGAGCCACCGTGCCTGGCCAGCATCTGTTATTTAAGTTTTAATAGTAGTCATTCTGACTAGTGTGAGATGGTATGTTATTGTGATTTTGATTTGCATTTTTCTAATGATTAGTGACGTTGAGCATTTTTTTTCATATGCTTGTTGGCAGTGTGTATGTTTTCTGTTGAAATGTGCCTGTTAAGTGTCCTTTGCCCACTTTTTAACGGGGTTGTTTGTTTTTTGCTGGTTAAATTATTTAAGTTCTTTATACGCTGGATATTAGAACTTTGTCAGATGCAGTTTGCAAATATTTTATCCCACTGTCTAGGTTGTCTGTTTACTCCATTGAGAGACTCTTTGGCTGTGCAGAAGTTCTTTAGTTTAATTAGGTCCCTTTTGTCAATTTTTGTTTTTGTTGCAATTGCTTTTGGTGTCTTTTTCATAAAATCCTGACAGGTCCTGTAACAAGAATGATATTACCTAGGTTGTCGTCTGTGTTTTTTGTAGCTTTTGATTTTAGATTTAAGTTTTTAATCCATCTTGAGTTGATTTTTGTTTATAGTGTAAGGAGTGGGTCCAGTTTAAACCTTCTGCTTATGGCTAGACAGTTATCCCAGCACCATTTATTGAATAGGGAATCTTTCCCCATTGTTTTTTTCTTTTCTTTTTTTTTTTTTTTCTTGTGGATTGTTTTCGAAGACCAGATGGTTGCAGGTGTTCTTATCTCTGGGTTCTCTATTCTGTTCCATTGGTCTATGTGTATATTTTTGTACCATTACCATGCTGTTTTGTTTACTGCTGCCTTGTGGTATAGTATAGTGAACTTCTGTTAATGAGCTGTGATGTTTACCAGTAATTCTCAGTTTTTCTTTTCTGCTATGGACTCAACTGTTTTCTATAAAAATTCATATGGTGAAGCCCTAATACCAATGTGATGGTATTTGGAGATGGGAGCTATGAGAGGTAATTAGGCTGATATGAGGTCATGAGGGTGAGGCCCTCATAATGGGATTTGTGCCCTTAAAAGAAAAGACACTGCAGAGTTGGCTATGGCTATGGGAGAACATAGTGAAGAGGTAGCAGTCTGCAAGTTGGGAAGTGTGCCCTCACCTTGCCTGCACCGTGACATTGGATTTCCAGTTTCCTGAGAGGAAACAAATTTCTGTTGCTTAAGTCACCCAGGCTATGGTATTTTATGAGAGCGCAAACTGCCTAACACATCTTCCTTGGGTCAGTCAGGAAGGCTAGAGAGGATTGGAATGGAATATTTTATTTCCTTTTCCCCAGGTTAGTTAGGCTCTGATAAAACCCATGTTTGTCAGGTTCAAATAAAGCAGTTTCCTCTGAGGGCAAGCCTTTATTAACGAGAACAAAAAAACTCCAAGCATGTTAGAAAATAGTTACCTTTCTCTTTCCCTGCCTGAAGCAGGAGGGGATTTTTTTCTCTGATCTTCACATTTAAAAATGCTTGGAGCTCCTAAGAGGTAAAACTCAGAAGCGAGAAAGTGGGAACCCCTATAAGACTGGCTCCCCAGGCATTTTTATCTCTCAATCTAGTCTACACTCAAGCTCAGTCAGGGAAATTAGTCAATTCCCTTTAAATGTTCCTACAAGTTCCTGGCTCCAGCATTGCTTCTGACCCTGGTAAAACGTCCTTCTTCTCTCTATTCTGTCTCTCTCTCTCTCTCTCTCTCTCGCTCTCTCTCTCCCTCCAGTCTTCAGGGGTGTAGTTCACCCTGCAAATTCTATTTTTTGATCGATCTAAGATCTTAGGTCAATGTGTTCTGTTTTTCTAGTTGTCATGCTAGGAGTTATAACTTTCAAGCTTTTTACATATAGGACTGCAAACTAGAAGTCCCTCTACATCTAATTTTTAATATTTGTATATGGATGGAACACCCTATTGGAAATTCCAGAACACATTCCTGAAAATATATTAATTTGTATGTCTTTCTATGATACATTTATTTATATGAAAATATTGCAGAAACTAAATAGGTAAGTTTGGACAGTCACTACAAAGTACACATAAAGGAGCTGAGAAAACACTAGTCTTGATTCTGAGTTTATTAAGTTTGCTTACAGGAGGAGAGTGTCAAAATACAAATATATCTCCTCCAAGTCACTTCGAGTATTGCCTGAAGCAAAGAAGAAATTGAAGAAAAGCCAGGAGTTCAGGACACTGACAACTTTGCCACAATTATTTTTTTCTTTCCTCCATCTAATGAGCATCAAAAGGGAAGATATTGCTCAGCTACCCCAGAGGTGTGTGAAAAATTTTTCTCAACAGCCAGTTCTGCTGCTTCAGAGAATCTGGGAGAAAAGGAAGCAGAATTGCACGTGGTAAGTAAGGGTATTGGTGTAACCACCCAAATGTAAAGGGAGACATGAATCCAGTCTAACGTGAAACAACAGTTTTGATAAACTTTTGAAACCACTAATGAAGTGAACTTTAAAACTGGAGAGTATATAATCACTCACATCATCTGTAAGACAAATATTTATGTGGTCCACTCTAACGCTGTTTAGTAGGTGCCAAATAATTATGGTACTTTCTCTCACTTTGTTCTCTTGTTTGAGGAAATAGTAGAACTGATAACAGTAAATAAGAATGACAGAGTGTATCTACAATTGAGTACATATGTTGCTAAAAACAATAAGCGTCTAACACATAAAATGTATGAAACTGAAACCAAGGTCTACTTTTTTGTACAATTAATAAAATAATCTGGATAAAAATAAACTCCAATATGGAGAAAAATGAGTTTAACATAATATCTAGACAGCTGGCTAGGTGAGTGCAGCTGAAAAAAATGCATAATTACATCTCTAATTGTTATGTTTTTATAAAACACAAGTCACAGGTCAAATGTAAGCATTTGTTTTTATTTTGCCAAATGATCATGTCCAGTACACTATGTAAAGCCAAGCTAACTAAGATTAATGCACAATCCTAATTCAGTGTGATTGGAACTTCCTGCTGGCATTTATGTATTGGTTTAAATCCATTAGAAAGCAGAACATCTATTATATTTAGTAGATGATTGAATGAATCCTATTTGTAAATGCTAATAATCAATGTGAGTTTAATGAAAACCATATCATTAAAATGAGGGCATATACTCAAATCTAAAATTCACATTCTGTTCTCAACCGGAATTAGAATGGCCATAGTCTCAAAACTTTGCTCTTGTAACAAAATGAATAAAAAACAATAAAAAGTTTAATAATAATCTATATTTATTGCATTTGCTATTGAAGTATTTTTAATAGCAAGAGTCTGGGATGATATGAGAGAATAACTAAACAGCAGTGTGGGGTGATGTAAATAACCTCAGAGTGATCTGGATTCTTTCTATTCTTATTTCTGCATTAATTCACTGGGTTAATGACTGGTGACTTTGCACCAGCCATTTTTATTTTTCTGTATAAATTAATGTTTCCTTGTCTTTAAAGTGAAATAGTTAAACAAAACTTTAAGTTTTGACTGTTGAAAGATTATCTGAACCTATGACGTTGCTAGGACTATGACATCTAGCAGGACTCCCATTTCCATAAACTATTTATTATAGTTACTGTTAAAATGGTCAATCTCTGATATTGGGACTTTTGTGACAATTATGTATGATCCTGCACCTGTCACAGAGCAGGGGACTAGTAGAATATTAGTATCTTCAGGTTCACTTTCTACTGTTGGTCCATATTCAGTCTTGAGTTGTAATTTCTATATATTCTATGCATGGAACTCTATTATTCCCTATTTAAACTTCCTCAAAACTCAAGGAGTTCATTTTATTCTTATATGCATTTTGCAAATATTTGCCTTTATTATTCACCTAACAGTCATCTTTCTTCTATATGACCTGATTCTGACTCTCTCTCCCCGTAAGTGGATTCTATGTGGTAATGGGAAACGTGTCATACCGCTTGCCTTTCTGATACAAATGATGGCATACTTCATTTTATTGTGCTTGATTTTATCATACTTTGCAGATATTGTGTTTTTTACCCACTAAAGATTTGTGCAACCCTGCCTCCAAAAAGTCTATACGTGCCATTTCCCCAACAACATGTGTCCACTTTGAGTTTTTGTGTCGTGTTTGCAATTCTCACACTATTTCAAACATTTTCATTATTGTTATATCTGTGATGGTGATCTGTGATCAGTGATCTCTGGTGTTACTATTGTAATTGCTTCAGGACACCAGGTGCAGCATCCATATAAGACGACAAACTTAATTGATCAATGTTGTGTGTGTTCTGCTCACTACACCGACAGGTCTCTCTGTTATCTCTCTCCCTCTTCTCAAGCCTCCCTTTTTCCTAAGACGTAAGGATATTGAAATTAGGCAAATTAATAATCCTGTGATGGCCTCTAAGTTTTCAAGTAAAAGGAAGAGTCCCACATTTCTTACTTTAAATCAAAAGCTAGGAATGATTAAGTTTAGTGAGGAAGGCATGTCAAAAACCAAGATAGGCCAAAAGCTAGACCTCTTGCACCAGTCAACCAAGTTGTTAATGTCAAATAAATGTTTTTGAAAGAAATTAAAAGTGCTACTCCAGTGAACACAAGAATGGGAAGAAAGTGAAACAACCTTATTGCTTATATGGAGAATGTTTTAATGGTCTTAATAGAAGATCAAACCAGCTACAAAATTCCCTTAAGACAAAGCCTAACCCAGAGAAAGACTCTAGCTCTCTTTAATTCTGTGAAGTCTGAAAGAGGCAAGGAAGCTGCAGAAGAAAAGTTTTAAGGTAATAGAAGTCAGTTCATGATGTTTAAGGAAAGATGATAGCTCCATAACATAACAGTGCAAAGCAAAACAGCAAGTGCTGATATAGAAGCGGCAGCAAGTTAGCCAGAAGATCTAGCTGAGATAACTGATGAAGGTGGCTATGCTAAATAACATACTTTCAATGTAGATGAAGCAACCTTCTATTGGAAGAAGACGCTATCTAGGACTTTCATAACTAGAGAGCTTGGCTTCAAGTCTTTAAAGAACAGGCTGACTCTCTTATTAGGAGCTAATGCAGCTGGTGACTTTAGGTTGAAGGCAATCTCGTTAACCATTCTAAAAATTTTAGGGCCTTTAAGAATTATGCTCAATCTACTCTGTCTGTGCTCTCTCTATATAATGGGAGTTTGAAGGAAGTTTATTCCAATCCTCATGGATGACTTTGAGGATTTCAAGAGTTCAGTGAGAAAAGAAACTGCAGTTGTAGTAGAAATAGCAAGTGAACTGGAATGAGAAGTGGAGCATGAAGAGGGGACTGAACTGCTGCAATCTTATGATCAAACTTGGTGAATGAGGAGTTGCTTCTTATGGATGAACAGCAAAAGTGGTTTCTTGAGGTGGAATCTGTTTCTTATGAAGGTACTGTGAGAACTGTTGAAATGACAACATAAGATTTAGAATTTCATTAACTTAGTCGCTACAACCATGGCAAGGTTTGAGAGGATTGAATCCAACTTTGAAAGAAGTTCTAATGTGGGAAAATGCTATCAAGTGGCTTCACATGCTGCAGATATTTCATGAAAGGAAGAGTCAATCAGTGAGGCAAACTTCTTTGTTATCTTATTTGAGAAATTGCCACAGCCAACCCAGGCTTTAGCAACCACCCCCCTGATCAGTCAGCAGCCATCAGCATGGAGGGAAGACCCTCCACCAACAAAAAGATTATGACTCCCTGAAGGCTCAGATGATCTTTAGCATTTTTTTTTAGCAATAATGCATGTTAATTATGATATACACATGTATATTTTTAGACACAATGCTATAGCACATTTAATAAACTACAATATAGTAAAAACGTAACTTTTATATGTACTGGAACACAAAAACAATGCACTTGACTAACTTTGTCACCATATTCACTTTTTTTCTGGTGACTTGGAACTGAACATGCAATATCTCCAAAGTATGCCTGTAGATCGCTTTATCTAAAAAATATTTCCTATGCACCTACAATAGACCAAGTCCTTTTAAGTTGAGTATGACCTAACAAAAATTACATGACTCAAAAGCAATTTCACCAGGCTGTGTTTTCTATCTAGTGTGAGTCAATATTTTTCTTTTCTGGTATGTGTGAGTTGCAATATGATCATAAGGACCTGCTGCTGGACACAAAATAAGATCTCGCTAATGTATTCATTGTAAGTTAACAGCCGGTTTTCTGAGAGAGTATACATTTTTACTAGAAATATTTTCTACCAATGTGCCCAAGAGATATTGAATATTTAATGAAGTATGCAGCAGCTCACAGGAAACCCATAATAATTATTGTCTTAATATAAAATAAAGATGGATTTTTTAAAATTTTCTTTTTTCTCTCCAGAAATACATTGCTTCAGTGGAGGAGTTTATGTTCATAACTGAGGGATTCTACTTTTTGTATGTAAGCTCTATTTTCTCAAACTAGCAATAATATCTTAATATATTTTGCAGATAGTGTTCAATATCCATTTAGCATATCCTTAGCTACATATGTGATCTATGAGAAAACACACGTAAGCATTAGAATACATACCAAGATAAATGAAACCTACTGGGAAATAAATCTAATATGAGTATGACCAGAATTAAAGAATGAAGACATACCGGAACATTCCAACCTGTGTTCCTTTTTTAAGAGCTGAGGCCATTTGGCATTGGACTACCCAAAAAACAAAAACAAAAACAAAAAAGCTTGGCTTGCAAAGTCTTAGGAGATTTTCCTGTGTTGGAAGCAGCCTGAAAACAAGAATATAAATATCTGTTGCATAACCTTCCAGATGAACAATGTTAATAAGGCTTACATATAAGAAATTGCTTTCTTGTTTACCACTGATACTTGCTCTTGGCTCAAAGTTATTTACCCTTGGAAGAGCATTGCTCAGGAGCTCTTAGAACACTATGGCTGCTCAAATTTTGGTCCTTCTCCCAGGACCAGGATTGACAGATCTTACTTGTTATTATTATTCACATTTCAAATAGAAGATATTAAAGGAAAATAGTCTGAGATAAAAGCTGCAAGCCATCACTGAGTGGTTCATTTGATATAAAAGCCAACGCAAGATGAAAGTAAAGACACACATTCTCTGTGTGTGTGTGTGTGTGTGTGTATAACATGTATGTATAGGACAAATATATATTATATATGTGTATATATATGTCTGTGTGTATATATATAACATATCTATAAAACACGTATATTTATTTATTTGTCCTGGTTAAGAAATAACAACTAAAGCTTCATTCCTGTTATTTATGAGCCAGTTCAAAGTTCCTGCCTTCCTCCAGGTCTGACTGAAGTCATTCTCATTGGTCTTGACTAGATTCTCACTCTATCCCTTGTCTTCTTCCATCAGCAGCTCTGAGGTTTGGAATAGGATGTAAGAAGACTAAGAAAAGGAAAATGTAAGTAAACAGCGGAAAACAGATGGAGAAAAACTGGGAATGGAAAATGTTGAGGCAACAGCATAATTTTGTTCAGAAATAGAGTGGATACTTAAAAAAGCTAAAAGATCTTTCTTTCAATATTCACTTCCTTTCCATTTGTATGTTTTATTTTGTTAGTATTTTTAATGGACATATTTGCATTTTTTTAAAGGAGTAAAAGAAAATTTCATGAGGCTGTAGAAGTAACTGTGAAAAACTATACTGTAAAAGTTTCATATTATACTCATTGATACATTTATTCAACTCTTTTACATATGAACGTAAGTCAGTGCAGCAGACAATATAAATTGTACCTGGTCGTTTAATGTATTAAACGACCCATTTTAAATAGAACATCTTTGATCACCCAGTGATTGAAAACAAAAGATTAAAGGAAAAACTATTTGTGGCCCCAGACTTTTCAAAGAATCATTGTGTCACTTGATTTCATAAAATGTATTAATTTAGGAAAATTACAAATCATTTCTGAAAGGCCACTCCATCAAAATACAGAGAGGCATGTGCCACAGAAGACAGAAAGATCAAGCTGCATACAATGTGGTTCGAAAAAGTCCAGTGATCTTATTAATAATGAAAAGATGTAAAGTTGTGATTACATGAAATTTTTTCTAACCTGAAATGCTGAAATTTATTTATGACAAGTTTCGTTCTTAGAACTTCAAAGAACACTTTAAAGCACAGTGTTATTTTTTTCCTCGTCATGCTGAAAGTATGAAGCCAGGTCTGAATCTTGGCAGCACAGCAATATGCTTGTTGAATTTCATGTGAAAATAGGTTTCTGACAATTTAAAATGTTTTTTCTAAACTTTAAAAAACAAGTTTCCTCTAATTGCCACATAGTTTTTATGAAATAGAATTGTATAATACATCAATTCATCTTGTTGTCAATGAAAATTTATTGTACCTAATGATAATCATAATAGTTTACACTTACTGAGTGCTTTTCTGTGTCAGGCACTGTTATAAGAGTGTGGAATGTTTAGTTCACTTAATATCACAGCAACCCTATATTATAGGCCCCTGGTGTTAAACCTATTTTGCAGATAAAAAGAAAATTGAGGCTCAGAAAGGATCATTTAAGGGTGGGTAGAAATAAAGGAAGATATTTTTCTGGACGCCAAAGTTCAAGGTGGCAGAAATCACAGTGATAAACACAGTGAGCTATTGATCAGCACAATTGTCCAACAGAATATTTAACTACTAAGATGTCATATGCTTCTCATTTCCTACAAGGTACTTATATCTCTCAGTCTCCTTAAACTGTGTATACGATGCACCTTAATAAAGGCTTCACATCAAGTTAAATGAGTAGAATGGTTCCATGTTGTATTTCTGCTAACCATGTAACATAGACATTGTTGTAAGATTGTAAGAGCAGCAGAGACCCACCAAGGTTGAAAATAGAGGGACAATAACAACCTTCACAGTTCATATGCCGTCCTCTTGACCTTGAGAAATATTCCAGAATGATCCATGCTGTCTTCCCTTAAGATGTGTTCACCCAAGTTTTTCTGTTACAGTAATTATGGCTAAATCAAAAATCTTTATTCTGGCTTCAGAACTTTTCCTGATCTTGGCTTAGAATTCTAGGTTGTGACGTCCAGACGAATTATTTTCAAACTCCTCCGTATCACAGATTAACTAAATGATTAATAGGACTTTGATGCGTCTAGAGTCTTTAAAAGAAAAGGAATGCTGAGAGGTATGGAGAGGCAATATTCTCTTGAAAGGTTGTACGTGCAGGGGAGAAACCTGGAAAAGCAGAATAAATGTTTTGTTTCAATAAATTTGACAAATTTTCTGTAGTTTTCTGTAGTTTCTCCTTAAATAAAATGGGAAATGTGTGACTGGAATGTACACAGTGATTCAACTACTTAAAACATCTGAACGACGTTAAGTCTACAAAGACTCAGAGAAGTTGCTGATTTTCTTTCACTCCAAAATATCAGCAGATGTAGCTCTCTTGCTTTGTCATAGTGCCACATTTTAAATGAAAAATGTCACTAACATTTTTCTTGTACATTGAATACTTTCTTTTTAAAAAAGAAATGTAACATATTGGGATTGACTTCAAAAGTGATGATTTTTTTTTTTCCAGAACAATGTTCCATCCTGCTGGGCTTTTCCCCCAACTACATGATAACCATTTTAACATGAAATAACTGTAACCCAGACATGAGTGGATACGTGAAAAAAATTCGTTGGCACGGGAATTCAGTTCTTTCTCTTATTTTTCTTTGACCTTGAGTAAATCACCTTGGTTTGCTAGCTTATTAAGACAAACAAATAAGAAACGGCAAAAAATCCAACAGTGATTTTCATTATACATCTTCTCAGGAATGTCAAGATGTTTATTACAATGAAGAGGCAGTAGTTCCATGATCACAAGTTTCACTGGTATAGACTATATCTGATTTACAACTTTTGGAAAAAAAAAGAATTTGTTAGGTACTATTTTTTTTAAGTTTTTAAAAAGAAATATGTTGAGGACAAAATACCTCTCTGAATTATCCTTGAGTTTCCATAGGGTCTGCCAAAATATTGTTCACATACTAAGTTTCCAACAAATGTGCTTTGAATCACGCTGGTGAAAGCCATTACTTTCATTGGCTGTGAATAGAGTACAGAGACTCTAAAAGGTCTTTAGAAATAAAATTGCAAGACGTATGGATTTCGGATTAGCATTCAGATACCTACCATCATAAAGGACCTATCATTTAATAATGTGTGTCTGATACTTTTCCACATCAGATTGAAGAACCAAGCATATACTTTCCAGAACAATATTTGTCACCTTTTAAAATTTTTTAATAACTAAGTAAATACATTTCAAATATACATTTTTTTTTTAATTTTAGAAGAGTTTAGATTTATCATTTGTTTGTTTTAAGACAGAGTCTCGCTCTGTTGCTGGGCTGGAGTGCAGTGGTGCGATCTCGGCTCACTGCAAAGTCTGACTCCCCAGTTCAAGTGATTCCCCTGCCTCAGCCTCCCAAGTAGCTAGGATTACAAGCACACACCACCACGTCTGGCTAATTTTTGTACTAGAGTAGAGACAAGGTTTCACTATGTTGGTCAGGATGGTCTTGATCTGCTGACCTCGTGATCCGCCCACCACAACCTCCCAAAGTGCTGGGACTACAGGCATGAGCCACTGTGCCCGGCCGAGAAGACTTTAGATTTAAATGGTAGGGGAGAGATCCTCATACACCCCATACTCAACTTCTCTTTTTGTTAACTCTTTATATTAGTTTGGTACATTTTGTTACAGTTAAGGAACCAATGTTGATAAATCATTGCTAACTAAAATTTACATACGATTTAGCTTCCTTAGTTTTCGCTGATGTCCATTTTCTGTTCCAGGTCTCCATCCAGGACATCATTACATTTCATTGTGCATTTCCTTGGGCTCCTCTTGGCTGGGGTCATTTCTCAGACTCTGTTTTTAATGACCTTGAGAGTTTTGAGGAATCCTGGTCTGACATTTTTCTAGAAAGCCTCTTAATTACAATTTCATTATGGGTTGTTAGGAGGAAGTCCACAGAGGTAAAGCACACTTCTCATCACATTTTTTCAAGAGTATATTTTGTCGGTATGACATATCGCTGTTGATGTTAACCATCACTTGCTGAGATACAGTTTATCAGCTTTCTCCACTGTAAAGTCACCGTTTTCCTCCTTTTCCATATCCTACTCTTTGAAGGAAATCACTACGTGTGACTCACTTAAGAAGGGGGAACTTATGCTCCACCTCCTTGAAGACACAGTATCTATATATGTAAATAAATTAATCAAAACTCTTCTTCACAAGCAATCTATTTATTCAAACATTTACATCTATTAGTTTGGACTCATAGGTATCTATTTTATACTTTGGACTACAATCCAATACTATTTATTGATTTACTTGCTGAAATTGTTGTATGCCAATTTCTTGGGATTATACAGATAATAATTTTATCTGTGAAAAAAAGAGAATTTAATTTTTCCCTTCCTATCCTGTATATTTTTTTCCTGTCTTTTGCACTAGCTAGAAATTCTAGTATGAATCTACATAGGAGTGGGATTAGAAGACATCCTTGCTTTGTTTTTGCTTTTAGGTAGAAAGCATCTAGTCTCTCACTATTAAGTATGTTCTTAGCTGTAGGTTTTATTAAGATGCTTTTCACCAAGTTGAGAAAGTTCCCTTATATGCCTGGTTGCTAATAATTTTTTCATGAATGGTGATGGATTTGTCTTATAAAGCCTTTTCTGTATCTATTGATATGATCACTTGATTTTTCTTTATTAGGTCATTCATGTGATGAAATACATGAATGGATTTTTGAATACTGAACTAGCCTTGCATATCTGAAATAAATCCCACTGGGTTGTGCTATGTATTTTTTAATACATTACTAGATTTCATATTGCTAAGGATTTTTACATCTATGCTTTTGAGAAATATTGACTGATAATTTTCTTTACTGTATGTCTTTATCTGTTTTTCATATTAGGGTATTGTTGGCTTTATACAATGAATTAGAAAGTATTTCCCAAGCTTCTACTTTCTGGGAGATATGATGAAGAATTGGTGTCATTTTTATTTCTTAAATATTATATAGAATTTGTCAGTGAAATAATTCACCTTGTCATTTTTTGTTTTGAAGGTTATTCATTATTGATTTGATTAGTAGGTGTCAGCCAATTCAGCCTAGTTGTTGCTCCCTGTGTGAATTTTGGTGGTTTGTGTCTTTCAAAAAATTGGTCAACTTAATCTATATTATATTTGTGGACATAAGCTTGTTATAATATTTCTTTATTACAAATTTTTAAAATTTATTTTCTTTTTTACTTTTTAATTTAATTTAATTTTAAGTTCTGGGATCCATGTGCAGGATATGCAGTTTTGTTGCATAGGTAAACATGTGCCATGGTGGTTTGCTGCACCTATCAACCCATCACCGAGGTATTAAACCCCACATGCATTTGCTATGTATCCTGATGCTCTCCTTCCCATATTTCTTTATTATATTTTTATGTTCATGGGACTCATAATGCCCAACTTTCTTTCATTTCTGATATTGCTCATTTTTTTCAACTCTTTTTTCGTAGTTAACCTGGCAAGAGGTTCAACATTATTTTATTTTATTTATCTCATTGATCTGTTCAAAGAATCAGTTTTTCGGTGTTGACTTTTTCTCTGTTGTTTTCCTACGTTCAATTTCATCTCTAATTTTTCTTATTTATTTTATTTTATAATAAAATAAAGCATGACTCTTCCTTTTCTAGTTTCCTAAGGTGGGAGTTTAAGATGAACATTAAATCTTCTTTCTTTTCTAAAATATACATTTAATCCTTTAAACTTCCCTGTAAGCACTCCTTTTTTTTCATCCCACAGATTTTGATAAAAGTATTTTCATTTTAATTTTGTTAAAATTATTTTTAGATTTCTGGCTGGGCACAGTGGCTCACGCCTGTAATCGCAGCACTGTGGGAGTCCAAGGCAGGAGGATCACTTGAGATTAGGAGTTTGAGACCAGCCTGGCCAACATGGTGAAACCCTGATTCAACTAAAAAAAAAAACAAAATAAATAAATAAATAAATAAGCCCGGTGTGGTGGTGCTTGCCTGTAATCCCAGTTACTCAGGAGGCTGAGGCAGGAGAATTGCTTGAATCCGGGAGTCAGAAGTTACAGTGAGCCAAGATCATACCACTGCACTCCAGCTTGGGCAACAGAGAGAGACTTTGTCACACACACACAAAATTTAAAATCTCCTCTTGAAATTTCTTTTTGACCAATGTGATACTTACTGGTGTGATTAATCTCCAAATATTTGGATATGTTCAAACTATATTCCTGTTATTTCTTTTTAGTTTAATTCTAGTGTGGTCTGACAGCATAGATTGTTGGAGTTCCACTAGTTTGAATTACGTAAGGTGTGTTTTAAGGCCCAGAGGCAGTCTATTTTGGTAAATGTTCCACATGAGATACAGAAGAATATGAATTCTCCTGGTATTGAGTGGAGCACTATACAAATGTCAATTAGATTAAGATGGTCGATGATAATGTTTATGTCAACTCTAGTCTGACTGATTATCTGCCTGCTCGGTCTATCAATTATTGACAGAGGCATGCTGCAGTCTCTAACTATTACAGTGGATTTGTCTATTTCTCCTATCAGTTCTGTCTGCTTACCTTACATTTTTTGATGCCCTGTTGTTAGGTGTGTACACCTAAAATAGACAGATCCACTATTATAGTTAGAGACGTCAGCATGCCTCTGTCAATAATTGATAGACCAAGCAGCCAGATAATCAGTCAGATTAGAGTTAGGATTGTTATGCCTTCTTCGAAAATTGACTCCTTAATCATTGTGTAATATCACCTTTTCTCCAGTGTGATTTTCTGGGTTCTGAAATATGTTTTCCCTGCAATTAATATATTTGTAATCTTTCTATAATTTTTCTCAGAGAGAGTTAGTGTCTTGAAACTCTTTTAGCAGTAACCCACCATTAGTATAGCGGAACTCTATTTGTTTTGTGGAAAAGTATGGCGGAATGAAAGTTTTATACAGTTTCCTCAATTTCAGTCTTTTACTTTGCTTATTCTTGACCTGTGACCTTCAATTCTGGTTTTTAACTTTTGTTCTCCCTTTTACCTGAGACAGGACAGTTTGAGGGAGCTGTGTGGGAGAAATGCCTTTCCCCAGGTAAGACAAGGCTCTGATAAGGGTTTTGTCCCCCTCTGGGGAATGGGCTTCTATTGTTGAGAATGCTTTTCTTGTTTCAGTTAGAGTATTCATCTAGGATTTTTTTTTTTTTTAACTGTGGCAATGTGACAATCTGGTGGGGTTCCTGAAAGTAAAACCCATGAAAATCTGAAAACCCCTGAGACTGAAGCTCCAGGAGTTGTTCACTGTCATGCTGGTACATACTCAGCCTTCAGCTATTTGTCAAAATTACCGTTTTAAGTTTCTACCAGTTTATGTCTCAAGCAGTTTCTCCTCCAAGTAAACAAATCTTAGCTGGGACTCTAGATCTGTCTACCCAGATTTCAAGTGATGGTTTGCTAGTACTTCGCCAATGCATGCAAGTAAAACTGTTGAGTTTCTATGTGTTTTTCTTGTAAGAATTGAAGTGACAATTACCCAGATCTTTACATTTAGGGTTGAAACAGAAAATCTTGCCACTGTCTTGATATATCTTTTTGCATTCTTACCTACTTTATATTAAAGAGTTAAAAACATAACCTTTCTTCTCTTCTTGGAGGGTCTATACACACAATCATTCAGTCTGACTTATTTAGATGAATTATTGATTTGGAAGAATTTTTTTGTTAAATTATATTTTTATTAAAATAGCCATGTTCTTGAACATTCTGTTAATACTATGTTACAGACTTATGTTCAGACATATTCAAAATTTTTATGAAAAAACTATTAGTAAGTTCTGAGTCAACTCTTCATCAGAAAGAATTATGTGATAAACCATTTCAAAGACATAAGGTTATTGACAGAAAGGAATAAACCTAATTTTTCCTTATATAAGCAAATGTAACCATAGTCTTATAAAACAAAAGCCCTGAAATATTCTGGTTATTTTGTGTATTGGGGCACGAGTTTTCTTCCTCTCTAGGACATAAGAGGAAGCACCTCTTTAAAGATTGATGTGCTGGATCCTGCACAAGACTCTGTTTCTTCAAATAAAATTTCTTAGTTTTAGATATTGTGTCAGGAGTGATTTTGTCCCTGGAAGTTTTATGCTTTGTAAAGTTATAACATGCAGAATAATCTCATAATGAGTAGACAGCAGCTATAGAGGTTATATCAGTCTAACTTATATATATGTCTTTTCTCCTGACAAGATAGTGAATGGAATAAGAAGGAAAAACAATGGTAAGAAAACATCCATTTTTATTGTTGTTGTTGTCATATAATTTTAAAGTTCCCTTTCCTGCATAAAAAAGGAAATCAGAACTATTAGACACAGCATGAGAAAAGTATTTTATGACATCTACGTAGTGTTTTTAATGTCTCTTTTTTGTTTTACAGAAATATACATAAAAATCATTACTATTTTACAACTGTTTTAGTAAAGCATTGAAGCCAAAGGCAAGTCCTGTTTTCTATATTCACCAACATCAGCAAAAAGTATTCCTAAACTGTAGCATGCAACTTTAATTAATTCAGGCGTGAAACTAGGCTACCTTTTTCCAGGATATTCTTGAAAGGTTCTTACTTTGTCTCTGCTTCATCCACATTGGCATATTTAACCTGTTTTATAAAAGCTACCAATGGTTACGGTTTGAAAATCTTATTGTAAAAATTACAACTGCTTTTGAGTAGACGTTTAATGTAACTTTTATTTGAAATAGTTTAAGATTCAGGAGCAGTTCCAAAGTGCAAAGAACTTCTCCCAAAGTATATATACCATATAGTAGGGTCACATCCAAGATATTGATGTTGATTCTAGCAGACTTTTATAAAAGGAGAATATGTACTTATTCCAGCCCACAAAAAGCAATTCATCCATTATGAATCTATGTACTCTATATGTCTATATGGTATGCTAGAAATCCTGGATTAAAAATAAGAAGATAAGTAGAGCAACTGAAAACCTAAGGAAGAAAAAAAGAAGAAGAAGACAGCAACTAGATAACTCTCACTGTCTCATAACTCTATATGCCAAGATTGTTCCATATCCCAGGTACAGCTAAGTTCTTTCTTCCTCCTTTCACTTTTCTCTTTCTCAGGGAGCTCTCTCATGGAACATCCAGCAAAATGGGTCAGCCTAATGACTTCCCAGACCTGTGCACCGAGGAGTAAGAACAGCCGGAAGCATGCACCAAACCTGCACATGTACCCTCTGAGTCTATAATAATAATTGTAAAAGACTGCCAGAAGAACAAACCCATATATGTTTAATGAGCATAAATAAAGTATTTCATGAGAACTAAGAATATTGGTATGGCTCCGATGAGTGGAGGAACACCAGGGATCTTGTCTTGAACCAAACTGGATAAAACCACATGGACACACATGGGGTGGTTTTAAGGAGCGGAGAGTTTAATAGGTGAGTAAGAAGGAAGAAGATCCTCCATACAGAGACAGAGGGAGGGGGCTCCAAAGCTGAGAGAGGAAACCCCCGAGGACTGAAGAAACCAACCAGGTATATGAGGAGGCTGGTGGATGCAGTGTCTGATTTGCATAGCAGTTAGGGGATTGGTTTGGCCAGGTATGTCATTCACATAGCCCACGACAAAACTGGCCCTCCCTTCTTAGCCTTTTAATATGCAAATGCAGGGTGCCATGATGTTATACATACATGAGGATGCACCATGTGATGTATTTAAAATTTTCAGATAATTCTTTTTGATAAATTTTGCCCCTATCAAGTCATACCTTTTTATTACCTCTAAGTATGATTTCTCACTTTTTGACTGATAAAGTAACTATTTCATGAGAAGTAGTCAGGTTTATTTTATTGAAGTGAGGGTGCTTAGGATTCTAGGGTAATTTCTTCCCTACTTTTTGTGGGTCAAATACCAACAATTCCATATGATAAATGAGTTAAAACTAGAAAAATGAATCATGAAATCTAGATTTCTAAGTGGAAACTCCTTTCAGAAGAATTTTTGCCTTTTTAATCTTTGATGACTTTCTATCATTAAAAACAAAAAGTAAGATATTACTGGCAAGATTGAAAGAAATCACTTTGGTGGTGCTCTGGCAATGCATTTTCTGATACTGCTAAATCCTGCCCAGTCTGAGTGACTCTCATGCTATGTTACAGAAGCTGCAATGTTAAAATTGGTTCTCTAGGTAATAGCATTTCTGACAAATTAATAATGTGATGCTTTG
Source organism: Mandrillus leucophaeus (assembly GCF_000951045.1). Taxonomy (NCBI): domain Eukaryota; kingdom Metazoa; phylum Chordata; class Mammalia; order Primates; family Cercopithecidae; genus Mandrillus; species Mandrillus leucophaeus. The sequence continues at coordinate 2,485,159 of NW_012109807.1, read as the reverse complement.
CTCGGCCCATGAGATTTTTCATTACATATTCCCCAACTGTTATTTACAATACGATGACAACTTGTAATTTGTCAAGAGGTAAAGAACAGCAGGAGTAGCTTTAAGAGATGAACGTAAATGAATCTCCAGCATAAGACGGGTGGTCAGTGGTCGTTTGGAAAATTCACAAGTCATTGCTTTTTTCTCCCTTCTCCCTCATACTTTAGTTCTTTGGAAGCTTTTTACTTCTCTATACATAGAATAGAGCAAAGGCCAAATACCGGTGTAGGTAAAAAAAAGACTCTTCATGCCTTGGTATAATCACCACAATCTCTTGGGAAAAAAAATTATGGTAGCTTTCTCAAAGTTAGCCCTCTGTACTATACCACAGAGAAACAACCAGCTGAAACACAGGCTTGTAAATGGTCAGTTGCCCAAAATAAATTTCATGATTTATGTGATTTCTCTCTAGTGAGTAGTCCAAGAAGCCGATTTCATTTTTCTTCCTGCTTGGTGCTCCCATTGAGAAGAGGAATGGTATTTTCTAAGTAATTTATTTGGAAGGCTGATGATATGACTGACCGGACAGAGCTGGAAGCACAGTATTCAAATCTGCCACTACCTGCTGTGGGATCATTAAGGACTTCAATATTTCAGTATATATTGTGTAATTAATTAGCTATGATGTGAAACTGGAAATATAAAGGCCAGCAGAAGAGGGAGAAATTCCAAATTGTTACTATGCAGGAAAAGGCAAAAACAAATTGGAACTGAGGTAGGAAAAAATTGGAGTTGATAAGAGAGAAGATAGGATTGAAAGCAAGGTTAGTCCTGGAATTAGCAGACAGTAAAGGATATTTAAAAGAAAAGCCAAAATAAAGGCAGAAGTAATGAAAGAAGAATAAGAGCTTTAAAAGCCATAAAGAAAAAAATGGAAGCAGCAAGGTAGAAATTTATGGTGTACAGCTTACGATAAAAGCTTATGAATAAAATCAAAGAAAGCAAAGTGTTTTGTTTCTGTTTTTCCTTTTAAATAACTTTGAATGCTACTCTAATACAGCTTTTTCAATCCTAGGCATAGGTATAAAAAGACAATGTAAAAATCAGTTGCCAAAATCTAGGAGACGTTTCTACTAAATGCCAAGCAGGTGGGACCCTTGGTTCTGAAAATGTACACTGCTAATCCACCCATGCTCTGCTGCCTAAGTCACAGCTAGCTTGCCCACCTCAAAGTAAGAAGGGAGGTATTTTATTGATTCTATGTCTTCTTCCAAGTCTCTTGTTCAAAAAATCTTGGTCTTACTAGCCAAAGCAATCTACTGAATATTCAACACAATCCCTATCAAAATACAAATGACATTTCTCACAGAAATAAAAAATAATCCTAAAATTTATACAGAATCACAGAAGACCCAGAATAGCCAAAACAATCTTGAGCAAAAAGAATAAAGCTGGAGGCATTTTATTACCTGACTTGAAATTATAATACAAAGCTATAGTAACCAAAACAGCATCTACTGGCATAAAAACAGACACACAGACCAATGGAACAGAATAGACAACCCGGAAACAAATGCATGCGTTTTTAGTGAATTCATTTTTGACAAAGGTACCAAGAACATACAATGGGGAAAGGACAAACCCTTCAGTAAATCATGCTGGAAGAACTGAATACCCATATGCAGAAAAATGAAACTAGACCCGTATCTCTGGCCATATACAAAAATCAAATAAAAATGGATTAAATACTAAATCTAAAACCTGAAACTTACAGAACTGTTAGGAGAAAACATTGGGGAAACATTCTAAGACATTGGTCTGGGTGAACATTTTATGCCTAAGACCTCAAAAGTACAGGCAAACAAAGCAAAAATGGATGAATGAGATCACATAAAGCTAAGAAGCTTATGTGCAGCAAAAGAAACAATAAACAAAGTGAAAGGAAAACCCACAGAATGGGAGAAAATATTAGCAAACTACCCATCTAACAAAGGATTGACAAGCAGAATACATGAGAAACTCAAACAACTCAATAGGAAAAAGACGAAATAATCCAGTTTAAAAATGAGAGAATGATCTGAATAGGCATTTCTCAGAAGAAGGCTACAGATGACCAACAGATAGATAAAAAGTGCTAGGCATAACTAATCATCAGATAAATGCAAATCCAGACTACAATGAGATATTGTCTCATCCAAATTAAAATGACTTTATCCAAAAGACAGGCAGTGACAAATGCTGGCAATGATGTGGAGATAGGGAAAACCTTTTGCACTGTTGGTGGGAATGGAAATTAGTGCAGCCACTATGGAAAACAGTGTGGAGGTTTCCCAAACTAAAAACAGAACCACAACATGATTCAGCAATCTTGTTGCTGGGTATATATCCAAAAGAAAGAACATCAGTATATTACAGAGATATCTGGACTCTCAAGTTTATTGCAGCACTATTCACAATAACCAAAATATGGAATCAACCTGAATGTCCATCAATAAATGAATGTATAAAGAAAATGTGGTACATATACTCTATGGAATATTACTTAGCCATAAAAAGAATGAAATCCTGTCATTCGCAACAACATGGATGGAACTGGAAATTATTATGTTATGTGAAATAAGCCAGGTATAGAAAGACAAATATTGAATGTTCTCACCCATATGTGGGAGCTAAAAATATTGAACTCACGGAGACAGACAGTAGAATGATGGTTATAGATAGGTTATAGATGGTTGCCAGAGGCTGGGAAGGGTAATAGGGGGAGGGAGGATAAATGGGGGGTGCTTAATAGCTACAAAAATACAGTTAGAAGGAATAAGATCTAGTGTTTAGTGGAACACTAGGGTGTTGTTAACTATAGTTAACAGCGTTAACTATTGTGACTGTAGTTAACAACGATTTATTGTATACTTCAAAATAACTAGAAGAATTAAATTGGAATGTTCCTAATACAAAGAAATAATAAATGCTTAAGGTGATTGATATGTCAATTACCCAGATTTGATCATTACATATTACACATGCTAGTACCAAAATATCACACATATCCCATAAATATCTACAGCTGTTATGTATCCATAATACTTTAAAAATTCTAAAAAGTCTGAGTCTCTCTAACTAACATATTAAATATTTTCCTGTGACTTGAGTGTTGCTTTTCTAGACAGAGTGCTATGGAAATTTCTAATTTCATCTGTAACTCCCTGGTGGTAAAAGAGAGTAAAAAACATTTTTAAATGGCAGCAACTGAGTGTTTGGGAGAGTGGATATTTGGGTGGGCATGGGAGAGCAGCACTGGTACATTGAATCTAGGAATGCATGTTTCACACACACACACACAGACACACACACACACACACACACACACTAAATGGTTAAGGATAAGTGAAAGAGAATGAAGAGGAAGATATTTGAAAGTGATACATTCTTGGTATTACACACAACAGTTTTCTATTCTTTATTCTGACTTCATGTGTCAGAAATCAAGGTAGTGGGTTAGAAGATGGGCTATTTAAGAACAAGGCAGCTACAAAAAAATTGAAGCCTGATTAATGCAGTGAACTTGTCCAGAGGCTGGAAAATTAACCTGCTACTCATAGACTGATCTGAGGAGGGGAATCCAGAAAAATATGAGCAGATTGAGAATTGAGATAAGAATAATTTATACACAGGTCTGTTGGCTATGTCTGGATAGATTTTACTTTATTCAAGCCTGGTAGACAAAATAACATATCTGTAGCTTGTAAAAACATTGTAAAATAAGCAAATCATCATACTGAGAAGTTAAAGAAAGAAAAGATCAGTGGAAATAATTTAGTATGGAAACTAGAGAAAAATAATAATATCAATAGTAATGTGACAGCAATAAATCATGTTGATATCTTCAATAGCATGCAAAAAAAGCAGAACCGCTGTAAAGCAAGAGCAGAAATCTGTGAACCGATTTAATTGAAGAGGAAAAGTTAATAATCTGAGATGAAAAGAAGATACCTGAGTAAAACATCACTAGAAAACTAAAAAGATGAAAATGAAAATGTGTACTGGAATCATGAGGGGCAGAACTGGCGCTGTGGACAGCTGAATCTGAAATGCAGAGGACATGTGAGAATTTTCTACACAAAGCAGATGTAAGCAAGTTAAAAATATGGGGAAGAGGGAATGAAAGTTTACATGTGTTCCTAAAGAAAAAAAAAAAGTAACAACAGAAGCACAAGCAATTCTCAAAGCAAGAAAGTTTTTCCCAAATTAAAAATATTACCCAAGAATGGAATTAAAATTATATAGACCATGCAAACAAAAAAAGACAAAATAATTCTCAATGAACTAAATAATTTTTTAATTAACAAATCAAACAAAAAACAGATTACTTGGAATGACATAACAGTTACGATCATGTTAGACTTCTCTGAAACATTCAAGTCAGAAGATAATTAAAATAAATCCTTTAAGTTTTTATAGAAAAATTGTGATATACAATGTTTGATATGCAATTTGCATGGTATATAAACACTAATATTTCATAAGCACAGAAAGTTTATCAGTAAAGAAAATTGAAAATATTTTCAAAACTTTGATGGCTCAGAAAGTGTACCATAAACCATCTTTCTTGCAAATGTGTTCTTTTTCTTTTCTCACAAAATTTACATCTTGAATCCTTCCATATATTTCTATATCAACATTCCATTTTTACCAAATTATTTCTATCAGCATGAACATACACTACAGTCTCTGGTGAAACTATATGGAACTGCTGCTATTTGGCTCTTTTTGACATATAAGAAGGTCAAGTTGAAATTTATACAGAATTGAATATATGAAATGTATTCTACCACCTTGATGAATTTTGATATATTAGTTTACTCTATCAGTCAAGAGTCCCTGGAGAAACAAAACCAATGGGAGATAACTACATATCTATCTATCTATCTATCTATCTATCTATCTATCTATCTATCTATCTATCTATCTATCTGTCTGTCTGTCTGTCTGTCTAAAGGGATTTATCAGAAGGAATTGGCTCATGCAATTATGAGACTGACAATTCTCATGATCCACTGTCTGAACAGGAGACCGGAGAAAAGCCAGTGGTATAATTCAATCAGATTCTGAAGACCCGAGAACCAAGAGAGACAATCTGGTGTAGATCTCAGGCAGAAGGCAGGAGCACCCCATGGTTCAGTTCAAATGGTTAGGCCTAAGAAAAGGGGAGGTTTTTCTCCTTCCTCTGCCTTTTGTTCTACTCAGGCCCTCAACAGATTGGATAATGCTCACCCATATTGGGGAGGGACACCACCTTTACTGAGTCAACTGATTCAAATACTAATGTCACCATTGGGCATCCCATGGCATTAGCCATCATATTTGTTTTGTCAACTTTCGTCCATTTAATCTTTTTATTTCAATCAACTTCCTCTTTTTACTTAAGGAAGTTCAGATTCATCTTCAGCAATAATCTCTAGGACATTATGGGTTTCATTTGCTCCTTACACTATTTTTTTTTCTAATACAGTACCACTTGCCAGCTTCTCAGAATAGCAGCAGACATTCCACACTGGCTCTATGAAAACTGGCAGATGCTGGGGCCTGCTATGTGCTGGCCGTTGGACTCTCTTGCTGTACACCCTGCTCTGATGCTAACCCCAGGAGAGGGAACTTTTATCAATGAGGGGCCATGTTCCTTTCCAATCTTTCCTGGCTAATTGTGCTTGTTAATTGTCATTTCATTATTTATGTATTTATTATTAATTTATTCCATTATAATTATTCATCAAATAAACTTGAATATAAAAATCAAGTGGGTGACTGTTTTTATAAAAATTAAGTTGACTTCTCTGGAAAGATTCAATAAAGGTCATTCATAAACTATCCTGGTAAATTTGGTGTGGGTGAGAAAACTGTAAAATTGTGGAGAAAAAATGCAAAAACTCTAGGATTCTGCCCTCAGACTGCTTGGCAAGTGTCTTTAAAATCTTCTCCTTTTTATTTCTTCTTTCTTTCCTTTGTCTACTTTATTTGAACCTCAGATACAGGCACCATATTTAATCATTTTCTTGATTTAGTCATACACATTGAAGATTCAAAGATTGGGTTTGCCCTAGTCTCTCTTAACAGACAGAACTAGCCCTTATATATGTGAATTCCAATCATCGTAAACATGTCTATAACTACTTGTAAAATATATATTTATTTGCATCTATATTGAGCAAACATGAGTTTATACTGATGTTCCCAAATCTAATCTAGTACCACATGGTTCATTCTAGCTTTCTCCCCTGGCTTAACTGCTCTATCCTAGTCTGACAGTGAGGAACTGGCTCCCCATCATCCATCTCTTTTTTATTTGTTCAATGCCAGTATACATGTACAGTGGTTTTAAAATTGTTAGCTTAGATGGTTGTGGGAAACAACTTCACCAACTAAAGAACATTGATTATGTATAGTTTCCTTTGTTTATACTCTCAATATCTACTCATTTCTAAAATTACTTGGGTCTTTAATTTCTTTAACCAAAATTTTGTAATTTTTCATGTATGTGTATATATTCTGAATGCATTATGTTAGATTTATACATAAGCATTTCTTTAATTTTTTTGGTGTTAAGGAAGTGTTTATTGTGTTTGATTTTCAATATCCAAATTCTAATGTTCATTGCTGGTATATAGAAAACCAATTCATTCTTGTACATTCACCTTTTATCTTGTGACCTTGCTCTCCTTGTTTGTAGTACATTTTTTGTTTATTCTCTGGGGTTTTCGACCTAGGCAAACAAATACGGTTTTATTCCTTCTTCCCAAGCTGTGTATTTCTTGTGTCTTTATATATTTATTTATTTTGTCTTACTGTCCTCCTTATGACTTCTAGTAAAGTGTTGAGTGGAAGTGGTGAAAGAAGACATCCTCTTCTTGTTCCTGATCTTGGAGGAGAAGCATCCTATTTCTTACTATTTTTTATGTTAGCTGTAGGAGCTTTTCGTAGATGTCCCTTATCAAGTTGAAAAAGATCCCCTCTATTCTTAGTATTCTGAGAGTTTTTACTTGTGAATGGGTGTTGGATTTTGTCAAATGTTTTTACTACACCTATTCATAGGATCATATGATTCTTCTTTGGCCTTTTGGTGTGGTAAACTACATACATTGATTTTCAAATGTTGATCTCGGCTCACTGCAATGTCTGCCTCCTGAGTTCAAGTGATTCTTGTGCCTCAGCTCCTTAATAGCTGGAATTACAGGCACAGGCCACCGTTACTGGCTAATTTTTGCATTTTTAATAGAGATGTGGTTTCACCATGTTGGCCAGTCTGGTTTCAAACTCCTGACCTTAAGTTATCTGCCCTTCTTGGCCTCCCAAAGTGCTGGGATTAAAGGCGTGAACCATTGCGCCTGACTAAATGTAGGTCTTGTAAAATGTGCTGGTAAATATTCCTTCCTCTTTTATTGTTTTTCAAAGATATTGTATAGAATTTATATTATTTCTTTAAGTGTTTGGTAAAATTTACCTGAGAAAACCCCTGGATCTGGTGGGTTTTATTTGTTTTGTATTTAGTTTTTTTTTGTGTTTTGTTTTGTTTTGTTTTTGAGAGAGTCTCGCTTTGTCACCCAGGCTGGAGTGCAACCTCTGCCTCCTGGATTCAAGCAATTCTTTTGTCTCAGCCTCCCGAGTAACTGGGACTATGGATGCACACGCCACCACGTCTGGCTAATTTTTGTATTTTCAGTAGAGACAGGGTTTCACAATATTGACCAGGCTGGTCTGGAACTCCTGACTTCGTGATCCGCCCACCTCGCCCTCCCAAAGTGCTGGGATTACAAGCGTGAGCCACCATGCCCAATCATGTTTTTAGTTTTTAACTACTAATTTAAAATCATTAATAGATGTAAGACTACCCATGTTTTCTATTTCTCTTTGAATTAATTTTAGTAGTTACTATCTTTCAAAAAACTGATCGTTGCATCTAAGTTAATAGGTTTGTGGTACAAAGTTGTCTGCAATGCTTCACTGATTATTGAGCCAAGGGATCGGTAACCTCTATACTGATTATGACGTCTATGTTTTTTTCTTGGTTAGCCTGGAAAGAAGTTTATCGAATTTATTAATCTTTTCACAGAAATAGCTTTTGGCTTTGTTGATTTTCACCAGTTTTTTTGTTTGTTTTCAGTTTTATTAGTTCTCGCTCTAATATTAATAATTTTCTTCTTTCTGGTTGGCTTAATAAAAATTACCTAATTTTTCTGCTTCATTGAATTTGGCTTTCCATAGGCTTAATTTATTCTTAATCTAATTTCCTTACAGGGAAACATAAGTTATTAATTTCAGATTTTTTTTCTATAATGTGCATTTTAGCACTATGAATTTTCCTCTAAATACTGTTTTCACTTCATCCTCAAACCATGTTGTATTTTTATTTTTATTTAGTTAAAATATTTTGTAATTTATCTTAAGATGTCTTTAATCCATAATAATTATTTTAAAATGAATACTTTAATTCCCACATATTTTCAAAAATTTAGATATATTTTTATTAATTTCTAGCTTAATTCTCTTGCAGCCCCACAATATACTTCATATGATTTTTATTCTTTTAAGTTTATTATGATGTATTTTGTGGTCCAGAATGTGATCTATTTTAGTGACTGTTCCATGTGTATTTTACTGTTGTTGAATGGATCATTCTAAAATGTTCAATTTGATCACATTGTTTGCTTTTGTTGCTCGGGGTATCTGTTCTTATTTTCTTCCTGCTTGCTCTAGTAATTACTGAGAGATGTTGAAGACTCAAAGTGTATTAGTGGATTTGACTGTTTCTCCTTTTAGTTCTTTCAATTTTCTTTTTATGTATTGATATTATATGTTGTTAGGTGTGTATGGTAAGTCCATATTTAGTGAAGTCCACAGGTTCTTGGAAACTGCAACTTTTAGCAACATAACATAGAGCAGGTCTCCACATAATATGATTTCCTTCAATGCCATTTTGCTGTAACATTGATGCGGGAAAAATTGGTTTTGTTATCTATCATTTCATTTAAAGTAGTGGTTTTCCAGAACCTATGGATGACATTAAGGGAGGACTTACTGTACATGTTTAGGATTGTATCTTTTGGAGTATTGACACGTTTGTTATTCTGTAATGCCCCTCTTGATCCCTGATAATTTTTCTTTGTGTGATGTCTACTTGTTGGAATACAGCTATTGATTGATGTCAACATGGTATATTTTTCTCCATCTCTTTACTTTTAACCTATCTGAGTCTTCACATTTAAAGGGGTTTCTTAGAGACAGCATATGGTTGGATTTTATTGTTCTTGTTTTAGATACATATGATAAACTCTTTCAAATGTTATATTAAAACCACTTACACTTCGTGGCTTATAATCACTTACAGTGATTATAAATATAACTGGATTTAAATCTACCATCTATGTAAGTGTTCTCTATTGATTTCATTTGTTGTTTTCTTTTTTTCTGCCTTTTCTGCTTTTAATTGATTATATAATTCTATATTATCTACTGTTACCTATTTTTAAAAATTTATTCATTATTTGTCCTACCATTTATAATAAATATTTTTAAATGTTAAATATTAAATGTCAAATCCACCTGTCAACTGACACTATAGTGCTTAATATGTAGTACAGTTACCTTATAACAGAATATTCCTAATATCTCATTTCTATTCCTTCTGGTGATGCTTTCATTTCTCTTACCCAAATTCTATAATTACCCAGCAAATTATTATTGTTGTTTAAAAATTATATTTTATATCAATTATGAATAATGAAATAAAGTACTTTTATATCTTAACTTACTCTTTCTCAGCTGCCCTTCCTTTTGTGACATACAGCCATGCTTTTGGCCTATATTATTTTGTTTCTGCTTAAATAACTATTTTTAACATTATTTAAAGAACCAGTCTACTGGCAACTAATTAATTCCTTCAGTTATATTTGTCTGAGAAAATCTTTACTTTTTCACTTTTGAATATTCATTTTACAGGATTTAGAATTCTAGGTTGGTAGAGTTTTTTTTCCTTCTGTTATTTAAATATTTCACATCATTCTCTTCTTGTTTGAATAATTTCTGAAGAAAAGCCTCATGTAAGTCTTATCCCTGTTCCTGTATAGGTAAGTTGTTTTTCTCTCTCTTCAAGATTTAGCTTTGCCTTTAGTTTTCTGAAGTTTAAATATGATATGCTTAGGATGGTTTTGTTTTTATGTTTTTGTTTGTTTCGTATTTAACATCTTTGTTTTCTGAGCCTTTTAGCTCTGTGGTCTGCTGCCTGCCATTAAAATTGAAGAGTTTTTAAACTATCATTACTTCAAATATTTCTTCAGTTTTATTCCGTCTTTCTTCTTCTTCTGGTATGCTTCTCCTCCTTATGGTTTCTGAAGTTTTGATTGACTTATTTTCTATCGCACTGATTATTTTTCTCAACTGTGTTAACTCTACTAATGAATGCATTGGAGTCATTCTTATCTTCAGCTACCTGGTTTTTGATTTGTAGCACTTTCTTTTGGTTCTTTCTGATAGTTTCCATCTCTGCTGATACTGTCCTTCTAGCCTTGCATATTGTACCCATTTTCCATTAGCACCCTCACAATAATCATACTTATTTTAAATTTTTTGTGTTCCAGCGTCTATGTTTTATGTAAATTTGATCCCTACACTTGTTTTGGCACTTCAGATTGTGTGTGTTTTTGTGTTTGTTTTTGTTTTGTCTTTCGATATGCCTTGTAAAAATTTTTTGAAAACTGAATAAGTTGTATTGGGTAATGGGTACTGAGCTACAGAGACATTTAGTATGAGGATTTATGTTAATACGTTTGGAAATTTGAACTGTGTTTAATGTTTGTTGTAGCTATAAGTACCAGAGGTTTTATAATCTTCTATTGTTTTTATCTCCCCTCATGGTGTCAGGGCTATCCTTTTTACTGTTCTCCAGAGAAAGGTTGTGCCTTTTCCAGCTCTTTTAGCTCTCTATTATTATCCCGGAGGCTTGCTGGTGATGTAATATGCTAATTAAAGTCTCATTCTTCTAGTGGGCCTGTGTCTCAGGGATGAGTGAGATCTTCACAACTGTGTCTATCACTTATACCTGGTCTACCCTCTTTCCCATTTGCCCATTTCCTTCCATGGTTGTAGTGGGGTTTTTTTCTTGTTGTTGTTGTTGTTGTTTCTATTTCTGTGAAACCTGTCCTGGCTGACTATATTCTTGTTCTTGAGGTTTTTTTTCTTTCCATTGGCAAGACAGAAATTCTGGATTTTGCTGGAGTGAGGCAGAATTTATTTCCTCTGGGATAGTTTCAGAACCGTCCTCTGAAGGAGTCCTCCTCCTTGGAGATTGGGGTTCTGTTAGTGAGAAAAGTCTGAGAGTGCCTCACCGTGGTTACTCTTCTCCTCCTCAGTCAGGGCAATGAGGGAATTCTTCTCAGCTCTTCACTATGAGAATGTGGTAGGGCTCTTGTGGAGAAAGTCTATGAAAGCATAGTGCCCCTGCCACCACCACCTCTCCACGCCTGCAGCCCCCAGAGCTTCTCACTCCTGTGCTAGTTCACATGCAACCTCCAGTACTTCTTCACAATTACATGTGTTTCTACCAGTTCATGAATTCCAGAGACTTCAGCTCCATACAGGGAAATAATGGATCCTGTATCTCTTAGGATATGCCTATGGCTCTAGACTTTAGGGTTGTAGTAACCTAAGTTACGTATAAATTTAAAAGAAGTAATTGTTTTTTAGTTTTCTAGCTTTCATTAGTAAGAATGGAAGTGATGGTTTCCAAGCTCTTTCCATGCAAGAGCTGATACCAAAATAACCCATTGGTCTTTTAGCCACACAATTCTCCTGAATACCTGAGATGACCACAGATGATTCAGAATATTTGATTTTTGAGAGAATAACTAAAATTAAATGTAAAATGTTTTTAAATATGTTAAAATATCTTGGAGAATGTATCTGTAAACCTGAATTTGAAAAGAACTGTTTCTGGTGAATTCTCTTTCTGGAAGCACAGGGATATTTACATCAGGATTTTCAAACTGTTTCCTTGACAGGTTAAGTTGCTTTAGGTACTGTGAAAACAAAATACAATCTATCAAATAACGAAGATTTTAACTGCCTGAAGAAAGTATTCACTGCCTCTATATGTTTTCTATAGAAGAGTTATAATACATGAGTTCTGCTGCTAAAAATGTTTGAAAAACCTTAGTCCTTAATGATCTTTCAGAGCTCTTTGAACAAGGGTCGTGCTCCACAAGATGAATATGAGGTTCTTCAACAGCTGTGTAAAAATAAGCTGAGGAAAATGCTGTGTTAAAGTTGCACAGATTATTTACTTCAGCAATTTTAATATTCTAGTTTGTGTGGTGAAAATTCAGGAAGGGAACACAGTATATTGGATGCTTTATGTTTTTTAATTAAGGTAACAGTTGTATGGGCGTTTGTTTTGTTTTGTTTGTTTTTTGTAGGACATCAATCTATATTAGTGAGATAATTAGTTTCTTGTAATGAATGATACAATTTGAGAAACACTGGTCAAATTAATGATATTAAGATACATCTATTGAATGCATTACCTTTTTTCAGGCACTAAGTGCTTAGCAAGTATTCAATTACTCCATTTTTATAGACGAGACCTAAACCTTAGGCATGTGTTATACAACACGCCTAAGGTCATACAGGGAGTCACCAGGATTTGAACCCAGATTTGTCTGACCTTCTATTGTTGTAAAATCAGGATGCAATTTATTTCAAATTCTTCAAATATGTCTTTGGTCTACCAGTTTTCTGACCTTCTGGCCTACCTATTAGCTTTCAGTAATTTTAATTATTATATAGGCATTAACGTTTCCTGTAAAACAATTCCACAGTTTTGTCCATGTGGGGCCAATGGACTAGATAAACTAGGACACTTACAAATCTGAAATTTTCTCTTCTCTGAATTTTCACAGTTATATGCATCTTTTAATTTCCCAAGTTATTTTTCCTTTGATATTTTATTTCAAAATTTTTATTTGTCTAATTCAGTTTATTATCTTTTCTTTAACTTTTGATTCTCCAGCATTTTAGTTTCTGATTTCAACATAAATGGACTACTTCTATGTTTCATGTTGGATGTCCCCACCTTCTTGCCGCTGAACAGATGAAGGGAAAAGTGGTTGGGAGTAGTAAAAACTGATCAATTAGTATAATGGAAGACTACTCTTGGAGTGCAGGAGCCTGCTAGGAAGGAAAAATAGCCAAAGTCATGATATTTGTAAAGAAAAAAAAAAACATAAGTTATGTAGTGTGATTTATTTAACCTTTTATTTTCAAATACTTGTAGATCCACAGGAAGTAGCAGAGATAGGACAAGGCGATCTTCTGTACCCTTCACAGGGTTTTTTCCCCAGTGCTTACAAAGTAAATAATACAGCACAATATCAAAACCAGGAAATTCACATTGCTTCAATGTGTGTATACGGTTCTATGACATTTTATCACATCTGTAGATTCGTGTAACCACCACTGCAATCAAGACAGGACTATTCCATTATACTTGGTGGAATTTTTGAGTCATTGTACACTATGCTATGGATCCCGGCTGACATTTTTAAATGATCTTTTCCAGGGAATGGAATACAATGAACTGTAGCTTCTAAAGACCAGTCAATAAAAGAGACAACCAGTGATGTTCAAAAAATAGGAAGCAAAACTCTACTCTGAAATAGAGTTCTAGAAAAAATTATCGGAGACCTCAGATAAAGCATGCAAACACTGAGATTCTTTAAACTCCATGAGAGGAGAATAAAGAAATGAGTTGGGATAAAGACCGTAACATCAGAAATTAATTACCTTGTAAAAGCCATGTAGTAGGGTCCTTTTCTCTCTAACACCTAACTTTGAACCATCTGATGCTTTGGAAAGATGCATATTTCTAGAGGAAAGGCTGCACAGCTACTCTTACAAGGGTCTCTAGCATTGACTATCAACTGGACTTCATAATAAACATTAACCTAGAACTGCACTAAAATTCGGGGCAGATCTAAGCTTGTACATCTACCTGTACCTCTTTGCTCTAAATCTGGTATAATATATTGCTATTTTTAGTTCTCCAGTATTCTTAAACTTACTGTAACACCTTTTGTGTGTTGCATGCACAATTATCAGTTCAGTAGTGTATTTTGTCTCAAAGAGATTATAATAACACATATTCTAACTTGTAAATGTTGCTATGATTTCAAAATCATTGCTTTGCTGCATTCATTTGTAGCTCTAGCATTATTGGTTCTATTATACTGAAGACTGACAACATTCTTTAGTAAATAATTATTAGCTAGTGCTATTTTACCCTGTAAGCACAAACACTTGGTTACAGATTTTCTGATACAACCAATGTAAGGGCTTTTTTATTCAAGCTAAAATATACAACATAAAATGATAGTGTTTACAGATTTCTTATTTATTTATGACTGTTCAAGGAGGCACAGTTGGGATTAAATGGCACATGGAATAGACACAGAAAGCATACATTTCAAAGGACATTATACTGAATTATCACAATACATTAAAAGATGAAAATAACTCTGAAATATATTTTGGAAGCCACTGTTTTGTTTTAAGGTGATACTTAGTATGTGAATGTAGTTTCAAGCAATACTACGTAGGCCATGAAAATACAATTCAAAAAATAATTATTAACTCCAAAAACTAATATGATAAAATATGGCTACAGCTTAAACTATAAGAAATAAAACATTTAACTAAAATTCTGCAACTTCAGCAAATATGAATTCTTTTGCCCATAATCTTTCAGAACTTGTTTTATTCATACACAATTTTGCATTTATTAATCAAATGCAGTTTTATATTTTGCATCTTCTCATTGCCTATTCCTAAATAAGTTTTTTATTTTGGGTTAAATTAGTAGTTTTTAGGAAGTTTATAATATGAATTTAAATGTTCTCTAATATGTAAACAATTAGTTTCCAAGTTTTCACTGTTATTAGTACTTTAAAATAAAGTCTTCAGAGAGATAAATACCTCCTAGTTTTCTGTTACTGACTTAAACACAATCCCTTGATATACAATCATGAGTAGTCCTTAAATGTAGCTAGATGAAGAGAATGTTAACAGGGGCCCCTAAAATTTATTTAATATCCTCTCTTAAATTGAGGGGAATATTTTTTAAAATCACACTATGTATTTCAGTGATGTATGCTAGTTCGTATTTAAAGGAAGGCATCCCTTGTGTTCCTAAGTATCATTCATGTTCTTCACATTTAGTACAGTACAATGTTATAAAATTAAGGGAAAATATTCTCTTGAATGCCAACCTAGTACAGATACTCCAAGGTCACTCAGGGGTGTTGTTGTGGCAACCCTGCTTAGTGCTGCCAGGAAGCCACACCAGCCTTGGAAAGGGACAATTGTGTGGGCCTAGATTTCTTCTTTTTTTTCTTTCTTTTTTCTTTTTTTGAGACGGAGTCTCGCTCTGTCGCCCAGGCTGGAGTGCATGGCGCGATCTCTGCTCATTGCAAGCTCCACCTCCCAGGTTCATGCCATTCTCCTGCCTCAGCCTCCCGAGTAGCTGGGACTACAGGCGCCCGCAACCACGCTTGGCTCATTTTTTGTATTTTTAGTAGAGATGGGGTTTCACCGTGTTAGCCAGGATGGTCTCGATCTCCTAACCTCGTGATCCACGCATGTCGGCCTCCCAAAGTGCTGGGATTACAGGCGTGAGCCACCGCGCCCGGCCATGGGCCTAGATTTCTGAAGGTTGGGCAGCTGCGAGAATGTTGGCTGGAAAATTCATACAAAAATGCACATATTTATCTTGCTACGACAGAACATGTGATGCTGCTTTCTTGTTTTTACAGATTATTATTATTAAGCAATATCATAATAAATAAAAACTTTGGTAATATTTAATTTCAACATGAAATCAATATTTTTAGTCATTCATTTCAGGTTGTCTTTTCCGATGTATTTTGAAAAGCTGTATTTCCAAAGTATACAAATTTTGAAGAAAAAAACTGAAAATAAAAAAGCCATTTATAAATAGAAATAACCTTAAAAAAATAAGTCTGTTAAATAGCAAATATATAGGTATAACAAGTTATCAGTAGTTATGCAAATCCAATAAGCTATGGCCTACAAGAATGGGTGGACGGGGCTGCCACATTTTGCAAATATACAGAAAGCCCATTTAAATTTGGAATTCAGATAAACATGGATTTCTTTTTTAGAATACATCATGTAATAAGTGTATATTGTATAATGTTTGGGATATGCTTATATAAAAATGTCATGTGCTATTTATCAGAAATTGAAATCTAACTGTGTTCTCTCTTTTATCTGGCAATCTTATTTAAGACAGGAGACTCATTGGAATTCCGGTATTTTGGTAACTAATGCAATAAAGGTTTAGTTGAGATCATATTAAACTCTGACTTCATCACTCTATTCACATAAGCACAATACAGCCAAATAACCAAGGCAACAAATTTGACTTTATCTCTTTTTAAATTTGAATTTATCTTTTTCAGATTTTTTCCACTCTTCACCCACATATACACACACATATTCATGAAAACTAACCAGTTATTTGCAACATTTTGAATCTAGTTTTAAGAAGAAATGTATCTCTGTGATTGTTATTGCCTAGTTATTTATATCATAGGGTTTATAAAAGGTTCCACTAAGTAATGAAATGTTAGATGGCTTGTCTGATTTAAATAACCAAACTTTAAAAGGAGCTTATTCATTATTATATATAAAGCAATTTTCCAAGAGCACAGCTGTGCAATTTTATTCCATTGAAACCTCCTCCCACTTAGCAAAATATTTAGATATGTAGACATATAGATAGAGAATTATAATAGGGCAGAGAGGAAATAGACAATGATTAAAGGATAAATTCCACTTGCCACAACATCTTTTCATGATTTTCCCCCCTATAAATCTGCTGCCTTTCGGGTGTTTGGTGGCTAAAAGAGCAGTGAGAGCTTGTCGCTGAAGCATGTTGTTGCAAATGCTTTATACCCTGCCTTTCTCCCAGTGACTCTCTTGCTTTCTTTCCTAATGGTATCATTTGCCACTCACAGAACTGTTGCAGGAAACACAGAAATCTGATCAAAGGTCATTGGTATTGATAGTGCTTACTTAGCAGGTGCCTCGGCAATCAGTTTTAATGAGTTTGAGCCCTACTTATTTCTTCTCCTGCTACTAGTCTATTGACAAAAAATAAATAAATAAGTGGCAGAGGTGGCAGTGACACCACAGGCACAAAATTCCTTGATAAGCTTTCATTTAAAGAGCCAAGAGGCAAAACCCAAAATAACTCCTGATGCATGTGTTCCTGTGACAGAGGCAGTTAGAGGAGGCTTAGGAAACTCATCTTTGAGTGATAGTGAAGACTCCATATGCCTTTGGCCTCATTATTATTCCACAAGGCTCACCTGCAAAGTGTATCCGGATGTAAGGTGCAAATTGAAGTGATTCTTTTAATCACAAAGTTTCAAATGGGAGCAGCACGGGAGATCACCACCCAAATTTTCAGGTGTTCAATGCCGTTTTCAGGCAGGCTCACTTGTTTTTTTTTAATCAAACCCTGAATGTCCTGCTCACCATCACTTGTTCATCTTTTTATTCATTTTTTTAAAACATCTGGGATTTTTTTAGGTGACCTAGATCAGCAGCAATCGATGATAAATAGAGTTGTGAGTTGCTGCCAAATCTTGGATGGGTGGGCCAAAAACCACATAGATAAAAAAGCAAAAATTATTTAAACCTTTGCCAAGGAAAGGGCACTCACTATAACTATTATGGCTTATTTAAAAAGCAACAATAGGTCACAACTTATGTGCTATCTACTTCCTTTAATTGATGCCTTCATCTGATCAGTTATTCTTCAAAAATGTTATTAGAACACTGTCTCTGCGTATGCTTGTGTGGGAGACATGAAGTTAAGCAGTAGATAGTGCTGAACGCGGGCTATGATCTTTGCCCCAGTGGAGTCTAGTGATAATTATGTGTTTACTTTTACGAGTTTGCTAAAACCTAAGTTAATGTCTCTGATTTTATGCCGAACTTCTTAACTCTTGATTCGATTTTTAAGAGAAGTTCTGTGGTAGAACCTATTGAGTTTAATGCTTATTTTACGTGGATAATTGCTTGGGGCAGGGATAATCTTTTTTGACCACTGGGGTATGTTAGTTATCTATTGCTAGGTAGCAAATTATGCCAGCTTAGTGATAAAAACCAACAAGTATTTATCTCACTTCGTTTCTGGAGGTCAGGAATGCAAGTGCGGCTCAGCTGCTGGTCCTGGCTCAGCGCCTCCCCTCGGTTTGCACTGAAGGTGTGGGCCAATGCTGCAGTTATCTGGAGGTCTGGCTAAGCTGGTGATCCGCTTAAAGTGCACTTAAAGTGACCAGTGGCTGGGGACTTTGGTTCCTCACTGCAAATGAATCTCCATAGCGCTGTTTACAATACAGCAGCTGGCTTCTTTAAGAACAAAGGGAGCAGAAGTGAGAGAAAGTCCATGAAAAAGCGCTGCATTGCCTTTTATAATCTAACAGTGGAGGTGACACACCATCATTTCTGCCATGTTTTATTGGTCACACAGACCAACTCTGGTACAATGTAGGAAGGGATTACACAGAGAGGTAACACCAGAAGATGGGAAACATTGGAGGGTTCCTCTAAGAGGCGGCTACCACCTGTGGTTTTCATAATACCAAATATGGAAAAGTTTTACTATGTTAATTTGCAACAGCTAACAAAGTCAGTGGATAAATGATAGGGTTTTCCTCCGTCAACGAAATAAAATTGTTTAACAATTGTTACTGTGCTGCCTTCTTAATTGATTAAATTGGTTTAGTTATGGGTCACCTTCTGAATCTCATATTGGTGTGCCCTTCTGTGCAGTCCAAGTGAAAGTTTCTCTTTCAGGTTGTTAAAAAAACATTTCTTCTTGTTATAAAAATCATGTAGGGCTATATTAGTTTTCTGTTGCTAATATGATTTATTACATAAACTTAGTGGCTTCAAACAACATCATTTTTTCTCACAGTGTCTATAGTTTGGACCTGATGGGGACCTCACCTCATGCTTTCAGAGGATTGGACTCAAGGTGCTGGCTGGGTTGCATTCCTTACTAGAGACCCTGAAGAGGAATATTCTTCCACTGACATCCAGGTGTTTGGCTGAATTCCGTTCCTTTTAGTTGCAGGTCCGAGGTCCTGTTTACTTGGTAGCTGTCAGATGGAGCCTGGTCTTTGCTGCCTGGAGCGCCTATGTTTCTCCTGTGCTTTCCATATATCTTGGCCCAGCAATAGCAGGTCAAGTCTCTCTCATGTTTTGAATCTGACTTCTCCTTCTGCCCCGTTTGCCTTCAATCAAAGAAATTTATTTGAATTTAGGGGTTTTATGTGATTAGATTTTGCCCACCCAGAAAACTCCAGATCATCTATCTTAAGGTTCTGATCAGTCCAGTATTTGCAGCCGGGTACTTTTGTCACATTCCACTTCCCGCCAATAGAATTTGAGAGCCTTCCTTCATTTGGTCTTCTCTTTGTCCCATGAAGTTTCTCCTGGCGCACAATTCTTGAGAACCTTGTGTATGTTGTGTGAATTTCAGAGGTTCAATCCATTAGTCAGAAGCACTATCCATAAATCTCTTCGAGGTAATGTCGCCTGTATCTTTGGCTTCTGCTGAGATGAACTAACCCCTCGATCTTCCTAAAGGCCCTCTGGTTTCAGAGGATCTGGGAGGCACACCTTCAGTCTCTTCAAAGAGCCCTTTGTGTGACTCAACAAGCTGATATTTTGATATTTCTGAGGTTTTACCTAAAAAAAGGAAAACACACACACACACACACACAAAACTGTAGGCCAGGCAAGGTGGCTCATGCCTGTAATCCTAGCACTTGGGGAGGCTGAGGCTGGCGAATCGCTTGAGCCCAGGGGTTCAAGACCAGCCTGGACAACACAGAGAAACCCTATCTCTACAAAACACACAAAAAACTAGCCAGGTATGATGGTGTGCACCTGCAGTCCCAGCTACTCAGGGGGTTGAGGTGGGAGGATGGCTTGAGCTCAGGAGTTTGAGGCTGCAGTAAGGCATGACTGCACCTCTGCACTCCAGCTTGGTTGACAGAGCAAGACACAGCCTCAAAAATAATAATAATAATAATTATTATTATTAATATTTCCATTTTTTGTCTTTTGCCACCTGGATAGCCAAGAATTCCCCAAATCATCAAGTCTTGGTCTCTTTTTATTTAAAAGGTTTTTCTCAATATATCGCTCTTCTTTCATTTTACTACCAATAGCATAAAGGAACTAGAAGCTTTCAAACGGAAATGTTTTTTTGAAATCTCCTTAACTAATTATCTAAGTTCACCTCTTACAAGTTATGCTTTCCCCATAACTGCAGGACAATTCTGTTCAGCTTTCTGCTGCCATACAGCAAAGATGTGTCTTGCTTGTGTTTCACATAGCACGGAAAACTTCCTTCTGAGCCCTCACCAACAGCACCTTTAATATCCATATATTTCTACTCACAGTGTGCTCGTGACAATGTAGGTCTTCTTTAATATGATGTGCGTTCCCTCTTTAATGCTCCTTCATTGATCTAAAAATACTATGATTTATTTTGATACTGGTATAGGGCAGAAAAGATTTGTTTTCTCACCCATGACTAGGTTCATATCTAAGGCACCTATAACAAAAGACAGATTAACAAAAGAAAAGCATACACATTTTCATGCAAGTTTTATGTGACACGGGAGCCTTCAGAAATGAAGACCTAAAAAAAGAGGTAAACTCGTGCATTTTTATGCTTAGGCCTGACGAAGAGTAGATAGCTATGAAGTGTGATTGGATGAGGGGTCTTATCTCATTATGAAGAGTAGATAGCTATGAAGTGTGATTGGATGAGGGGTCTTATCTCATTATGAAGAGTAGATAGCTATGAAGTGTGATTGGATGAGGGGTCTTATCTCATTATAATAGACTGGGGGCAACTTAGCAAGGTTTGTTTTTTTGTTTTTTGTTTTTTCCAGATTCTCCTAGGCATCCTTGTGTCTTCAGAGATAAGGATATTAATGAGAGTCTGACAACACTCCTCCAGATGAAGGTCAGAGAATTCTTTTATGGCCTGCTTTAGGTGAGAAGGGTGGGAGAAGGTGAGATTGACCTTTCTGCCTCTGCTGTTTTCTCAAATGCTAAGATGCTACATTTTGGGGTAGCATAACCTAAACCCCATAACTGGCACACCTCACAAAATATTCTTCAGAACCTTAGAGACTTTATAAATACACATCTAAAATAATCTACAAATATTCCGTTTCTAAAGTAAATTTATGTGTACTGCCTCTTCTAGTGATGACAGACATTGCAACTGACAAAGACACTCTTTCCTTCTGAGTCCAGACACTGTCTCACCATCATGCTAAGCAGTGCTCTCCAGGCATCATTAATAAACCCTAAGTTTTTCATGTGGAAGAAAATTATTTTGCAAATACTACTTCCTCATACTATTATCTAGCATAATCATTGTAATAATATTAAACAGAAACATGCCTAAAAATACAAAACCAAAAAAATTAAGATGTCTTATATGATCACTTGATGAAGCCTCTTAATTTAACTACATATAATACAAAGAAAAATTTTTCCTATAATTTTTGAACTCTTACTTTTATCTTAAAAAAATGATCATTATGAAAAAACTCAAGCAACACAGAATAATACAAACAATAAATCAAGAACTACCCTCATTTCCCATTACCCAGAAATCAAAACTCAACATTCGCTGGAGATCATTCTGGATATCTCTCTCTTCCTATATTTGCATAGGATGATAGATGAACAGACAGAATTATTCATAAAAATAAAAAATTACAAAGACAGAACATAATGCACATGTGTTTCATATAAATGACTACATTTTGTTTTATTTGAATCACAGAAAAAAAGATTAAAATTGAAATAGTGGTTAAATATCAAGTAGATGTTTATTCATCTATGAGAATTTTTTTATCATTTTCTAAAAGGTATTTATATTTTATTTATTTTTTAGAGATGAAATCTCAGTAGGCTGCCCAGGCTGGAGTGCAGTGGCTACTCACTGGAATGATCTCGTGCATAACAGCCTCTAACTCCCAGGCTCAATCAGCCTCTTGCCCCAGTCTCCCAAGTAATGGGACTACTGGCATGTGACATTGTGTCCAGCTCATTTAAGAAATTTTTAAAGGACTCTTCTAAAATAAAATAAAAATCATTTGGGTGTTAGGGACATTTGTTTTGTTTGGTAATTATGCATTTCAACTTTAGCAGTAGGTTTGTCTCCCTGCTAAGAAAAATAATAAATTCAATTAAATATTCTTATACAAGCTGGCCTCATATTTTTTTTGATTTTTGTTAGTCATGGATGTATTTTTAAATTGTCAACATGGTAGATAGTATAGTAATAGCATATTGTATAGTTAGTCTTGATTTTATATTTTAAATAACTCCATGTTCACTTTCAGCTCTTGTCATACAGCCTCCAGCGTTCAGTTCTTTTATTTCATCTCAGGATTGGTTGAATTTCATCCTCAAATAACATCCTTTTATTTTTTTTCAAAAAGGATTATTGGTGTCAGTTTGGTGCCTTTGAAGTTAAAGAAAACCTCATCTGATGATAAAATTCTTGAGACATTCTTTCCTTCAGATCTTTGTTGACATTGATCTCCTGTCTACAGGAATTTAGCATTGTGGTGGAGAAGTCAAAGTCAAGATAATGTTGGTCTGTTTAGGTGATTTGTTTTTCTGCTTAATTGCTCATAGTTTAGCCTTGAAATTAAATGACTTCGCCAGAATTGACTTTACCAGTGTTTGTTTTGTTTGTCTTTCCAAACTGGAAATGAAAACTCTTTAGATCTGTAGATTTGAATTATGAATTCAGAAAACATTTCTTCTAATATATTTGAACTGGTATCTTTTTTCTTGTCCCTTTTCAGCTTTCTTCTTCAGAAGCACCCATTTTTGTATGTTGGATCTCTTTTATCTAGTGTCCAATCATTGTAATTTCTATGTACCATTGTTTACTTCACTTCATTTTATATAATTTTCTCAAATCTGCCTCTACATCCTGATGATCTAATCAGTTTTGTTTACTGAAATATATATTTCACCTTTATAATGGTATTATTTTTCCCTTTGCCATCTTTCTTACATTCTACCAGTTCACTTTTATTTTTTGTAGTATAATTTATATGAAGAAAAGGTCAGTCATTACTGTTGTGTGAGTGTTAAAAAATGTATAAAGGTGTGTTACCACCACTACACACAGCAAAAGACAGAATTCTCTTGAACACATTCAAAGTTCCTAACAATCCCTTTGTAGACAATCTACTTTCCCATCCTAAGGCCTTGGCAACCACTAAACTTTTTTGATTTGATAGTTTTGCTTTTTCCAAAATACTACATAAATGAAATGGTACAGAATATGATGTTGAGTCTTGTTTCTTTTACTTAGCATACTGCATTTTTAATACAACACTATTGCTTTGTTCAGCAATCTGTTCCTCTTTAATGCTGAATAATATTCCATTGCATGAATGTAACAATTGTTTGTTTAATCCATTCATCAACTGAAGGACATTTAGATTATTTCCATTTGTTGGTGATTATGAATTAAGCCTTAAAAACATGCACTGCACATACAGCTTTTCGTGTGAATATGACTTTTTATCTTTGTCATATAATGA
>NW_012109807.1:2456524-2457968 GCF_000951045.1 Mandrillus leucophaeus | reverse complement strand
TATTTTATTATTTTATTATTATTCTTTTTTTTTCTTTTCTTTTTATGGAGTCTCACCCAGGCTGGAGTGCAGTGGCACACTCTTGGCTCACTGCAACCGTCGCTTTCGGGATTCAACTGATTTTCCCGCCTCAGCCTGCTGAGTAGCTGGGATTCCAGGCACCCTCATCATGTCTGGCTAATTTTTGTATTTTTAGTAGAGACAGGGTTTCACTATGTTGGCCAGGCTGGTCTTGACCTCCTGACCTCAGGTGATCCTCCTGCCTCGGCCTTTCAAAGTGCTGGGATTACAGGCGTGAGCCACGCGGCATCTGTTGTTCTTTAAAATCATCATTTTTCTAATGTTCTCATTCTCTGCGGGCTAGTTTAAGGGCCAATTCAAAAAATAAATTTTCACACTGTGAAATCCGCGAGATGAAGAGAACATCTATAAAATATCCATACTGTGCATCTGTGAATAATCTTTTTTTTTCACATCAGTGACAGTACAAAGTAGGTGGAGTTTTAATAGATACTTCAGCAAATTACAGATCACAGCATGTTATGTATCTTCAAGGTAAATATTCAAAACTATCAAGAGAATACTTTATTTCATCTTTAATGAAGTGGGCTGTTTATTCAAAAAGCTTACAGGGCTAAATCCTGTAACCTGAGATAATCCAGGTACTAAATCTTTAGATTTGTTTTAACAGATACATATAATGGGATCGATCATTTAAAAATGCAATCAGTTTCTCTGCAAATTGTCCTTTGCTTTATTCATTTGCATGTATACACTTGAGGTATAGGAATTCAAATTCCTTATTCTCAGTTACTATAAGGTATTTTGCTGCCTTGCTGAAAATGTAACATTCATATTACATTTTTCTTGCGTAATTTTAATGATCTTATAATGATATGATTAACATTTAGATAAACTAAATATTTACTAAGAGAAGGGAAATATAGATGTTAATTTGTTTTGTTCTCTCTTTACTACATTGGAAACTTCGGAGACCTGCTGTTTAATATAAAGATTAGTTCACTCCGTCAAGAACTCTTTTGAAAAAAATCATGTTTCATTTGTCATTTCCCTCAAACATTGAATAATGGCTTAAATGATGTCAAATTCTCTCAGCAAGGTGGGAACGCGGGACTTGGAAGCGTTATTATTTATTAGTTCTAGTTTCATTTAATAATAAAATTTTGGATTACATAAGTATTTCAAAAAGAACGAGATATTCTTTTCTGCATTGGCTGATTTGTGGAGCCAAATGATAACGTACTTATGTCTAATTCTGGCCCAAACCTTAAAAAAATGTACCCCCAAATCACTTTACAAGGCATACAAATTATACTCTTCTGAATGGATTTCATAGACTTTCCAGAAAAATTTCAAAATGGAGTAGGAATTGAAGAGGACCCTGAATATTCACAATCATTTGCATGCTGCCTTTTGGTCAACA
>NW_012109807.1:2454760-2456474 GCF_000951045.1 Mandrillus leucophaeus | reverse complement strand
TGGTGTATAGTGGTATCTCATTATAGTTTTAAGTTGTATTTCCTTAATGACTAACCATGTTAATTTTCTTTTTATGTGTTTATTTGCTCTCTACGTACATATCTCATCTTTGATTAAATGTCTGTTCAAATCCTTTTCCCATTGCTTTTACCTGGATATTTGATTTCGTATCATTTATGCTTGAGTGTTCCCTGTATAGTCTGAATATATACACAGACTTATTTTCCATGAATATTTTCTCAAAATGTATGTATTTGCTTTCCTTCTATTAACAATATTGTTCAAAGAACAGAAGATTTTCAGTTTGATGTCTAAATACTATTTTTTCTTCTATTTATCATATTTTTGGTGTCTTATCTAAAAACTGTTTGCCTTCTTCAATGTCAAAAATACCATTTTCTCTGTTTCCTTTGAGATGTTTTATCATTTTAGGCTTTACATTTTGGTGTATAATTCCTTCAGAGTTAATTTTTATATTTGATGCGGGTATAGGAAAAGGTTCTTTGTCTTCTTTATTTTTTTATTTTTGTGAGACGGAGTCTCGCTCTGTCACCCAGGCTGGAGTGCAGTGGCGATCATCGCTTACTGTAATCTCTGCCTCTCAGGTTCAAGTGATTCTCCTGCCTCAGCCTTTTGAGTAGCTGGGACTACAGGCGCATGCCACCGCGCCCTGCTAATTTTTTGTAATTTTAGTAGAGACAGGGTTTCACCATGTTAGCCAGGATGATCTCGATCTCTTGACCTCGTGATTTGCCCGCCTCAACCTCCCAACACCTGGGATTACAGGTGTGAGCCACCGTGCCCAGCCAGTTATTTGTCTTTTAGTTGCATGTAGACATCCAATTGTTCCAGCTCCTTCTGTTGAAAAGACTCTTTTTATATATAATTACTTTTTTTCACCTTTGTCAAAAATAATTTGACTTTATAGTATGGATCATTTTCTGGCCTCTGTCTCAATGTGCCCTTTCCCAATACCATACTGTCCTGATTGTTGTGGCTTTAAACAGGAAATCAGGTAACTTATTATTATTATTTAAATTATTATTTAAATATTATTATTCTCCAACTTATTATCTTTCAAAATTGTTTGGGCTATTCTACTTCATTGCCTCTTCCCTATAAACTTGAAAAATCAGTGTGCCAACTTTTTTTTAAGTTCTTTTGGAATTTCGTTTAGGACTAGAATCAACCTCCTATAGATCAAAGGGAAACTGACATCTTAGTAACATTGAGTCATGTAACTGATAACATGCTATAACTCAAGTTAGGTCTTTTTGAATTTCTTTCATCAGTGTTTTATAGTTTTCACCACAGATGTCCTGTGCATATTTTGATAGATTTTTTATTTAAATGTTTCATTCTTGTGTTACTGTCATTAATAATTTTTTTTAAATTTTCCAATTCCAACTCTCATCACTGCTGTATAGAAATTCAATTTATTTTTATTCATTTTGTGTTCTGTGATCCTTTCTAGTAACTTTTTCGAGACTGTTATTTTCTAAATATGCAATAATGTCATCTGTGAATACCGACAGTATTTTAGTCATTCCTTTTCAATTTGTATGGCTTTTATTCTTTTATCTTGCTTTATTTTAGTCTCCGGTCATCTTCAATAAAATGATGGAGTAGAGTTGCTCTATTCATATATGTTCCACATCTCTCTCTACATTACACACATACACGCACATGCACTTGTGTGTGTGTGTGTGTGTGT
>NW_012109807.1:2450524-2452510 GCF_000951045.1 Mandrillus leucophaeus | reverse complement strand
TTTCATAGACTTTCCAGAAAAATTTCAAAATGGAGTAGGAATTGAAGAGGACCCTGAATATTCACAATCATTTGCATGCTGCCTTTTGGTCAACAGAGAGATAGGACATCTTGCCCCCGGGAAGGGAGAGCACCAAGTGTGGAGCGGTTCTATTCTTCACTTCTTTCTTTTATTTTTAAAGCGATTTGAAAATACCTCATTTGTATGCACTTCCTGAAAGTCGTATATGTTAAGATTGGCTACATATAAGAGATCAGCCTGAAACTAAATGACAGCTTTGCCAACGTAAGAATTGATCCAAATCCTTCTATGGAAAACAAAAATTGCATTTAATGAAAAGTTAAGTGCCTAGTTTTATCCATCTATAATTGGAAATGGAATTAAAACAAATTGCTACAAACAAGGAGTTGTAATAAAAATGTCAACTCAGCATTACATTTTTTTTTTTTCCCTGAGATACCACCATCCACTTGTAAGTGGAATCATCTGTATTGCAGGAGCTGAGGGGAATGACAGAAGAGTGGAGAGGAATGCTTTCTGATAAATCAACTACAGACTCAACATGAATCGTCAAATTTAATAATTTAAAGATTCATGAAGAAATAAGTGATGCCAAATGTGCTTTAAGAAAAATATCTGTTTAAATGATATTAATGGTAAGGTAGAATATAGCAAGGTGAACCACACTGATAATATTAAATTACCCCAAGAGGTTCCCTAGTCAGAATCCCCATGCAGAAATCTGCTTGCCAACTGTCGTTCTTTTTCCCATTGGTTTAGTTAAGGGTTGAAGTTCTTCTTGAAGTTTCTTTTTTAATCATCAGATCCCGACCTTACAGTTTTTGCTGACTACTTTCCTTCAGGCTGTCTTTGCTCCTGTCAATTTAGGATTTCCAGGGAATTATTCTTCTTTGAAATGCATATTCCAGGCTTGCAATGCTGGCATATGTACACTGTAGAGTAATTGTGGAGGCCAAATGTTTAATTACACATGACAGCTGGAGCTGTAGGAGTCCGAGGCTTGCTTGAAAACAACGTATGCCCTATGCAGCCTTAAGAGAAGGAACACAATTTACACACACACACACACACACACACACACAATTTTGTTCTACATTTTGCCCACTACATTAAAAAATATATATATATCAGCTACAGCTTTAATAGAAGTTCAACTATTCACACTTGAATGTATTTAAGTAAGCAATATAAAAGCATTTTTTCCTCAAATCCAACCATGCGTTTTTACCAAAAATGCAGCTAAAAATTCTGGAAGACCTTTTCTTCCCCTGTGAAGGGTTAGAAGATAACATTTGGCTTAGGAAAACAAGTGGTATAAAGACAAAATATAACTCATGGGAACACACTACCGAAGAGTTATTAATGAAAACCAATGAAAAAGGATCAATTGAAAATGTTGAGGGCCACAATTTTCATTATATTGTTGCCAGTAAAATATACCCATCTCTTTCATAGTTACAAATTACCGTATCTCCAGCACATTTATGTACCCACAAGAGGGGAAACAATGTGACATTGTTGCAATGTTATGTTTCACATTTAGGTTAAACATAAATGTTTAAGTTTCCCTTAGACGTGTTGACACTACAGATTTGGTAATAGCTATTTCTCCCCAAATATCACCCACTGAACGTCAGTAGATGATCATGGAGCAATCCTTGAATGTTTTGATAGTAAAAATACTGATGGCTTTCAGTTTCCAGGATTGTATTGTGAATTTTAAATGCTTATTGAATCCTCGTAACCAATCTTCCCACATGTTCTGACTTTACGACATCTTTGGTCCCCACTTGCCTGATAAGAAAAAGCATGTCCAGATAGGTTAAGAAACTTGCTGAGGTAACATAAAAATAAGTGGTAGGGCTGGAATCCCAGAGGCCAGGTTTCTCTATATACCTTATTATATTGCCTTCAGTATTTATCTCTGTCTTTTTGCATTTGTCAATGAAATGGAATATTTACAAT
>NW_012109807.1:2442455-2450179 GCF_000951045.1 Mandrillus leucophaeus | reverse complement strand
TCCTTTTTTTTTTTCTTTTGAGACAGAGTCTTGCTCTGTTGCCCAGGCTGGAGTGCAGTGGTGTGATCTCGGCTCATTGCAACCTCCATCTCCCGGGTTCAAGCTATTCTTGTGCCTCAGTCTCCTGAGAAGCCAGGATTACCGGTGTCTGCCACCATACCCTGCTAATTTTTGTATTCTTAGTATAGACGGAGTTCCGCCATGTTGGCCAGGCTAGTCTTGAACTCCTGACCTCAGATGATCCACCTGCCTCGGCCTCCCAAAGTGCTGGGATTACAGGCGTGAGCTACTGCACCCAGCCGCACAGGACTATTTCAAACTGAGATGTAGTTTAGATTATCTATGACTAGAAAACAAAACACATGTAAAGTAGAGATTCGGCTAATATGGGCAAGTAAGTGTCATGTCGAATCCACTTTCCACTTCCTTCAATAGAAATATCTTCTATAATATCTTTTAAATTTATTTTTATTTTCATTTTTAATGTTTTTCTGGGCATATTTTACTTCCAAATAAATGCTTTACATACATCTAGGAATTTTCTAGAAATCCGTGAAGGACCGATGCCTCCTTTTCCCATTGTCACTGTAGCTTTGCTGGGCCACCAAGAGTGGCACCACTTTATCTTCATTCTGCCATATAGTACTTACCAGTTTGTATCATGCCAAACAAGGCTTTCTTTCTACCTTTGTCAAGAAACAAATAACAACAGCTATCTTTATCAATTTGTAATGAGAATGTATCACCCCTGCAGTTCAAGCTAAAAGAGAACAGGATGAACTGTAACAATGAGAGCTTTCAGGGACTAGCTCTGGGTAGAATTGGAAAGACACTTGCTTTCATCGTTTCCTGATTGAGTAAAGGTAAACGACATCCTGGCACTCTCTGCAATGCACTTGGCAATCATGGTTTGGCATCAAATTGCAGAGTTTACCTACAAAATGAAGCATTTATTTAATTTTAAAACGGTAGAAAATCTATGACATTTACTCATTTGCCAACTCTAAAATATAAAAATGTGAAATCACTTCAAATTGTTCAATATCATTTTAAAGTGTATTCCATTTGTGTAATTGTATTGGGGTCACCTGGTATTTCAAAGTTTTTGAGTAATTTCTTTTATTTTTTTTTGCAACTGGAAATAGTTTTCTTTGATTTTTTTGAAAGAGTCTTCAATATTTAGTTATTTGCTTTATTTTAAAGTTAAGGTTCAAATGTGTTAATACTAAATTACCAATAGATCAACAATGGTTTAAACTTTATTGTATACTTTAGATAAGATCTCGTCTGTTTTTTGTTCTGTTAAGAGATGGAGTCTTTTGGTTACAACTCTCTCTCGGTGCCATTTGTGAGGACCTCAACCAGGAATGCTGTTTGGTGTTGGAAACAAGAGACTTGAAACCATTTTGTGGGACAAATTTTGACAAAAGAAAATTAATTTTTTACAAAAAGCATTATTTATAAGATACTATTATCACCAAGAAGGGAGAAATTGTCTTTCTAATTGCAGGAATTGAGATTTAAACTTTCAAAGACCATCACCAAATCTAACTTATTTTAGCTCATGGTAGAACAAATAGCAAAGAAACAAATTTACCCATCAAAATACTCTTCTACCCTGAGCAGAGTAAGGCTGATAAGGAAGGAAGGAAGATAAGCAGGGTCATTACTGTGATGGGCAGGTTCTTCACAAATAAAAGCTAACGACAAGGCCAAGCTGGGAATTTCTTGGTTCGTTTTAAGAAGGTAGATATTTTGTAGTTAGTGGTGAATTTTTATGACATAGTTGATCAATTTGAGTAATTAAGCCAATCTTCCTTCCCTGATTTTTCTTCCAAATTGTCCAAATCAAACTAAAAATTTTCTGGGTAATGTAGACAAAATACCTAGTTGGCTTTGGTTTTACTTACCCAACCTGTAGAATCAGACAGACCTTCCGGGAAGTTCTCTCCTACCTACTGCTGTATTTTTACTGTCTCTATCTCCTCACTCTAGTGTCTTTGTTCATAGCCATATATTCCATGACAAATAACTACTTCTGGATAAAAACTTGAAAATTGATACATATTTGATCTGTACATTAAGTAATTGAGTATATATAAATAAAACTGATTTTGGTGTGCTTTTAAATAAATTTTTGAAATTCAGGCAGTAAATTTTAATGTCTTCTATTTGAGAAATATAAAATGCATCTTCATAAAAATTTACTTAGTAGAAAACATAAAGTCAAGTGGTATAGAATCACATGAAGATAATTTAAATTCTGTGACTTAAAAAAATGACTTAGTAATTATAAAATTGGTTTTCAATTGATTGAGTCATTGAAAAGAATTAGCCTGAGAGATATATGTTTGGGAAGTCTTTTTGTTTGTTGGTTGGTTTTCTAAATTTCTTAGTAAATTAACTGCACAACTGTAACTTCCGCGTATATCCAAAGATTTCTAGTCATGAGACTGAATTGGCAATGTGTAATGGATATTGCACAATGTGTAAGGGATATTAGAAAAATTGATAACTGTGGAGTAAAAAATACTTTTTGCCTTTGTTTCAGCAGTTTTAAGCTAAGTAAATGCTAAACCTTTGGCAAGTCAGTTAACTTTTCTGTGACATGCTTTGCACATCTGTGAAATGAAAAATATAAGTACCAACCATTTCGAGTTCCCGCTACTGAAATCCAGGTAGTATTCACATCTATCTTTTCCCTCTGAAACTGAACTGCTAAGCTTTGGGGGTAATCAGAAGTCTTAATCCTATTCTTTCTCTGGCACAGCTGAGCATCCTTTCCAGACGGTCAGTCCTTTCCAGACGGTCTGTTTATGGTCCCACTAATGGGGTGTCTGCTTCCCTTAGTCTGAAGTGATCAGAAACCATAATCCCATCCTTTTTCCCTGGCTGCCTTGTTTACTCAGCCTCCAGCATGACTAAGGTAGTACAGGCAGTGAATTTTAGGACTACTGGAGGTCGATGAAGGGAGGTCTGTGCAAGGAGGTGTTTCCTTTGGATGCCGCCTTCCCTGCTGAGTTGACTGTCCTCCCTTAGTGTCTTAGTGCACCTGGGTGGCTGTAACAAAACGCCATAAACTAGATGGCTTATCAACAATTGAAATTTATCTCTCACTGTTCTCATAGCTGGAAGTCCAAGATCAAGGTGCTCGCAGATTGGGCGTCTGGTGTGGGCTCTCTTCCTGGTTCATAGATGGCCGTCTTATTGCTGGGTCCTCACATGGTAGAAGGTGAGGGAGCCCTCTGAGGTCCTTTTCATAAGGACACTAATCCCATTCAAGAAAGCTCCACCACTATCACCTAATCACTCCCCAAAGCCGCCACCTCCAAATGCCATAACACTGGAGGTGAGGTTTCAACATAACAATTTTGGAGAAACACTAACCTTCAGAGCATAGCACTGAGATTCCTACCTAGAAATTCTGTACTCGCCTCTTCAAGTGACTCTCACTGATCAGTCCCCTTATGAAAACTCTAGGCCTTCAACAGAAGATCTCCAGGCTTGGTTCCCTCCTAGGTCCTAGTGCAAGGGAGCCCAGATGCTTGCACCTGTCTCAACACAGCCCCTGGGGCAGTCGAGATATTCTAACCCGTTGTACTTGGAAACTTGAGTGTTCCATTTTCAGTTCACCCTTCCAACCAGCAGTAAGTGGCAGGAACGTGGGGATGCTAGTTGCCTTGCTCAGTGACCTGTGAAGAAAACACAGCATTTGAAAAACTCAATTTTTCTTTAAGTCAATAAACTCTCTTGGACAAGTAGGTATCCATGATTGGGGTGATGTACGTTGTCTTATTAACCCTTTGCTGGCCTGATAACATCAAATGCACATATGCAGGAGTAAAACTAAATTGCTCTTATTGTGCCACCAGCTCTTGGTAAATCCTGTTTAGCATGTATATCCCATCCTCTCCCTCTACAGGGCGAGGTTGTCAGGCTTTCCAGCCACATTATCATAGATGCCATTGTGCATGGGCATAATAAAAAATATTGCACAACTGAGACATTATTACTATAGAGACATTATTACTATAGGGCTAGTTTGTATCTGCATTTCTTCAAAATCAAAGATGCCATCATTGTAAAATATATAGCATTATTATGACCACCAATAAGACACAAAAGGAAAACAATAATGCGATTAACCTGATAAAAAAAGTGATTTTTAAAATACATCCCAATTGCAGAGATGTTCAAATGTGAAAAAGTATGCATCCTAGAATCTACAAAACATAGCAAATAGAAGAAATATATACGCATTTATCTAAGGGGGTATAACAAATTAGACTTAAAAGGCATATATGCATTTCTTAACAAGTAACACAGGTAATTATTGCAACACAACATAACCGTAAGTTCAGTTCCAATGTGTCAATCAAGTTCACATAGTCCTTTTAGCTTTCTTTTGGAGGCTGGCTAACTAATTTGCATATAATATCATTTTGAATTTTTTCGATCTTAACACTCTTTGTCTTAACTTCTTTTCCTGAGTTAGGCTTACCTTTGCATTTAAGACCTCTTGAACTTACTTTTTTAAAGTTATTTTTTAATGAAAAAAAAATGATGTATGCTGTGTGTGTGTGCTTGTGCATACGTGTGTCTTAGGAGTCAAGGAATAAATAGGGCCACAATTAAGCTATGGCTTTCACGTGTGCCTGCTCATTGAGTGTGTTTATATCCTCAGAAGGAGTCCCTACAGAAGTCATTCACTTAGTGTCAAATACTAGGATTTGCACTCATGCTGTGTTCTGCATTATTGTGTAGCTCCTTAAGAATAATTCTATTGTGTCATTACTGAGAATCAGAAGGTCGAGATACAACTCATAAGTGATAATGTTTTGACAGTATAAGAAAAATGATAGAAAAAGAAAACTGTGAAGTGTCATGGCTACAAATTCAGAGAACACTAAAAGTCTTTGAAATTGTTAGCATGTTTTTCAAAATGGAGACTGTATTTCCACTAGCATCACTTCCTTTATTCAGGAATTGAATGTCTTTTCTGGGTATGAATCAGTGTCTTATGTTTTATTTTTCCATTCTTAAAAAATAACTTATTTGCATCTCTTTTGAGGTTATCACCCATCTTGAAGGGCTGGGGGTAAAATTCCTCACTAGCTTCTTTAAAACCATAAAAAGATATAGTGAAATATTTTTACCTTGGGAAGTTAACACTGTGTGGGTGTTTAGGATCATGTGTTTGTGACTATAAGGAATTCTCCCCTGGCTTCTAATTTACTACAGATTCAGAAAGCCATGTGTTGACCTACATGTCCAAGCTCAACAGACAAGTGTTTAAGAGCACAGGAAGTGACACAGAGAAACAAAGCAGGACACCTGTCTGGGTCACTGTTGACCCATCATGCTTAACTAATTTTTCAGTGATCTCTGACCCAGATTTCCACAGTTCCACAGGGATTTCTATCTTTCATCTAACAAATCCTACACCTGCATTCAATTAATGAAACAAAACTCAACTTTGTTATCTGATGAACTAAACTCCTGGAGCCATTGAGACAATTGTTTTAGTATTGTATTGACAAATCATCCTATTAACAACTGGCTACTACAAAAATCAATTAAAATCTTGGCTAACATGTTGGAATATAGTTAAACAAGTAGAAATGTGAATTAAAGAGTGAGTTAATAGTGTTTTAAAAATGTAGTTTGTAAATTAGTAGCAATTAGATCAAAATCAGAAATATATGTTGAAAATAAGAATGCTAAATTATAACATGCCATATGGAGCTGCTCTGTATTGAGTTTAATTTTATTTCATGCTGATGTACTTAGGAATATCAATGCTTTATTTCATTTTCTCTAACATATATGTCCAGATATCCTATTTCTCCTGATTCTTGACTATTATAAGGAATTGGTAAATTCCCTGTAAACCATTCTGGTTTTTTAGTTTACTGGTAAACTACTTTGTCAAATATTTAATATGTGGTGTGAAAAATAATTGAATCTCTGAACCTTTGGCCATAAAAGTGTTATTCATTAATTTGTTTACTTTTTATAGTAATTGCTTATGCATTTAGAATATTGCGATAAAATCCATGGTCAAGGGAATTTAAAACTGACTAGTATTTTGACTTTAGGAATTTAAAAAACCTTACTTTTATTCCTAAAGTCAAAAGTTTGATTTTTCAAATTTTTGGCTCAACAAAAGTTTAACTTTTCTTTTAGCTAGTATTAGAAAAAAACTGATAATCTCTTGTTATTTACTTCTGTCCCCTGAATAGCCCACTTAAATGATACTTTAAGCAAAAGTAAGTAAAATTAGGTGTGTTTATAAAGACAACATTATACTTAAGATGTTTAAGAATCATATAATTGAACTCTCAAAGCATACTTTCAGAAAGAATAATAAAAAAAACCACCCCTGAATGAGAGACAATGAAATCGTCAAGGAAAAACTATACTTCTTCCAAAGTATATTACCTTTAATGGCATTAAAACTGTCTAAAAACCTGGTACGTGTTGCTTTGGAGGGTGAGGGAAATTAATCTCACCTAGTCACTGATGTATTGCACTAGAAAGTGACTTGGAAACGTATAACTTTAAAATTTGAAAGAGAAGAAAGAATAATTTTACCACTGAGCGTGAACCAAATGTTTCATAGAGTTGTCAGTATGATATCTTTCCCTATAAATAGGTTTGCCGATTGCAGAAAGCACACATTTGTCTAAATGATACCTGATGTCTGTCATTCACGTAAATGATAGATTTTTTTCTCTCCTGCAAGATGCCATCAGTCAGTTTCGAAGAGGGAATATTGATAATCAAGTGAAAGAACAATTCACCTCCAGAAGTACAGAGACACAAATGTGAATACAAAAAGTAAAAATAAAATGCAAAGAATAAAAGGAGACGCAGAAACCATAAGGGCTCAAGTGCAACTTAAGTTCAGGTTACTGATTGAGAACCTAAAATAATAAAAATGGATTGTTAACACATGTGATTGTTAACACATAGTAATATTAGAAATACTTTCTAATATTACTAAGAGTTCTTCTACATACATTCTGTTTTCTGGCTCTTTTAGCTGCTTGCTTCACTGTCCTCTGTTTCAGAAGTTGCTGAAATTATTATCTAAACAGATATTTAGACATTAGGGATGTGGTTTCCAAATAATTTTACAGCATTCTGAACAGGACAGAATATGCCTTTTATCTTCTCCTTCTTTGAAGTTTGTTCCAGTCCTTGCTTTTTGGCCAGGTGGAGGTTCATTCACTGAGAATTTCAGGGGTTCTCTTTGACATTGTGCTGATCTCTGTGAATATCCTCTTCACATCGACATCTATCTAAATGCTACCTGCTTTTTAAGACTAGCACATGTTCCATCTCTACCATGAAACCATCCCTTTGCACTTCTGTGAGAATTGGCTTTCACTCCTCCAGTGACTCTAGTATTTGAAATTTGTACAACTCTTAAGAAGTTCACATAACGATACAAGGCAAAAGAGAGAAATGCATTAGGAAACACACACCCCAAACAATCACAGACCTATGCAAGGAGTTAGAGACAAGTGCCGTCATAGTTGTCCTCTGCAGGCTCAGGATAAAGTTCAGAGACGCTGCCATTTGCATAGATTTCCTTATCTCAGTAAAGAATAAGGGGCAGGAAAGCTCCCTTCCACCCCCTTGGTAAGGACACTAATCCCATTCACGAGGGTAGAGCCCTCGGACTTAATTGCTTCCCAGAAGATTCCACCTCTTAACAC
>NW_012109807.1:2433821-2442087 GCF_000951045.1 Mandrillus leucophaeus | reverse complement strand
GGAGGCTGAGGCAGGAGAATGGCGTAAACCCGGGAGGCGGAGCTTGCAGTGAGCTGAGATCCGGCCACTGCACTCCAGCCTGAGCGACAGGGCGAGACTCTGTCTCAAAAAAAAAAAAATCAATCAATAAATAATAAAAATAAAATAAAATAAAACCCTGAGTCTGTGACCTAGAATTTCTTTAATTAAGGGTAAGCTAGGCATACTTGAAAAGTGACTCCATGGTCAAATCACAAAGACACAAATCCAGTTCCTAGCTCAAAACGCTTGTAGTCGTGTACCAAATGTACTTGGGAATGGTGATTATAGTGATTATTTCTGATAGATTTTGATACTACCTCTAGATTAACAGTAATTTCTGGGAACCCGGAACACCTTTGTGTTCTACTGGTCGTAGCAGTGATTTATGGGAATTAGGTGATGGAGTTTCAACCGAATTCATCTTAAGGTTCAGACCCTATTTCTGTGTATATATTTGGAATGGACTTTCTAAACTTTGCAAAAGAAAACCACTTTGGTTCTATAACCCATGGAATGGAGGCCAATTAACGTAGAAAGGGTCAATACAAAGCCTTCTAAATCACCTCTAGTAATACAGTACTTTAAAATGAATACTATATATCTCCGTACATTTATGATTTAGAGTGACAATCATAGATTTGAATGCAGGGATCGGCATTTCCCTAATGTCTGTTTTTATTTTATTTTAAAAAGAACTTTATTGAGATATAATTTACATGCAATAAAATTCACCTTTTTAAAGTGTGTACAATTCAGTAGTTTTTAGTATATTCACGATGTTGTGCATCAACACCAAAATGAATTTTAGAACATTTTCATCAGCCCCCAAAGCAACTCTGTACACATGAGCAGTCAGTTGCCCTTCCTCCTCTGCTCTAATCCTGGAAACCACTCATCTGTTTTCTGTCTCTCTGGATGTAACTGTTTGCTGGATACTTCACATAAATGGAATCATACAGTATGTGGTCTGTTGTGACTAGCTTCTTTTGTTTAGCTTAATGTTTTCAAAGCTCATCCGTGTTGTAGTATACATTGATATTTCATTATTTTTGAGTAATAGTCTGTTATGTGGATATACCACATTTATCCATCCGTCAACTGTTAGATGTTTGAGTTGTTTCTTCTTTGGGTTATTACAAATAATACTGCTATGAATATCAGTATACAAGTTTTTATGTGGACATATCTTCTCATTTCTCTTGGGTACATACCTAGGGGTAAAATTTCTGGATCATATGCTAACTGTATGTTTAGCATTTTGAGGAGCTGCAAGATTGTTTTCTAAAGTAGCTGGACTAGTTTACATTCCTACCAGTAGTGCACAATGGTTCCAATTTCTCCACATCTTCACCAACACTTGCTATTGTCTGCTTTTTTTTTTTATTATAGCCATCCTAGTGAAATAATATTTCATTATGGTTTTGATTTCCATTTCTCTAATGATTAATGATGTAGGGCATCTTTTAATGTGCTTATTGGCAACTTGCATATCTCCTCTAGAGAAATTTTATTTTGAAATTATTTGCCTATAAGAATTCTCTGTATGTTCTGGATACCTATCCTTTATAGGTATATGATTTACAATTTATCTACTCCCATTTTGCAAGCTGTATTTTTAGTTTCTTTTCTTGTCGGCTTCACAGAGGCATAATTGACAAGTAAAAATTGTATATATTCAAGGAATTCAATGTGTTATTTTGATATACATATACACTATGAAATGATTGCCACAATTAAGCTAATGAACATATCTATCACTTCACATTGCTAACTTTTTTGTGTGTGATGAGAATACTTAAAATCTACTCTCTTAGCAAATTTCAAGTATCCAGTTAATTATTATTAACTATAGTCACCATGCTGTACATTAGTTTCTAGATCTTATTTATCTTATACTTGCAGGTTTGTATATTTGACCAACATCTACCCATTTCCCCAATCCCTCACCTCTACCCCAACTACCAGTAACCACCTTTCTATTCTGTTTCTATGGATTTTACTTTTTTAGGTTCTATACATAAGTGAGATCATTCAGTATTTTTCTTTCTGTTTCTAGCATATTTCACTTATTACTTAACATCCTCTAGGGTCATTCATTTTGTTGTAAACGTCAGCATTTCCTAGTTTATTAAGGTTGAATCATATTCATTGCATGTATATATATGTATGTGTATATATATTATGTATATATGTGCATATCTATCTATATCAATATATATCACGTTTTCTTTATCCAATCATCCTCTGATAAACACCTAGTTTGTTTCCATATTTTGAATATAGTACAGTGCTACAATGAACATGGGAGTGCAAGCATTTCGTTGAGATAGTGATTGTATTCCCTTTGGCTATATACCACTTCTAAACAGAAGTGAGATTGCTAGATTACATGGTAGTTCTGTTTTTACATTTTTGAGGACCCTCCATACTGTTTTCCGTAATGGTGGGAGCAATTTACATTTCCAGCAATCAATAACATATGAGAGTTCTCTTTTCTTCACATATTTGCCAACTTTTGTTATTTGATGTTTTGATAATAGCCATCCTAATAGTTGAGAAGTGATATCTTGTTGTAGTTTTGGTGTGTATTTTTTGATGGTTAATCATATTGAATACCTTTTCATAAACTCTTTGGACATCTATTAATACATACCTTCTTTGGAAAAATTTCTATTCACGTATTTTCCCATTTATTAATCCTGCTATTTGTTTCATTTTGTTATGTTTTGTATTGCTATTGAGTTGTATGAGTTCCTTGCATTTTTTGTTATTAATCCCTTGTCAGATGTAAGGTTTGCAAATATGTCCTCCCATTCTATAGGTTGCATTTTCATAGTGTTATTTTCATTGCTGTAAGAATTTCTTTTTGTTTTTGTCTGTTTTTGCTTTTGTTATTTGTTTTTTAGGTATGTCCAAAAATTGATTGCCAAGAACAGTACAGCTTTCCCTCATGATTTATTCTAGGAGTTTTACAGTGTCAGGTCTTATGTTTACATTTTTAACCTATTTTGAGGCTTTTTTTTTCTGTCTGTGTGTTTGTGTATGTGTGTGGTATAAGATAAGGATCCAATTTCATTTTTTTCTGTGTGTATATCCAGTTTTTCCCAAAACCAGTTTTTGGAGAGACTGTCCTTTATTCATTGCGTGTTCTTTATGACTTCATCAGAGGTTAGTTGACCTTATATGTATGGGTTTATTCCTAGCATTTCTATTCTGTTCCATTAGCCTATGTATGCTTTATGCCTGTATCATACTGTTTTGATTACTATAGCGTTGTAATATAATTTAAAATCAGAAAATGTGATGCCTCAAGTTTTTTTTTTTTCCCCCTTAGAATTGCTTTGCTTTTTCCATTACTTCACTTTCTGTCTATGTTTTGAAAGCAAAAGTGAGTGTCTTCTAGGTATCATATAGCTGGGTCTTGGGTGGTTTTGTTGTTGTTGTTCATTTGTTTTTTGTTTTGTTTTTAAACAGTGATTTTTATCTCTTTTGATTGAAGAATTTAACCAATTTATATTCAGATAACTATTCAGAGGTAAGGACTTATAACTGACATTTTGTTAATTGTTTCCTGACTGTTTTGTAGATCTTTGTTCTTTTCTTCCTCTCTTGCTATCTCCTTTTGTGATCTGATGATTTTCTGTAGTTGCATGCTTTGATTCTTCTCTTATCTTTTGTATATCAACCATGCTTTCACTTTGTGTCTATTATGATGTTTACCTAAAACAATTTATAGCTATATACTCTATTTTAAGCTGATAACAGCTTCAATTACCTACAAAAATTCTATAATTTTACTTCATTCCCTCCTCAAATTTTATGTTTTTGATGTTACAACTTAAATGTTTTAATATTATGTATCTATTAACAAATTTTTGCAGCTATTATTATTTTAATAGTTTTGTCTTTTAATGTTTATACTAGAGCTATAAGTGATTTACACATACACTGTAAACATACTATAATACCATTACAGTATTAGAGTATCCTGAATTTGACTGTATACTTACTAATTAGCATCTTTTTGTCGCAGCTTGAAGAATTCCCTTGAACATTTCTTATAAGGCAGATTTGATGTAGATGAACTCCTTCAGCTTTTGTTTGGGAATA
This sequence comes from Mandrillus leucophaeus, assembly GCF_000951045.1. Taxonomy (NCBI): domain Eukaryota; kingdom Metazoa; phylum Chordata; class Mammalia; order Primates; family Cercopithecidae; genus Mandrillus; species Mandrillus leucophaeus. The sequence continues at coordinate 2,437,956 of NW_012109807.1, read as the reverse complement.
TCTTTATCCCCTTCATTTCTGAAAGATAGTTTTGCTGGAGAAAGTATTCATGGTGCAGTTTTTTAATTTATTTCAGCGCTTTGACTATGTTATTCTCCTCTCTCTCTCAGCCTGCAAAGTCTCTGCTGAGAAATCCATTGATAGAGTTATAGGCGATCCCTTGCATGTTAGAAACCTCTCTTCTCTTGCTGCTTTCAAGATTCCCATTTTGTCTTTGATTTTTTTGTTGTTTTATGTCTTGGAGTATTCTTCTGTGGGTTGAACTGATCGGAGAGGTTTTGTTTGTTTGTTTGTTTTGTTTTGATTTTGAGACAGAGTCTCTCTCTGTTGCCCAGGCTGGAGTGCAGTGGCATGTTCTCATCTCACTGCAACCTCCACCTCCCAGGTTCAAGCAATTCTCCTGCCTCAGCCTCTCGAGTAGCTGGGATTATAGGTGCATGCCACCAGACCTGGCTAATTTTTTTTTTTTTTTTGTATTTTTCGTAGAGACAGGGTTTCACCATGTTGGCCAGGGTAGTTTTGAACTCCTGACCTCAGCTGATCTGGCTGCCTCGGTCTCCTAAATTGCTGGGATTACAGGTGTGAGCCACTGTGCCTGGCAGACTGGAGAGTTTTAAGCATTGTGTTCCTAGATGTCATCTCTCCCCAGATTTAAAAACTTTTCAGCTCATTTCTTTAAGTTTTCTGTCCCTTTTATTCTCTCTTATCTTTCTGACATGTCTAAAAGTAAATATCAGTTATCTTGATGGTGTTCCATAAATTATGAAGGTGTTCATTATTTTTTCTCATTCTTTCTTCTTCTATTTTCAAATTAACTGTCTTTGAGTTCACAGATTATTTCTACTCAATCAAGTCTGCTGTTGTTATTCTCTATTGCATCTTGCATTTTATTTACTGTATTTTTCAGATCCAATTTCAGTTTGGTTATTTTTTATGATGTTGTTCTCTTTACTGAACTTCTCTCTTTGTTCTTGCCTTGCTTTTTTCAATTTGATTGACTTGTCTGTGTTCTCTTGTAGCTAGTTGAGCTTCCTCAGAACACTTACTTTAAATTTTTTGTCAGGCAACTAGCAGGTCTACATTTCTTTTGGACTTGCTATTTGCTGTCATGCTGGAATGCTATTATCTTCCCTTGGTATTGTCATGTTTACTTGATTTTTTTGTTTTCCTTAAAGGCTTTTATTGTTGTTTTTACATTTAAATAAAAACTCACCTTTTCCACTTCCTACTGATTGTTTTGGGAGAGAAACAACTTTATGAAAAAGTCCAGCTAGGGATTTGGGGACTCTCATAACTTTATTATGGATATACCTTCTCCACACCTCTTTTATTTTCTTAGGAGGTAATTTTTAAGATTACATGCCTTCCCTAGGTCTTACAAATCCAGGCTGAGTGCTGAGAGCTTTTCTTTTTTTTCACTGGGTCAGTACCCTGAAATGCTCACATTTGTGTGTTTTCTAAGCCTGCACTATCAAGCTGACTGTCTGCACAAAACACTTTCACTCACTGACTATAGGGACATGTTTAGTAAGCTGTACTGGCAATTGTAAATGAGGTGCATGGAGTCCATAAAGTGACCACAAACCAATTGTGAGGGGAAATCAGTAGATGAGACTTCCCAAGTAGCTCGTGGATGGGCTTCCTGATGGAGTCTGTTGAGTGATAAGCAGGTTATGTAGCCTCCCTTTCCTGCTGTCAGCCTTTTTTAATCACTCAGACATGCCAGTCAACTCAGTATTCTGTGTGGAGCAACAAAGACGTGGGCCTCTTGAGCAACGTCTTATATGGGTGCTCACTTATTAGGCTTTTACTTTCTCCTATGGAAGAAATTGTAGGCCAAGGAGATCTCTCCTGGAACTGAATTGTGACACCTTTGTGGAGTGGTGGCCTGAGAAGAGTGAAACGGTTCAAACTGTTCTTACCATTTCGAATGTATTTATTTTCAGATATTTTTCTTTTCTTTTTTTTTTTTTTTTGAGACAGAGTCTCACTCTGTCGCCCAGGCTGAAGTGCAGTGGCCGGATCTCAGCTCACTGCAAGCTCTGTCTCCAGGGTTTATGCCATTCTCCTGCCTCAGCCTCCCAAGTAGCCGGGACTACAGGCGCCCGTCACCTCGCCCGGCTAGTTTTTTTGTATTTTTCAGTAGAGACGGGGTTTCACCGTGTTAGCCAGGATGGTCTCGATCTCCTGACCTTGTGATCCGCCCGTCTCGGCCTCCCAAAGTGCTGGGATTACAGGCTTGAGCCACCGCACCCAGCCAGATATTTTTCTTCATTGGTGTGCTCAAACAATTCTGGATTCCTAGACTCCCAGAAAGTTACTGTTGCTCATGAGTAGTTGACAAAACTGATAAGTCTTTCAGGGCATGATGGTAGAAATCTCCTATTCTGCCATGTTACTGAAATCCCTCTCTTCTAACATTGATTTGTAATTTGGCTGCAAAAGGGTCAGTCTTGTGTAAGAGCAGGTAGTGACTCAAATTTCAGTTATTTTTCAAGATATAGTTTATTTTTTTGGAGAAAATAAATCATCTCAGAGCTACCATTTTATCATTGGTTTTTATTCCAATAAGCTTAGAACATCAGAAACAACTTTCTTTTACCTGAAAATAACTGTTATAAATCTTTTCTGCATTCTCTCTGAGCTAAGCCAGGGCTTCATCTTTTTATCATAATTAAATCTCTTTAAAAAACATGATCACCTTATTCTCTCAGAGAATATCACACTGGTCCATTTATTGATGGAATCATGACAATAAATAATAGGACCCTGTGAGGATGAAGTACATGGTAAGATGTTATGGTAAGAAATATAAGTGATCAAGAGTATATAGTGGATAAATCTCCTAAAAATCTACTCAAGTGTTTGAGGGTCTAGTGGCGTGGGATGCACAGATACTTTGTTTCATCACGTACTCTTTACCTTATGCCTAGAGGCTTTCTGAATTTTGGAGACAATTTCACAGTGGGTGTGCTCACTGCACGCATTTATGGTGTCATTCCTAAGGATGTCAGCTTTATATGAGTTCCAAGATAATAACTTCCTTATTTCTTCAGCTAATCTTGCTTCAAATCATTCGGATAACTTGACTTTATTACTAGTAAATCCAATGTGCTATATGGACCATCTGGTGTTTTGGAACAAAACTATGCCCTTTTTGGAAAATAGTCATTATCCTCCAGAGAAAGACTCCTGGCCTTTGCCCCTGGGCGCTGGCTGAGACTGATTACTTGGTCATCTATACCAGGAAGCCATGTGACCTGAGCTGTTCTTCATGATTTAATGCTTTGATATTCACCAAGTCCTAGAGGTGGACATCCCCATCACTACACAATAATCTCTATAATCAAATAGAAGTGATATACATAAGACTATACTCAATTGGATCCTGAGGACACAAGTAAACCGTCTGAAAAGGTGGCTAACCTTCTTAGAAACTATACTTTTGATTCTTGCCCACACGAAAGGCATCATGGAGGATTTTCCCCTGGCAAGCTGCTTAACAAAGAAAAAAAATGCCTGGTTTAATATGTGTTTTGCACACAAGATGTGGATTAGAAGTGGATTATTGCAGTATTCAAACCATATTTAAAGTGGTTCCACAGTAAAATGAAGAAGAAAAATGTTCCCTGATGGCAAAATTTTGAGCAGTACATCTGATGATATGGTTTGGATTGGTTTCCCTGCCCAAATCTCATGTCAACTTGTAATCCCCAGTGTTGGAGGAGGGCCTGGTGGGAGGTGATTGGATCATGGAGGCAGATTTCCCCCTTGCTGTTCTCATGATTATGAGTGAGTTCTCCTGACATTTAGTTGCTTAAAAGTGTGTAGCACCTCCCCCTTCTCTCTCTTCCTCCTTCTCTGGCCATGTAAGACATTCTTGCTTCCTCTTTGCCTTGTACCATGATTGTAAGTTTCCTGGGGACTCCCCCACCATGCATGCTATACAGCATATGGAAGTGAGACTCAATTAAACCTGTGTTCTTTATAAATTGCTTAGTCTCAGGTAGTTCTTTAGAGCAATGCGAGAATAGACTAATACATCTGGTGATCCTACTTTCCCACAGAAGAGGTGCAAAATTGTAATTTTTATTTATTTATTTATTTATTTATTTATTTATTTATTTATTTATTT
>NW_012109807.1:2425345-2429793 GCF_000951045.1 Mandrillus leucophaeus | reverse complement strand
GAATTTTTGTATTTTTATTAGAGATGGGGTTTCTTCATATTGGCCAGGTTGATCTCGAACTTCTGACCTTGTGTGATCCACTCACCTCGACTTTCAAAAGTGCTGGGGATGAGCCACTGCATCCGACCTACCCATTTGTTTTTTGATCAACACTTGGGTTATTTCTAATTTACAACTATTAGGGGAAAAAGGCTGCACTGAACGTTTCTATAGAAGTCTTTTTTGTGGACATGTATTTCTTTTGTGTAAATTTCCAGAAGGAGAAACCATCTGCAAATCTCCTGTCGCTCTGCACAATTCTCTCCACTTTGGTAATTTGCCCTGCAAATTCTACCAACCTTGCCTTACCTGAAACCTAACCTGTATCTTCAGCTCTTGGAGAGCTCCAGGTTCTATTTGGGTACCCCATCTCTGCCCTGCATCCTGGAGATGCTCTCCAGGCAGTAGGTGGGTCAATCACAGTGCTCACCCTTTCTGTTTCCTTGTTCTCGGGGATCACTCGCCCATTCTACCTGTTGTCAAATGATTAAAAACTGTTGTTCATGTATTTTGTTCATGTTTTAGTTGTTTAAGACAAGAGGTTATCTGTTATGATACCAAACTAGAAGAATGTCTGTTATCTGTTATTATATCAAAACTAGAAGAATAGATCTCCTTTTACAATATATTCTTTTGATTTAGAAATTAATTTTTCTTAATGGAAAAGACATGCAAAATTAGACTTGAGCAGGTATGCCAACTTTTGGGGTTGCTAAACCACAGGCTGTATCTTTTAGAAATAGTTTTCTTCTTCCCTAGTTGGTCTTGCTGCAAACCTATTTAATATTTCTACTCTCATGCTTGGACGAGCTCAACTCATTCTAGGTTTTTGTCTTCCTGCCAGTTTCTATAGGTTTCTACTCTCTGTATAGTGTGTTTGCATGATGTCTGTCTGTGCATCACCTACATTTGTATATCTGTGATTTTGTTGACGATTTTAAAGGGAAAGGAGATGTATGCTTCACAGGGCCATCTCTTTTCTGAATTATTTTGGTAAATCATTACTGATTTTCTCACTAAATATGAAGCACAAAGCAAGATTGCATTTGAATATATTTCAAACAAAATGGTATGCTCACTGTATTCATACCTCATTATTTGGTTTGATTATATACATGAGCAAATTTCCTGCAAAAATACCCAAAGCCTCACTGAAATTGGCCCTTATTGTCTCTGTAGATAATCTCTAATGTGATACAATTAGAATGTGTTTGTGAGACATTAAAAATGAGCATTCTCTTGGGAATCTAAAATCAATTCTTTTTTTTCCATACTCTAAACAGTAGTAGTTTAAATAAAATTACTTGCATGTATTCATAGAATCTGAAAGAAAAAGTACGAAATCAAATCTTTGGGCTATAATAAATTATTGAGTCAATTATATATGTATGCCTATGTGTGTCAATGGAAACACATGTCCAAGTAAATATATATAGACACTTATATAGAGATATTTATAGAAATAAATGATATATGACATAAGTAATTATAAATACTTAAATACTTTATGACAGTTATGACCAAAGCTTTATAAAATACATTATCTATACAATGACAGACCACATACGTGAATGTGGTCCCAAAAGATTATAATAGCATTTTTGGCAGGATGTGATGGTTCCCGTCTGTAATCCCAGCACGTTTGGAGGCTGAGGTGGGTGGACTGCCTGAGTTCAGCAGTTCGATACCAGCCTGGCCAACATAGTGAAACTCTGTCTCTACTAAAAATACAAAGAATTAGCTGAGCGTGGTGGCAGGTGCCTGTAGTCCCAGTTACTAGGGAGGCTGAGGCAGGAGAATCGCTTGAACCTGAGAGGTGGAGGTTGCAGTGAGTCGAGATTGCACCATTGCACTCTAGCCTGGGCAACAAGAGCAAAGCTCCGTCTCAAAAAAAAAAAAAAAAATTATAATAGTATTTTTACTGTATGGTTTCTATGTTTTGATACACAAATATTTACCATTCTGTTACAATTGCCATCAGAGGTCAGTACAAAAACATGTTGTACAGGTTTCTAGCCTAGGAACAACAGGTTAGGTATGTTTAAGGCTATACCATCTAGATTTGTGTAAATATACTCTACGGTATTCACCTAATGACATATTTCTCGTAAGATGTCCCCAGTGTTAGCAGTTGCATGCCTGCATAGGCAAATCTATGTATAAATAAGATTAATCTAAATAAGAATGTAATGATTAGTGTATTCTATTACATATGAAGATTGTGGTTCTTTGATATTCTGTGTGCCATTAGTAATATGTTTTATTAAACAATTGGAAGAATAGGGTTAACCAAAAGACATTCCCCTATAAATGTCTGCTTAGAACTAGCTTACCACTTTGTTTTTATTTTTTAGATAATGAAGCTGGAGAATTGCTTGAACCCAGGAGGCAGAGGCTGTGGTGAGCCGAGATTGCGCCATTGCCCTCCAGCCTGGGCAACAAGAGCGAAACTCCGTCTCAAAAAAAAAGAAAAACGAAAAATAATGCTCAGAAAGTCTTATGAGCTTACACATAAGACTACTCAAATGGTAGCATAAACATGACTCACTTTGACCAACTGAAAATATCACAAATGAACACCAAACTAAGACCCAACGTTTTAGTACATTCTTTTTAGTACATTATCAAAAATCTTTGTAAGAGATCACTTACAGATTAGAATTTGCTTATCTGTCTTAAACTTTGGAAATATTTTCATTGCAAATTTAGTCTTATTCAACAAATTGGTTCTCAGAGTTTTAGCACATCCTTAAGATTTTTTTTCTTTCATGGAAATAATGTATATTTACTACAGACTTAAATAATCAGATACTTTATAGAAATAACATTGCTTTCTTTAACCATGTTGTTCCTGGTTGGTGAAGGGAATTCGTATTATTTTTTTGTCTTGTACTTCAAACTCAATCAATATCACCCAGTGTGTTAAATGGTATACCTATTTGTTTAATATTGTGCAGTGTTATAGCCATTGGTGCATGGGAGAAATAAAATCAATTTCAACGCCCACACATTGGATACGTAAGCAGATATAGCTTTGAGATTACTGTGAGGGGCTGACTGCCATTTTAAGTGGCTAAGGAACACTCTTTCCATAGCTCCTGGTTGTCTGCAGGATGAAGAGCTTAATGGTGAGCACAGCATAGGGAACCCTCCATGAAGTAGCCTGTGCCTGCTTCTCCAGCTCGTTGTCATCTTCTCCTTCACATACATGACCGTGGCCACAGTCTGATAATTCACATGTCTGGAACATGCCATATGTCTAGCCCTCTGCTAAGAAAACTGTCTCAATCTCTGTGCCTTTCTCATTTCACCTCACCTGCCTTTCTTGCCCTGGGTGAGAGCAGTTCCCTAACACAGCATCTTGCATAGAATAATTCACTTTAGTTTAACTGGCTGTACTCTCAATTTTCAGTATAGAAGCATGATTCACAGTTAGTACGTCAGAGAATGGACCCGGCAGCTGGGATCTTTTTCTCCCTTTACTTCCATCTAAATCTTCAGAAACTTGACATCTCCAGGCCTGGCAGCTTCTTCAGTGCCCCATGAAGAACAGATACAAATGATGAAAAAAATGTGTTTCTCTCTGTAACCAGTAGTAAGCTATAATCTAGAATCAAAGTGACCTCATTTCTAACATTTGGCACATTTTTTGTCATCATGGAGCTAACTGTTTCTACATCTAATAAAGATGAAAATTCCCAATTGAAAGTCTCCATGGAATTTTATATCCTCACACCTTTGTGATGTGTAAAAGCTTATCATTTGCACAATCGTCAAGCCATACGTAGTGGCGTCTTTCTGTTCAGGGCCCCGTGGTGGGCATGGCAAAAGGGCAGATTCCACAGACGTGACCCTGTCAAACAGTTTTCAGTCCTCTCTCATCAGTGGAGAAGTCTGTTACGGTACCTCTCTCATCAGTGGAGAAGTCTGTTACGGTACCTCGCCTTGCTCTCGTTCTTCACCAAACGCCAAAATGGGGATGTGGTATCCTCATGAGTGCCCATGATGTTTATGCTCTTTAAGCAGAACCTTCACTAATGACGCCTCTTTCCTTTCTTTTCTCCTTTTATTTAATTCCTCTTTAACGTATGCCTGACCGTCTCTGCCCACTGCAGGACCCCGTCCAGCTCCTTAGCGGTGGAAAATCTTCTTTCCCAGAGCCCTGGCTTCACACCTCAGAGGGCACATATGGGATCTGCCCTGTCCGCCAACAAGAATGAGCAGTCTTTGCCCCACCCTTTGCCAAAACACTCATTTTAATTTTTCTGTATTTCTTTATTTATTTATTCGGAGACAGGTTCTTTCTCTGTCGCCCAGGCCAGAATGCAGCGGCACTATCACAACTCACTCTAGCCTCGACCTCCTGGGCTCAAGCGATCCCCCCACCTCCGCCTCCTGAGTAGCTGGGG
>NW_012109807.1:2420317-2425295 GCF_000951045.1 Mandrillus leucophaeus | reverse complement strand
TGATCAATTGAAGGCTATAAGAACAAAGACTGAGGTTTCCCAAAGAAGAAGAAATTTTGCCTCAAGACTGCAACATAGAAATCTTGCCTGAGCTCCTGGCCTGCTGGCCTGCCCTTTGGATTTTAGACTCAAGACTGCAGCATCAACTTTGTTGTTGTTGTTGTTGTTGTTATCAGTGAGACACGTTCTTGCTCTGTCACCCAGGCTGGAGTGCAGTGGCACGATCTCAGCTCATCATAACCTCCACCTGTCAGGTTCAAGCGATTCTCCTACCTCAGCCCCCTGAGTAGCTGGGACTACAGGCATGTGCCACCGTGCCCGACTAATTTTTGTATTTTTAATAGAGACAGGGTTTCTCCACATTGGCCAGGCTGGTCTCAAACTCCCGATCTCAGATGATCCGCCCATCTCGGCCTCCCAAAGTGCTGGGATCACAGGCATGAGTCACCACGCTGGGCTGCAGCATCAACTCTTACCTGAATTTCTAGCCTATCAGCCTATCTTACGGATCTATACATTTTAGACTTGCCAGTCTCCACAGTTGTAAGAAACAATTCCTTAAAATAATCTCACATTCTCTATTTCTCATCATATATATCCTACCGAGACTGTTGCTCTATAGAATACTAACTGGTTCAGATTTTGTTACCATTAGTGCTTAAAGATGATGAGATTTTCTGAATCGGTTCTGAGGTTTCTGGCATGGGTTCTCTAATCTGGTTAGATTTAAAGGCACTAATGTCTCTATTTCCAGTTGTAAAGATAGAATTGATAGTCCACGGCATGACGTGGCAATAGAGATAGACAAATTAGCATTGGATAATCCTATTCAAAATCTATAAAAGGCAAGATTCTGAGTGATCATGTATTTGATACTTTAGAACATTTTTGTCAAACTAACGTGCATAATGAGACTGACCCCTAATTGTACTAGGCAAAGTGATAAAAGTAAAGGATGAGCTCAGGGACTCAAATTCCCAGGTGCTGTATGAAAATTTGTGTGTTTGCCCTGAAAGAAATTCTTATCTTCTATAGCTGCAGAGATTAGGTTGCTGAAAACCAAAACCAAAGCCAAAGCCTCATTCTGTGAGTGGCTAAATTATAAGCCACAATGAATTCCCAACCTCATGAGGTGGCTGCTGTGAAAGTAAGGATATTGACTAAGAGAGGATAAGATTCAAAAAAATTGGAATGAGGATATATGAGAAAACCCTGAGAAAACTGGGGACATTGAACCTCTAAATGCTGACGAGACTCATTGGCCAAAAAAAAAGCAACCTTTCCATTTCCATCTTAGGGATTAACTCTGCTTTGCCTGAGGAATGGTCTCACTTTATTCTAATTGTCATGCAAGATAATACTGAGTTTCCTCAGGACCTATCCCCATCACCCTTCTTTGTTTGTAGAGCTATAACCAGACTCAGGTTTTAGCAGGCCCCTAGACAGGATCTACAAAGTGACTTATGAGGATGTGCACTAAGCTCCAACTACGTTATTTTTCCAATTTATGGAGATGAAAATCCAGGGAATATTTGTGGAAATGAAGTAATAGTGGAAGAAATATACAGTGTGAGCAGGATGTGTTTATTGGCATGAGCCTACTAAGCAGAGATTCTGAGTTTAATGTTGCAGTTCGAGAAGTTAGAAAGGGATCTGTTTGTTTGGTTAGTTGGCTGAAACATTAACCAAAAGATGGCCTGTGCTTAGTGAAGTCGAAATGCTAGATTTTCTTTGATACACTATGAAGGAAAGTATCCAAAGGCTCATGGAGATTCGTATGTTAGGGTGAGTTGATCATGTCAGATCTGCTCACTCACCGTAGGAGGAGGGTGCGGAGGACACTCTTCACCATGACTGTGAAGAATAAATTTGAGAATGCAGTCTTGCTAACTGGGAGAGCTCTGTGGTTGCTCTTTTCTGAAAATCAGTCATTACGGCGGGAAATGCTGCCAGAATGATGTTACTGTGGATTTAATCTCTGTTTATCTAACTAGAGTTGCTATTTATAACTTTGGTTTTCTATTTTTTATTCCACATTCCCTTTGCCCTCAGTCAGCATCTCAGCTGTGAAGATAGTTTTACATGACAGATTTAACTAATCCTGCATTCCAAATAGGTCTGAGCTCTTTATGCTTCTAATTTTACTGGAAGTAACATTTACCTAACTAGTGTTATATCTAAATATTCAGTGGGCCATTGCCAGAAGGATGAGATACCCAGCAATATCATTGATTCCTATTCAGTACAGTGCCTCACTTATTTTTAAGTGAAATAATTTTGTGGTCATAAATAATCAGCACTGTGGTAGTGGGCAAGACAGTTAAGAGTCATTGGGTGCTGAAAAGAGGAGAATCTTTAATTGCCTCTTCCAGGCTTTTCTTGGCTTTTGGCTACGTAATACCAAACTCTGCCTCTGTTTTCAGATCATCGTTTCCTCTGTGTGTCTGTGTCTTCTCTTAGTCTCTCTCTCGTAAGGACATCAGTCATAGGATTTAAACTCTACTTGAGTAATCTGAGATGATCTCATCTCAAGTTTCTTAATAATAGGAGACTTTGTTTTCCAATTAAGGTCACATTGACAGGTTCATGGTCTTAAGACATGGACATATCATTTTTTTAAGGAGAACATAATTAAGCTCACTACATTCATCCATTTTTCTTGTTCTAAATCAAGAGTTCACGTTATTGCTGAGTAGTATTCCATTATTCCATTAAGTGAATATGCCATGATCTATGTACCTATTTGTTTTTTCTGTGGTTTGCTAGTTTGTTTGTTTTGAGATGGACTCTTGCTCTGTCACCCAGGCTGGAGTACCGTGGCATGATCTCAACTCACTGCAACCTCCGCCTCCCGGGTTCAGGCGATTCTCCTGGCCTGAGTAGCCGATTCTCAGCCTCCTGAGTAGCTGGGACTACAGGTGTGCACCACTGTGCCCAGCGAATTTTTGTATTTTTATTAGAGATGGGGTTTCTTCATATTGGCCAGGTTGATCTCGAACTTCTGACCTTGTGTGATCCACTCACCTCGACTTTCAAAAGTGCTGGGGATGAGCCACTGCATCCGACCTACCCATTTGTTTTTTGATCAACACTTGGGTTATTTCTAATTTACAACTATTAGGGGAAAAAGGCTGCACTGAACGTTTCTATAGAAGTCTTTTTTGTGGACATGTATTTCTTTTGTGTAAATTTCCAGAAGGAGAAACCATCTGCAAATCTCCTGTCGCTCTGCACAATTCTCTCCACTTTGGTAATTTGCCCTGCAAATTCTACCAACCTTGCCTTACCTGAAACCTAACCTGTATCTTCAGCTCTTGGAGAGCTCCAGGTTCTATTTGGGTACCCCATCTCTGCCCTGCATCCTGGAGATGCTCTCCAGGCAGTAGGTGGGTCAATCACAGTGCTCACCCTTTCTGTTTCCTTGTTCTCGGGGATCACTCGCCCATTCTACCTGTTGTCAAATGATTAAAAACTGTTGTTCATGTATTTTGTTCATGTTTTAGTTGTTTAAGACAAGAGGTTATCTGTTATGATACCAAACTAGAAGAATGTCTGTTATCTGTTATTATATCAAAACTAGAAGAATAGATCTCCTTTTACAATATATTCTTTTGATTTAGAAATTAATTTTTCTTAATGGAAAAGACATGCAAAATTAGACTTGAGCAGGTATGCCAACTTTTGGGGTTGCTAAACCACAGGCTGTATCTTTTAGAAATAGTTTTCTTCTTCCCTAGTTGGTCTTGCTGCAAACCTATTTAATATTTCTACTCTCATGCTTGGACGAGCTCAACTCATTCTAGGTTTTTGTCTTCCTGCCAGTTTCTATAGGTTTCTACTCTCTGTATAGTGTGTTTGCATGATGTCTGTCTGTGCATCACCTACATTTGTATATCTGTGATTTTGTTGACGATTTTAAAGGGAAAGGAGATGTATGCTTCACAGGGCCATCTCTTTTCTGAATTATTTTGGTAAATCATTACTGATTTTCTCACTAAATATGAAGCACAAAGCAAGATTGCATTTGAATATATTTCAAACAAAATGGTATGCTCACTGTATTCATACCTCATTATTTGGTTTGATTATATACATGAGCAAATTTCCTGCAAAAATACCCAAAGCCTCACTGAAATTGGCCCTTATTGTCTCTGTAGATAATCTCTAATGTGATACAATTAGAATGTGTTTGTGAGACATTAAAAATGAGCATTCTCTTGGGAATCTAAAATCAATTCTTTTTTTTCCATACTCTAAACAGTAGTAGTTTAAATAAAATTACTTGCATGTATTCATAGAATCTGAAAGAAAAAGTACGAAATCAAATCTTTGGGCTATAATAAATTATTGAGTCAATTATATATGTATGCCTATGTGTGTCAATGGAAACACATGTCCAAGTAAATATATATAGACACTTATATAGAGATATTTATAGAAATAAATGATATATGACATAAGTAATTATAAATACTTAAATACTTTATGACAGTTATGACCAAAGCTTTATAAAATACATTATCTATACAATGACAGACCACATACGTGAATGTGGTCCCAAAAGATTATAATAGCATTTTTGGCAGGATGTGATGGTTCCCGTCTGTAATCCCAGCACGTTTGGAGGCTGAGGTGGGTGGACTGCCTGAGTTCAGCAGTTCGATACCAGCCTGGCCAACATAGTGAAACTCTGTCTCTACTAAAAATACAAAGAATTAGCTGAGCGTGGTGGCAGGTGCCTGTAGTCCCAGTTACTAGGGAGGCTGAGGCAGGAGAATCGCTTGAACCTGAGAGGTGGAGGTTGCAGTGAGTCGAGATTGCACCATTGCACTCTAGCCTGGGCAACAAGAGCAAAGCTCCGTCTCAAAAAAAAAAAAAAAAAAATTATAATAGTATTTTTACTGTATGGTTTCTATGTTTTGATACACAAATATTTACCATTCTGTTACAATTGCCATCAGAGGTCAGTACAAAAACA
>NW_012109807.1:2414900-2417267 GCF_000951045.1 Mandrillus leucophaeus | reverse complement strand
AAGTCTGTTCCGGTACCTCGCCTTGCTCTCGTTCTTCACCAAACGCCAAAATGGGGATGTGGTATCCTCATGAGCGCCCATGATGTTTATGCTCTTTAAGCAGAACCTTCACTAATGACGCCTCTTTCCTTTCTTTTCTCCTTTTATTTAATTCCTCTTTAACGTATGCCTGACCGTCTCTGCCCACTGCAGGACCCCGTCCAGCTCCTTAGCGGTGGAAAATCTTCTTTCCCAGAGCCCTGGCTTCACACCTCAGAGGGCACATATGGGATCTGCCCTGTCCGCCAACAAGAATGAGCAGTCTTTGCCCCACCCTCTGCCAAAACACTCATTTTAATTTTTCTGTATTTCTTTATTTATTTATTCGGAGACAGGTTCTTTCTCTGTCGCCCAGGCCAGAATGCAGCGGCACTATCACAACTCACTCTAGCCTCGACCTCCTGGGCTCAAGCGATCCCCCCACCTCCGCCTCCTGAGTAGCTGGGGCTACTGGCAGGTACTACCAAGCCTGGCTGATTTTTGTATTTTTTTGTAAAGACTGGGGCTCACTCTCTTGCCCAGGCTAGTCTTGAACTGCTGGGCTCGAGTGATCCTCCTGTCTTGGCCTCCCAATGTGCCGAGATTACAAGTGTGAGCCACTGAACCCAGCAGAATACCCATTTTTAAACCAAGCAGTCTCAACCTTCTTTTTCCTCTCCATGAAACTGCCTCTACAGAAGGGCCTCTTGCCCCTTCCTATGTTGCTCAATTTCCATATGGAAGCTGCTGTTTTTCTACTGGGCAAGTGCCCATGGCAGGCCTTAGAGTTCTCATCACTCTCAAAAAGCCCAGGGCCCAGAAAATCTCTATCTGGGGGTTTAGGGTTTTAGCCCTGGTGGGAAAAGTGCAGGGTATGGAATGGAGTAATAACAAGGCCTAAAGAAAGGACTTCCTCTAGGCTTGATGTCTAAAGTGAAAGCTTAGATTTTAATCTCCAAGAAAACAGCTTCCTTATGAAGAGGACACAGAGATAATCCGTTCGTGAGGTCTTAGGTAGTTATCCAGATGTTTCCGAAACTGTTCTCTACAGATATTGATGCAGGCTATTTTTGTTGTTTGTTCATTTTGTTTTCTTTCTGGAAAATCAGAATAGATTTAAAAAGCAGTTAAATCAAATTTCTACCACTCCCTAAAAGGGCACACTTTGTTTTAGGCCTGTGTATTTTCTAATGTCTCTCATAGTTCCCTCTGCCTTTCTGCATTGGGCTAATTCTAGTTCATCTGGTCTTACCTTAGAGGTCACCACCTTCGAGAAGCCCTTCAAAATCCCGCAGTTCTAGATTAGGTGCCTCTTCTGTGTAAACTGGCAACACCCAGTTTTTATCTGTCATGATAGTTTGTTGAACTGCAATACAATCTCCTGTTTGATTGTCAGTCTTCCCATAGGATCTTAAATTGCCTATGTTTTTGTTTTTCACCATTGTGTTTCTGTCATTATTAAAAAATTCCATTCATGTTTTATGTTCAATATGTATTTGATAAATTAAAGTGCAAAGAGCATGTTTGCTACTTGTTTCTTCTTCCTCTGTTCTTATTATTAAGGATGTAGAAATGAAAGTTTCTTTCCACTGATATTTTAACAGAAAGATGATATAAAAATCTCTTCTAGTTAAAAGCATGTTATAAAATATAATTGAGCCAAAATTTTTGATGTCTAATGACTGAATTAGATGGCCCATTCAGGGTTAAATTAGAAACAGTAACTTAGAATGATAGAAAAATACAGATGATGAAAAAATAGGAGGCAAACTTTAAGAGCCCAGTTTATGTTGAGTGTGTGTGTGTCATAAAGTTACACATATATAAACACACTTACCAAATAGATTCCCTTTCCTTAAATAAATTCCAGCTTTTTTTAGCTACAAATACAATAAACAAGAGGTATGTTTTGGAGAAAGAAATAACCACTGATTAGGTTAAATTGGAGGATTTCAATATAGTAATTAAAAATATTATTGCTAATATTTTATTTACACAGCCATATAGTTACCCAAACTCCAAATTTCCACAGTGCTATGTAGAAAACAAATAGCTTAGTGATTACTGTCATTGGATCATTTTTTTTAAATGTTATGGCTGCAATAATTTCCGGATATAAAATTCCCAGATATCCAGATGAGAATCAATACAACATATTAATAAACTTACAGTTTAAAGATTATAAAACAAATTAGAATTCTTAATTTTAAAGATTTGATATTCATCTATAATATTTGTCAAAATTTGCATAATTATAATCAATAAATTATTTAATAAAGATGAAAACTATAATAGTTTTTAAGGATTTGAAATATAATATGGCTTAATTATTTTGTTAAATATTTAAAG
>NW_012109807.1:2388350-2410517 GCF_000951045.1 Mandrillus leucophaeus | reverse complement strand
AGATTGCAAAAATTTTCTCCCATTCTGTAGGTTGCCTGTTCACTCTGATGATAGTTTATTTTGCTGTGCAGAAGCTCTTTAGTTTAATTAGACACATTCACTTGACAGTTAGAATGGCGATCATTAAAAAGTCAGGAAACAATAGACGCTGGGGAGGATGTGGAGAAATAGGAACACTTTTATACTGTTTGTGGGAGTGTAAGTTAGTTCAACCATTGTGGAAGACAGTGTAGAGATTCTTCAAGGATCTAGAACCAGAAATACCATTTGACCCAGCAATCTTATTACTGGGCATATACCCAAAGTATTATAAATCATTCTACTATAAAGACACATGCATACGTATGTTTATTGCAGCACTGTTCACAATAGCAAAGACTTGGAACCAACCCAAATGCCCTTCAATGATAGACTGGATAAAGAAAATGTGGCACATATATACCATGGAATACTATGCAGCCATAAAAAAGGATAAGTTCATGTCCTTTACAGGGACATGGATGAAGCTGGAAACCATCATTTTCAGCAAACTATCACAAGGACAGAAAACGAAACACCACGTGTTCTCACTCATAACTGGGAGCTGAACAGTGAGAACACATGGGCACATGTAGGGGAACATCACATACCAGGGCCTCTCGGGGGGCTAGGTGAGGGTTAGCTTTAGGAGAAATACCTAATGCAGATGACGGGTCGATGTGTGCAGCAAACCACCATGGCACGTGTATACCTATGTAACAAACCTGCACATTCTGCACATGTATCCCAGAACTTAAAGTATAATAAAAAAAAACAACAACAACAACAACAACAAAAGAAAAGCAGCAGGTTACTTGTGAAACATTTATTATTAAGGCAAGTACATTTTAAAATGTGAGAAGCATAAATGGAAAAAGTAAATCAGCTTGATCACAGAATGCCACATAACCATGCCTGTAAAACCAGCAGTTCGGGAGGCCGAGGCAGGCTGATCACCTGAGGTCAGGAGTTCGAGACCAGCCTGACCAACATGGAGAAACCCTGTCTCTACTAAAAATGCAAAAATTAGTTGGGCGTGGTTGTGCATTCCTGTAATTCCAGCTACTCTGGAGGCTGAGGCAGGAGAATCGCTTGAATCTGGGAGATGGAGGTGGTGGTGAGCCGAGATTACGCCACTGCACTTCAGCCAGGGCAACAAGAGTGAAACTGTCTCAAACAAACAAACAAACAAACAAAAAACAAACAACAACAACAACAAAAAACACACAAGAAACCAATTTTTTAGATATTATCTAGCTTGTTTCTAAAATACTTTCCAGGTAACTATGTGCTTAGTCCTGTATTATTATAAAAGTCAATTATCTGAAGAATCACATATGTCCAATAGAATGTAGCTGACTGAGTGAGTGTAAGAATACATTTATGTTCACTTTTATTTAAGAACTTATATTACATTGTTGGGAAGTTACATTATTGCATAGGTTTCCTTTATCCGGTATGCACAACTCAGTATCCTTGATGAGATTTATAGTTTAGACCACTTTGATATTCTTCCTCTAAATTACTTCACCTTCTCTATTTTGCATCACCCAAGAGACTGCATGTCAGACACAATGCTCTGTGTGACCTGTATCCAACACAGTGGAAATTTGACTGCACAGTTACAACACTTTTCCTGTGTGCACAGCCTATGATTGACTTAATCCCCAAACCACGATGCGGTCAACACGCATCACAGGTCTCTCCTTGCACGATCGATATGCAAGCCACCATGATTTGGTAGTAGCTGACGTGTAGAGTCATAATTTTGATCCCTGAAGGAGGTGTTTTAGAAAACCCTTGGCTTGATTCTCTCCCCAGGTCAGCACTCTTGACCTCGGGGTTCTCACTGCTCTGGTGAGATGTGGCAGGTGGCGAAGACAATGTGATGATGAAGCAATGGCGGATGTGACTCAAGGCAGGTGTGAAGGCAGTGCCATGTGTCTATGCTGAGGAGGCTCATGCCATCCCAGGGTATTTGAGCCTGTGGGCACTTTCTCCATTTTCCGACCTCTCAAGCAGAACCCCCTCTTGAGCCCCATAAGTCAAAATGACATAAGCCTGTATTTCCCACTCATGACAAACTTAGTTTCCAAACAGGGGTAATGACTTACGTTACTAATTTTTAATTTCCCTTCTGCTCCTTTGTATTCCTGAGTTTGTTTCTTAATTTAAATATTATGAAATTATTTCATCAAATGCTGAATTATTGTTTGTTTAATTACAATAATGTCACTGAACTCTCCAAACACAGTTTTAGACATAAACATACAAAATTAGGTATAACACTAGAAAATGTGTCTTATAAAATATATTTATGAACCAAACTGTATTCTCAAGTAATGAAGTAGTATAAGATTTTGTTTACAGAGATGACTGGTTAGAAGTAAAACATCATGCAAATGTGTGTATGTATGTCTTGGGTGTGTGGAGAGAGAGAGATTGATTTGATTAAAGAGGGCAGAATGCCGATTTCAGAAGGTGCTCTGAAGCACCACTCTCCAAGTTCACGCTCTTATTATCTCTCTCTTCCTCTTTCTATCTCTCCTCTCTCCTTGCTCCAGTTTATCTTGCACACTTCTGCCACAGTGCCCTTTTTAAATTCAAATTTGATCTTGTTTCTCTCATGCTCAAGGTCTTTCAGGATCAAGTAACACTTTCTCAGCAGGCTTCCGCCTCACTTCAGCCATTCCTGGCTTATACACTCTTTTTCTGGCCAGCGCTGGCTCCCTGGGGTGCCAGAGCACTGATCATCTCGAGCGTTTGCCTGTGTGGTTGCTGTGTTCCACCCTTGTCACTGCATTGTTGGTCACTTTGTCCTTGGTGCTGCCATGACACTTGCCTCGCTGAATTGCAGTGATTTGCATCTTGTCCTCATCTGTCTCTTCCCTTAGAGAATGTGCTTCCTGGGCCAAAATCCTTTGATTTTTATACTTCTGTTCTCAGGGTCTGGGGTTAGTAAGTGCTCGTTAATGTAAATAAAATAAAATATAAAAAAATAAAAAGACTGATTTAAATACTTGCAAAATATGTCCCAGATAAAGAAAATAATATGTTCAATATGAATCAAGAAACAAAAATATATTCTCAGAAAAATCTTTTTTTTTAAAGTTTTTCCTGAAAACTTGAATCAGTTGTTGACAGAGATGTTCTAAGTTTTATGAGCAACTTTTTCTACAACTGATTTCCATTTTTGATCTCGAGAATGTTCACTTGGCTCTCTTTGACTTTTTGACTTTTGGGAATGTGATTTTCTTAAGTAAATAGTATATTTAGTACTGGGGATATAGAAACTCCATTGTAACATTACTTAGTAACATGCACAGAAGAAGCTGGTATACACTGAATGTTTTTGTCCCCCCGGAATTCATATGTTGAAATCTTCACCCCCCGCCAGCCCTCCCAAGGTAATGTATTAGGAAGTGGGGCCTTTGGAAAATAATTAGCTCATGAAAACTGAACTCATGAATGGGATTAGTGCATCATAAAAGACATCCTACAGAGCCCTCTCACCCTTTCTACCATGAGAGGACACAGCAAGAAGGCACCACCTATAAACCAGAAAGTGGGCCCTCACCACACAGTGAATCTGCATGTGCCTTGATTTTGAACTTTACGGCCTCCAGAATTGAGATAATTAAATTTCTGTGGTTTATAAGTCATTGACTCTATGGTACGTTGTCTCAGCAACCTGAACAGACTAGGAAGCAGGCTATCAATAAATACTGTTTTACAAAGAAATGGAGGAATACACAGAACCCAGAATGTGGATGCAGCTGATGAGGCAGGCACTTCTACTCAAGGGTAGGACAATGCAAAGGAATGAACCTCTCCTTCCTTCTCTTTCGATGATACTATTGAAAACCCATCCAGGCTGGCCTGGAAACAAGTGAAAAGTAGCAAGGAGGTGAGCCGTGGGACACAGCAATAGGGCTGTGGGAGACAGAGGTGTTTTACAATGTGTCTTCTAGAAGGGCAAGAATCCTCATGGCCGAGTAAAAGTCATCTGTAACGGGGTGTCAATAGTGTGTGGACTTCTTGTTATTGTACTTGAAGTACGTTCAAAAGAGGCTTTTGAGTTACTCAGACAGAGGAAGGTCACCTCTGTGATGGATAATCTCATGGCATTGAGAACATCACAGTTTTAGTCTAAGTCACTGGCTGAAAAAAATAGGAGGAAGTGGTCAATCCATTCAGAGACTTTGTGCCACAGGATCTTTAAGACTCGGATGTTATATTTTAGAAACTACTTTTTGATAGCCCTAAAGGACAACCTGATCTAGAGATTCTAAGCTGTATGTGAAATAAAGAGAAAAACAACTCCTGGGAAGAAATGGTTGAGAAGAAGCCAAATTAGGAATCAGAAAGATTATACATAGACCTTTTAAAGAACAAGGACTTCCCCTTCTAGTTTCCTCTCTAGTTCACCTAATTCACAAAAAAATGAAAAAATGTCCGCTTCTCTCCTTTACGTCAAGTAGATCATTTTCCCTCTAAATATCAGTAAAATCCCAGCGTGAAATAAATGAATTTGAATTTACAATAGCTCCGTGAACCGGTGCAGGGTCAGATGCTGACACAACGGTGGAGGGGCGCTGATGCCGAACTTGCTGATAATACTGTCACCTGGTGTATGCGTTGACTTTGAGACTGATGAGAGGGCAGCCTCGGATATGTCAAAGAGGATGGCAATAATAAAAAGTAACAGGAGCACATAAGAGAGTTGAGGAAAAGCTAAAAACACAACTGCTGTACAGTGACATAGGGCATAGGCGTCTTGCATTTTGACCCATTAAAGTTATTGCAATGCTGATCTGAGGCATGCATGCACATAGAGACAAGGAACAAATTGGAGTTGGCAAGAAGTTCACCTTGCTCACCTCTAAAACTCCAACAAAAGGAATTAAAAGGCTGGGGCTCACAACTTATTAAAGACACTATATTGAAAAGGATTTGCCTCAGTCGCCCAGGGACTTGCCTGAAAACAGCACCTAGACAGCAGGATCTTAGGACTCAAGACAATGGGAAATGTACAATTGATCTTAGGGTATAAACAAAGGCTTTTGTATTTAATGAGTATTGATTCCTTTGAGCATGGAAAAGTCTCAGTAATTCAAAAATATATATTTTAGAATTTGAATTATGTAGGAAAGAGACGTGAGTTGAGGTTTACCTTCTAACTCTTTATAAATGAGAGTACAAGGAAAGGGAATACTTGAAATACTTAAGAGGACAAACTATTTCCAAATATCTAAAAGCACTTTGTACTCATTCTCATTTAAAAAAAAAAGTCTATGCAAATTGCAAATAACTTTTAACCATTTATTATCTAGCATTCTATAACAATTTCTTTAGGGAAAAAAAATGTTGCCCTATTTTAGGACAGTGAAAATAACTTGAAAATAATACTACTTTAATTCAATTTCATATTAGAACTATTAATGGGCTTAGGTTGGTTTCCTCTAATTGGTTTAAGATACTAATTTTACTATTTAAGAAACAGTTCATACTTTTGTCGTAATTTTTGCAAGCTTATACTTAGAGGGAGATTTTGAAATAGAAAAGGAGTCAATGGTATTTTCTTCTCTTTCTCTAAAAAAAAGAAAAGGGTTATTTCCAAATTTCTAAATACCTCCTGTCTGTTTTTTAGAGAAAGAGATGAAAACACCATTGGGTTTTAAAGCATTGAGCTTTGAGTTTAATGCTTTAAAATAACTAGAGGGAGGGCAAGAGGAATAAAGAATTTTTACTATTTGTCTGATAAAGGTAGACCTGTCCTAGGTATATGTCCTGGTATTTTCAAGCATGTGGGCTTTCCTGGTAGAATGGTTATATTCCAATACTTCAAATAGATACAGAAAATCATTATTAGCTTCCATGGGAAAAAGGTCCATCAAAGTTACAAACCTACCAACAATAAAACAAAACTATTTAATTCCCAATTTTGCTTGCACTAGTCAGTGCATCAAACCTTAGCACTTCATGACTGGACTATTAAAGTTACTCAATTGATCTTTTGTGCCCTTCAGTCTAGATTGTCTTCAAGCATCACCTTCATCATATCCCTGCCCTGTGCAAAGGACTTCCCCAGCCTGAGACCCTGAGCCCTTCACAAATCAGGCCCTGCAAGATCTAAGCCCTGCCCTTTCATGCTTACTGCTTCCAACAGTGTCCATGTAGTTCAGGACAACTACTCAGTGTTCTTGAATAGACTTCTCTCCATAATTTCCATTTGCTCCAGGACAAATACACAATATGCACACTATGTATAGAACACTCTATGCTTAAAAGGAAGATGGATTGATTTGGGGTGAAGGGAGTATTTTAAAACGTATGAGATTTCATAATATCTCCAATTATTATCTCTATTGCTTTGTTGGGAAAAAGAACAAGCAGACATAAAAAAATGTATCTTTGGCTATAAGAAATAAAGTGTGTGTGTGTGTGTGTGTGTGTGTGTGTGTGTGTGTGTGTGTGTCATTTCATTTTGTTTGTTAAAAGTTTCCTGGAGAAAAACAGTAACATATGTGTTGACAGTTATGAAAAATTCTAATGTTTAGTATTCTTATGCACTATTATGAGGTAGGTTATGGGCATAATGAGGAAAACCTAACTAGTAGGCTGAGCTTATTCTTCTTGTCTAAATTATTAAAGTAGATACTCCTTATGGTTGCATTATTCTTTCTTTTGTGGCAGGAACTGAATATCTCCGTTTCTCATCTGGTCAGTAATAATCCACATATCCATCATCGTCACTTATCCAGCACATGGCCAAATTGTATATGATTATGTTATGGAGGAAGCTCGCAAGAGCATGTGTGTTGTACCTACAGAGGAGGGGCTGAAGCCAAGGAGGCACCTTGCTTGGTGTAAGAAAGGCTAAGCTGGCATATTCTTATGAGTTATGCTAAAATTCTTTATTTCTTGACCCTGACACTAACTAGTTGTATAAAAGAAGGTAAGTTATTTACTGTATCAATCAGATTTTTTCTTTGAAGAAGATTATAACCCTTTTGAATTTATGATATTAGGAGGTAGGTACATCATATAATTTAAAGCTATTAACTTCATACATTCAAAGTAATTCTGAAAATGTCTACTTTCTTTAATCTTATTTAGAACTGATGGTCCCTCAATTGCACTGAGTATATCAAAGAACTTATTTTTTTTTCCTCCTTTTGACCTGGAGGTCTCTCCTTAAGAAATCTTGATATTGCTGATCTCATTAAAGAATGTTGTCAGCGTTAAACTCATTCTATATGTTTCAAAGAAAATCATTTGAAGATAAGTGCAATGTAAATTTTTTAACTTCCTGTCACTAATTTAAAAGAAAAACCACAAAATAGAAGATTAGAAAAAGAATCTAGAGAAATGCGAGAAATAAAAAAGATGTGAGAATCAAGGGCATTTTAAATAGCAGACAGTAGCCCCAAATGTACGTTACTGGGAGGGGACTAGCTAATGGGTTTTTAAGTGCTTATTTAACAAATGCCATAAATATAAGGACTTAAGTAACCAAAAAGAGAATTTATACTAAAGCAGCCATAACAAGCTGAAGTTAATTCATCACAACTTTCACATAGGCTTTTGTAGGCAGTTGGCCAGGCCCAGCACATTATCTATTTGACTCACTGAGTCACTGCAGCTAATGGAATTTAGCCCCATGTTTGTTGTTGCCATGGTGATGCGATATTCTCAGGCATGTCATGTTCACAGATCAGTAGCAGCAGCACGGTTGCAGACACACAACTGCTCTCAGCCTTTGACCATCAACAGGAATTCACTCTGCAGTTGGTCTGCCAGGAAGGAAGTCGGCTCAGGGGAAGGAGCTCCGGGCTGAGGAGAGGGCCCTTCCTTCTTTCTTTGTCATCGCAGTGCTATTATCATTAAAATAACCTTGAATTTTCATGAATTCGCTCATTCACAAACACTGTCAAAGAAGGTGCAAGAGTTCAAGAGAATCCAGAGGGTCAAAGAGAGGACTAGTTTTAAATCTGTGCCTATTGAACCTGGAAATGACATCGTCTGTTACATATAATCTTATTCTTACCATAGCAAATCAAATCGTGCTGACTGGCACCAACGTCCAAGGCGATTCAGCACCATGAAAGGTTACTGGGAGCAAAAGGGTCATATCTTTTGTGGCACCGCTCTGAGAAATAGACACAGACATGTGTGGGAATATTCTACAAAGAATAGATTTCTCCCCAAAGTGAAAAACAAATCCCGCCAGTAATCTATAAAGGGAGTGGGTATTCTATGCTATAGATATATTCAAATTTCAAACCAAAGATATAATTATGAGCTTTTCAAGATATAAAATGTTTGAGCAAGACACAGGTCTTGTGGAAGATGTTCTAATTTGTGTACAAGAAGTGATAAAGGGTAAAACAAGATGAATTTCCTGGAAAGTATTTTTGCCAGTTGGAAATATGCTTTTGTTGCATTATAATTTCCATGAGGGGTGAAATAGGCAAGGAAAGCATGCGAATTTAAAGACACTTCTGAAAATGTTTATCTCTAACTCTAGACCCCAATACAAGGTCTAGAGTTAATGATAACAATACAATTTCACATTTCCTCAAGATCTTCTTTCATGCTGGGCTTGTAGTGTTGGTCTAGAACATCTCAATAACGACTCCCCAAGCTTCATGGGGAATTGCTGGGGAATTTGGTTCTGGATACACGCCTCAGAGGTGAAACCTGACATCCAAACCAAGACTTCCAGAATCAGTATATTAGTTTTGCATTTAATTTCTGGGTACATGGGGCAGGATGATCAGGTTGGGGAGACTGGGGAAGTGAGGGTGGCGATTTCTTAATTGTTTTTGCTTTTCTTCTAGCACAGTAGTGAGAGGATATTATGTTGCAGAATTTGGTCAGAATATGAAGTTTGGAAGGCCCTATATTCCTGCAGAGCCCTGGACTGAGGTTAATTAGAGAGCAAGGCTGTGAGGGAGTTAGTCTTTATTACTCATCTTGTGTCTAAGAACGATGCAATGAGGCTTTGTTCTCTGCCTATTTGAATCATGCGGCCCAAGCAAGAGATATATATTGAAATAACAGATAGTAGTGCCATTCTATTATGATTACCATTACTTGAGCTTCAGAGAAGTGGCATTGAATAACTCAGTTGGAGAATATGCAAGTAAAGTTAACAAAAATGTAGACTATTAAAAAGTGACTTGGTAGATTTCTTCCAGAAAACTTAGAAAACAGAATCTCACAACTCTCAGCATACTTTATGTCAGGTCTCTGAGCCCAAGCCTGCAGGTAAACATCCAAATGGCCGGAAGTAACTGAGGAATCACAAAAGAAGTGAAAATGGCCGGTTCCTGCCTTAACTGATGACATCACCTTGTGAAATTCCTTCTCCTGGCTCATCCTGGCTCAAAAACTCCCCCACTGAGCACCTTGTGACCCCTGTCCCTGCTCGCCAGAGAGACAACCCCATTTGACTGTAATTTTCCACTACCCACCCAAATCCTATAAAACCGCCCCACCCCTATCTCCCTTTGCTGACTTTCTCTTCGGACTCAGCCCGCCTGCACCCATGTGAAATAAACAACCCTGTTGCTCACACAAGGCCTGTTTGGTGGTCTCTTCACACGGACACATGCGACACTTTATGATTACTTTTATTTGGACAAAGAGAGACCCTTGAATAATGAAGGTTCTCACATATAAAATGTGTTTTTAATTTTTAATACATTACAAAATTATCAGATTAAATGACGTGATAAAAAGTAATATGTAGGTTAACATCAGATGTTAACGTTCACTGCATCTTCTGGTCGGATAATACTGAGGCTACTGAAATATACAATGACCCCAAATGCATTAAGAGCAAAAAAAAAAAAAAAAAAATTCCCACTACAGCTAGCAATTTAAAAAAAGTTGTCAAAATAATTGTTTCCTGATAATATCTACCAGAAGCATTTATGCTCTCATAGACAAATTAATATCAGCCATTGGGGAGGCCTCTCATAGCTGGAGTGTCCTTGCTTGAACGCTACTGCTGAGAGCCACAAAGCGAATCGAGCATTGCACGTAGTTAGTCCGATAATAAATTCAAATAACGTAAAATAAAAATAAAATAAAATCTTTATGGACTACAAGTAAGAGGCAGTGTCTATGTGCTCAAATTCAATCCAATTACTTTATTGTCCCAGGATTTTGTTTTTTAATTTTCATCTCCTTATAGATGTTTTCTCATAGTCATTTGGTAGCAGCGTATTTATGTTCACTTTTATCCAATACAGGCTGCAAATGTGCCCTTCACTCGACCCAGTCTATTAATTTTGAAATGCCTAAAGCCAAAACTGACAGTGGAAGAAAATCTTTCTGGGTTGTAGCTCCAAACTGTTGGAATAAAGCTACCTGCTTCAGTAAAAATGCATAGGCATATTACTTTTCTTTCAGAAAATGTTAAGCTTTCCTTGAAATTAAAAAAAAAAAAAAAGATTTTAGAATTAAATGTAGGAAAACTCAATTTCTCAATTATTGTTTTCAATATGGGGTCTGCATATGCTTTATTTGTACTATATTTAAGAGTATACAACACCTATGCTAATATAAATGTGGGCCCTAGGAGTCTTAATCATATTAAAAACTTAGGAGTTTCTTGTCCTAGTATATAGTTGCTAATAAACTTCCATTGCTTTCAGAGATACAAAAATTTCTCCCGGTTATTTGCTGTTTTTACTTTTAAGAACCAAGTGAAAATTTGAATGGCTTCTGTATTTTATAATTAATGTTCATATTCATAGGGTATAAAATATCTTTTTCTAGCTCTAATCCAGTTACTTAGCTTCTATTATTTTTTACCTTCTCCTGTGCATTATAGAAATCTGCCACCAAAACCAAGTCACTGGCCCTACCACATTTGCTATAACTCTGATAATCTACATTTTACAAAGCTAAAGGAATCGAGCCTTTATGATTCTCATGTATATAAGGTTTATCCAAAATAAGGGCAATCCAGAAGCTGAGCAATTAGCTGTGTGCTTATATTATTTGCTTTCTTATTTTCTACTTTCCCAAGGTATCAACTCCTTTGTCTACCTTCTACCTTTGTAATTTATTCTTTTGACTCTTGAAGACATGTGGTCTTCAATGATCTTTATTTAAAAAAAAAAAAAAAACAGTCACTTTGAGGGGCTGAGGTGGGCAGATTGTCTGAGGTAGGAGTTTGAGATCAGCCTGGCCAACATGGTGAAATACTATCTGTACTAAAAATAAAGAAAATTAGTTGGGCATAGTGGCGCATGTCTGTAATCCCAGCTACTCGGGAACCTGAGGCAGGAGAATCGCTTGGAGTCTGGAAGGCAGAGGTTGCAGTGAGCCAAGATCATGCCACTGCACTCCAGCCTGGGCAACAGAGTGAGATTTTGCCTCAATAAACCGCCCCCCCGCCACACACACACACACACAAAAGAAGCAAACAAAAAGCCAGCCTGGGCAGTGGTGCACACCTGTTTTCCTGGCTACTCGAGAGGCTGAGTCCTGGGCAAGAAGATCTCTGGAGTCAGGAGTTCAAGTCCAGCCTGGGCAACATGGCAAGACCCAGTCTCTTACAAAACAACAACAGAAAATAACCATGAGCCCTCAATGCCCAACAGAATACTTGCATATTATACTCTTCAGTTCTCCATATTCTAGACATAGTGCTACATATTGTTTGTGACTTAGCTGTGACAAATAATCAAAGACAGAATTTGAGGAAGGATGGAGAAGGTTACAGGAGGGGGAAAAATGTCCTTAAGAAAGGAGGAAGCAGTGCTTCAAGACAATTTTGTGTAGCACAGACACAGCTCTTAGTAGTCCTTATACTTCCTGTTTTGACTTTTTCAAACCCAAATTCTCTACAAAATCTGGAGGATGAACAAAGTCGCTTGTCTTGTCATCTCCCTTCTATGCTCAGTTGACTGCACGAGTCCCCATTGCCTGCAGTGTCTGCCCCACAGTGGGTTCTGAAGGGCAGTAATAGTCTCATGAAATGCTGTGGAATAAAAAAATTCAGTGATCCAAAAACTATGGGGGAACACTGAAAGCTGTATGTCTCTCTTAGAGATTTACAATACATGCCAGTATTTTAAGGACTCTGGAAAATCCTGCTAGAAAGGACCCTGTTTAAAATGTGTTCAGCCGAGTTTCTCAAGGTGATTATGGAGCCCTTGTATTAAGGTGCAACTAAGGAGCACAATTTGGGAAATCCTGACGTTTAGATGGAAGCTCACATGCATTAGCATGGCAGTCAAAGCCCCCCACTCCACAGTAGCCTCCCTCATACCCCTGCTCCCCAGCTTTGTTCCTTGCTCTTCAGCAAGACTGAATTTGCTCTCCTCTGACCACACACGCAGCTGGGTTCCACTGCCAACATTCTTCCAAGCTGCCTTTTCTACCCTGAGTGCTCTGCCCCCCACCATGGGCCTGCCCCTCCTGCTTACAGGCTTACTTTAGCTGGTTTAGGTGTTCTGTGGCTCTTCCGGAGAAGCTCTTATGAGACTTCTTGCTTGTGAATCCTGCCTCTGCCATTCACTCACTGTGTCACCTTAGGCGAGTCACTTAACGTCTTTGCTTCTCAACATCATCTACACAATGAGGGTATAAACAGAACCTACCTCATGGGGTTACGGGGAAGATTGACTTCATCAATACATATAGAGAGCTTAGAGCCAGGCTCCACATATGGTTAAGTACTCAAAGGATGTCATGAATGCTGTGTTCTCCTGTGCATGTCTTTATTGTTGCACACTATTGTATTATCCTTATCTCTTTATGCATCTATATTCTCCATCAAATTATATTCTACTTGAACATTAGGGTTGTGTACTATCTATCTTTATTTTTTATCTTTGGTGTCTAGCACATAGTAGGCAATCAATGAAATTGAATAAAGACTTTATCTAATAAAAATTGATCAAACTTAATGAAATATATTAAACCTATGGTCTGGGTCAACTTGGAATATTTTACAATGCTAGAAAATCTCAGCTACGACCACTGAGGTGAGCTCTCTGTTTATAATTTGCTTATAGTAATACTAATACCAAAGCACATATTCAATCCACAACCATCTGTTTCAAAATGTTAGTGCACATATGAGGAAGCTAATGTTTTCTTCAGAAATTGCTAGAGGAGATGAAAAAAAAAGTATGAGACAATTTCTCTGGTCTCTTTCATCTAAAAAAGTCCGTGGTCCTATGATTGATAAGCCAGCACAGAGCAGATTAGAAAACGGAAGAACAGTCAGAGTCAATTTGTAGATGCCCTTCAATTTTGTGATAAGACAATCACACTGATTATTGTCTCTTGCTTATTTGCTCCTTAATTGGAAGTAATATGTCATAAAATAAGAATCACAAATAATAAAATCCTTATTTCAGTTCATTCTATTTCTCTGGGCTACAGATATCTCTTTTACTTAAAATATATTATGCTAAATTATTTTTCAGTTTGTTTACCATCAGAATTTAGCAAGTAATTTTGGTCTACCTCAGTCAAGTCTGGAAATTTGAAGGTAAGTTTGTCTTCAAATGAATTATTTTTGGTTGCAAAATTAACTGCCACGTAGAAGTTTGAAAACAGTGCAGTCTTTCGGGGCAGCTTTCTGACTTTTCTCTACTTGATATTTTTTTCCTGACCTTCCATTAATAAAATATTTTCTCATATTTTATGTTCTTAATGTCAATATATTTAACACATTACCCAAAATAAATGAATATGTAAGTATATAATGCTAATTATTGATAAATATTTATTGAAAGATATACTAGGTTTGACCAAAACATCTAAGTGGACAACACCTAAATTAATAATTTGTTTCCTTAGCATCGCTTCTGGCTGTCTCTCAAATGACCAATTAAATAACTTTTCTACAAAACCCTAGTTGAAAGTTGTTTCTTTTTCTCAATTATTTCCATAGACAAAGCCACCAGGGTATCATTTATTATGCTAAAAGTCACATGCTATATTCTAAATATTGCCCCAATGATCTGAAAGAGTTCATATTTGTCTCTCAAAATGCCCCCTACCTTTACAGGGAAAGAATGAAATACAATAGCCTTTGACTTTATCTACCTGTCCTTAGCATTATACATATGGTAAGTAATCAATGATTTTTTAATAACTAATTTTTAAAAAGAATTAAAACCAAATGATTTGGCTTTAAAAATCATGGTAGCATCAATTTTTATGTAATAAATGAAAACTACCTAGATTGCTATGCCATGGTTTGAATAAATTTTAATTAAAATACCTTAATTGTATGTTTCTGACACTAGATAGCAAGAATTATTTCTTTTTCACATTGCAGACATGGATATATAAAATTTTAATGTGCTACATCAATGCTGTAGTTTGAATTAATATCCAAATGTCTAGCTAGATTAAGGCAATGTTTTAATTGTACCACAAATATTAATTAACATAATTCTCATAACTGCACTGTTGTTGTCCCATGTTATAGTTAAAAATGGAGGAGTAGATTGTTTAAATAACTTAGAAAGAAAGTTAATGATAGAAATAGAGAATAGAAAGAACTGAGGGAAGAGTTGATGTATGAACTGAGATTTTCCAATTCCAGAGATTGTATTCTTTCCTCTAAATCGCACCACTTCCTTAGAATGGCATTTTGGTTGGAGTTTACATTTGGATTTGGCATCACATGGTCCCCAAAGATATCCATACTATGGGCTTTACCTCAGTTTCCTGTTACCTGCCAACTTTCTCTATGATTCACAATCACTCAGTTGAGTGGTTATTATCTAATTGCCAATTTTCTTTTTACTTTCCAATTCAACTTTCCTTTATTAGATTTTTGTAACCTTAAATAACATTATCCTTCCTGTTAAAATAAAATCACCTTAATTTTTCTTTTCTCTAAAAAGTTTACCTTGATAAGTTGAGTTGTGAATACTTTTTTATTATCACAATGTACGTAGTCAAAAATGTGCTGCCCAGCAACTTTTACATGATCCAGTCCTTATAGGTAAAGACTTTTCCAGAACTGAGTTAATGGAATGGAAGAAGCACTGTTGTTATTTCATATTTCCCTGCGTACTCACTGCCATACTTTACAATTAACTCCTGGAAAACCTGCACAATATAGTTACAATGTATATTTCCTCTGATTTTATGTGTAGTAAGATTAAATATTACACATTCTGTGTCAAGATTGTTTTCTGTTGTGTCTTTTCGTTTTATTTTAGATTTAATTTCCTCAAACTTAAATATTAGAATATTCAAATAAACAAACATGTGCCTCTATTCATAAATGCCATTTTATTTCTGATAGCCTACAAATAACTTCAGAATACCAAAAAATCATGAATACTTAAACCAGAACTCATTCCCAGAAGCAGATTTGTACGTGTGCATGCACATGTGTGTGTATGTTTGCATGGACTAATCTGCTTAAGCATGAATTTTAAAACACCACATTTTAATCTTTACTCACCATACCACTGAGAAGTTTAAAACAGCACTGGACTAAGAAGCTCTGAAAAAGAGAGGTATGTAAAGGAAACAGTCTACATCTCAGAAGACATTGTTCTAAATCCACACAAATGATTCCATTTGCCTGATAAACGTCACTGTGGTTCAAAGAGATTTCCAAGGCTTCAAACACAATTGTCAGTGTAGCCATGGTCCTAAGGCACTGTGTTCCAGGAGCAATAAGTACTCACCCATTTGTTCATTTTCGCTTTTTTTTTTTTTTTTAGACAGAATCTCTTTCTGCCACCCAGACTGAAATGCAGTGGTGGTATGATCTCTGCTCATTGCAACCTCCGCCTCCAGGGTTCAAGCGGTTCTCCTGCTTTAACCTCCTGAGTAGCTGGGACTACAGGCACCTGCCACCTCGCCTGACTGAGTTTTGTACTTATAACAGAGACAGGGTTTCACCATGTTGGCCAGGCTGGGCTCGAATTCCTGACCTCAAAGTGCTTCCTCGGCCTCCCAAAGTGCTGGGATTACAGACGCGAGCCACTGTGCCCTGTCCATCTGTTCATTTTCTTGATGTAAACTCAAATTAGAACAGCTTACTTTCGTTTGTTCTTCTGTTTCTTCTCTAACTGCAGTGAGCCACAGAACTTAACATCTCTCTCAACATGATCTCCTGTTCCACTCATGGAAGTGAGGACTGGAAACCAGGAAATCCCGATAAAATATCTCAGCTTGATGCAATGGGGTGGCAGGGTGCCATAGAATAGTACGATGCAATAGGTAGCATGATGCAATAAAGTAGCATGCTGCAATAAAGTGGCATGATACAATGGGGGTATGATGCAGTGGGGTGGCATGATGCAATAGGTTGGCATGATGCACTAGAGCACCATGAAAGCATAAGGGGAAGCAGAATGCCATGTGGCAGCATAATGTTTTTTCGGTTTATGTCCTGTACACCTACCTGCCTCCAATGCCCCTTAGCATTCCTGAAGTTCCCCGACTCTCCCTTCTTTCTTTCCTTAGCCTTGCTTGCTAATTTATCTGTTCTTTCTTCATTCATCAGTTCTTGCCTAGCTGCTTCATGTCAGAACAGTAGAACTCTGCACCAAGCCTTGCAGAAATCTCACTCTTGGGAGCAGACAGAATGGACAGGCCATATGAATTCCTCGTAAGTCGTATGGAAACCTTGGGCCTCCCCAACCTTGCTTAATAATTTCATGGAATAGAGATGACAGACACCAGCTCACAGATTTGTTTTGAGCACTAAATGCAAAGCAACCAGCATTGGAGAACTTCTTGGGAATCTGGTTCCTCTTGCCTTTTCAGGAAAGGATGAATGTGTGTAAACAAAAGAACAAAATTTGAGCAGGTTTGAGTCTGCAGGGTGAAGGCATTTCTTTCAGTTGGCTCTGGAAGCACGCGCAGACCTTGAATCCTTCACTCCCTCCATTCCTCTAAGAACTCACCATGCCTTCCATCCTCCTTTGCTCCATGAGACAAAGCGCCCTCCAGAATGATGCTAAGTGCAGTACCTCCATGTTCAAAAGCTGCTGATATCAACATTGGCCTGTGAACAAAATATGGAACCCTCAGACGGACTATCCAGGTTCTACGTGCATGCCAGCTTGGGCACAGTCCTCACCGCTGCCTGGCAGGTCCTCCCTGTCCTTACCAAACTGTGCTGCTTGCCATCCTCTGTATCTGGCCCCATGTCTGCTTCTGCTCTGCCCAGCCATCCAATGGAGGGGTGTCTCATCGTCCCACCTCCGCCCAGGGAAAACCTGCCTGCTCTCAGAACTTGCCTCAGTCCATCAGGTTGATGCAGTCTGATGTGGTTCAACTTTCAGTGATTCTTGATAGTTTTAAATTGAAAAGTTCGTAAGTGCTGTGGGGGCCATCGCCATCTCGTCTCAGAGATGAGATAACTGATGTTCAGATCTAAAAGATTCTAAGAGAGTCACACTCTGCTAAGTCCCATAGCATTTTAGGGAAAACCACTAATTATATTGATACTTGCATACATTTCTTAGTTCCTGTTATGGGCTGAGTTGTTTCTCTCTTCTCCAGGTAAATTCATGTTTGAAGCCCTAATTTCAATGTAACTGTATTTGGATATACAGCCTTTAAAGGGGGTAATTAAGGCTAAATAGGTTCATAAGGGTGGGGCCTAATCCAATAGGACTGATATCCTCATAAGAAGAGGAAGAGACCTCAGGGACTCTTGAGCACAGAGGAAAGGCCACGTGAGGGCAGACAAGGCAGCACCTGCAAGGCAATGAGAGAGCCCTCAGGAGAAACCGCAGCCACCTTGATCCTGGACTTCCAACCTCCAGAACTGTGAGAGAATAAATGTCTGTTGTTTAAGGACCCCAGTCTGTGATACTCATTATGGCAGACCTAGTTGACTAATACGGCTCCCCTATGAAATGTAAAGCTTGGTCATGCAGTCTTTGAATCTCCCAGGGTTCTGAGATACGATTTAATAAATATTTGTAGAACAAAAAAATTTTATCTGTGATGACTGTGTCTCTCTCTCTCACACACACACACACACACACACACACACACACACTCCTTTAGGTCACCCACTATGTCATATTCCTCTCCATTCTTTCCTTGAAAGCACTGTTTCCAAGGAAAGAATAATCACTTTACTTGGAAATAAATTATCCTCTAAATTAGAAATATATGCCTTCCAAAATTTGAATATCAATCTCTCTAGATGAATTTTATCTCCGTTTATGCTTTACAGGTAGATTTACTTGCCCCACCGAGTGCCATATTTGTACAGATAATAAATTACTATCATTTGATTATAAATATAATATAAACCTTTTTGAAACAGGTCTCATTCTCAAGCTATTTGTTGTTTAGAAAAGTCTTATTTTAATGACCAGAAACGTAAAACTGGTACTGTTTCAAACAGGCCTGCAACACACAATTTATCATTGATTAAAATGTATTTGTATTATGGCCAAATGGATTATCATTGAAGCAGAAGTGATTGAGTGAAGTAATTTAGAAAAATGTCTGGCTATTTAAAATAAATTTGAGAACTTTATGACATTGTTTTATTCATCAGAAAGAATTACATGCAGATTTAAACAAAAAAATCAAGATTTTCAAAAGGAAATAAGTGCCCTCTGCCAGGTCTACCATGCTTTAAGCCCTCTAAAATCGGCATATTCCTTATTAGCTTCATTGCTCAGACCGTGTTTGTTTTCTAAGTGAATGGCATTACAGGGCTTGTGATCACGGTGTTAGGACCTGAAGTATTATGACCATTACTATGTGGAACATATTTCTCTGGAGTCCAAAGATTTTCCACAGGCATTAATTTCCCCCCTTTCTCAAATGCGTGCTCTGTGGCTATACCTCAGCGTCCTCATTGATGTGAAGTATTTTGTTGTGTGTTTGTTGTGGGGATAGGGGTGAGGGGAAGGGGCATGTTTTATTTAGTAAATATCACAAGGCCTAACAGCTCTCAGAGGTAATCAGATTTGGTAATGACTAAGCCGGATCAGTTTTTAAATGGTTAAAACAAACAAACAAAAAAGCAAATAAAAGCTCTCATGTTTTCTCATTATTTTAACAATCCCAGCCAACCCCTGACAAAATAATTTAAGGTAATATTTTTAAAATAGTAGTATCTTTTTTATATGTGCTCTGCCCTTTCTCAATGTTATAAAATATCCCTGTGTTGACTTACTGTACATTGATTTTAATAGGCGCTCTCTACAGAGCAATATGAATATCATTGGAAACTGTATAATACAATTTTCTACCCCGAAATGCTATAGAAAACTGCACATTTTATACTGACATGTGCCCTATCAATAATAGAGTTTTTATATCTTATTTGTAGCTATTGATCTCAACAGCATAATGAAAAATTGATTGTAGCGAAGTGCACCATTTCTTAAGTATAAATTTCAATGTCAAATTATTTTTATCTATGCTTCCCAATTATACATGGAACTTATACATTTATATATGTTTGCTTCCACAAAACTCTACTGCAATAAATTAGATATGACAAGAATGTACTGAGTCAATAGAAACCATGTTTCTCTCACTATAATATGATTCCAAAATTAAATACGCTAGTTTGATACTGGCTTCATTTCATCATTATGAAGAGAATTAACGTCTCAATATATAGGTATCACCTTCCCATGCAATCTAAAAATTTTAAATGAGGTCTTAAATTTTCCAGGGATATAAATACATACACACACACACACACACACACACACACACACATATACAGAAAAAACTACGTACTCAGAAATCCATGCATTCATTTGGTAGTCCACATGATACTTTAAACAAGGTGCCTGTTCTTTCTTATCTCTTGAGACCTTATTATTTTAGAGGGAACATTCTGCTAGGAAAATCTACAGGTATAGGTCTGATAAAAAGTAAGAAGCCAATCATCTCTGCTCTTCAACAGTGATCCCCAAGTCCAATATTACAGACACAGATGAGTGAGGGTAGAAATCTGCTAATCTAAACATAATCTACAAACAGGAAGCAAAAGATGAGAAAAATGATTTCTTATGTTAACTTGTCCTTTCTATGTTATTTTGAATTGAAACCATTAATAAAAAGTTTTCACAGTTTTTCTTTGAGCTATGCAAATGTAAACATAACCATATTATTCAATAAAATATATTAATCTCATAAAAGAATGTCTGAAACCAATGTATTCCTCTGGATGAAACACCTTTTTCAGCATTTGTGCTGGGATAGTAATATTCATAGCAGGGTAATAGTAGTAATAATATTATGATCATATGCCCTGCGAAAATGATAATCAGCCTCACTCACACTCATTAATAATAAAGTTTGGAAAATTATTTTGTCCTTGCAATCTTTGCATAGGTTTATAACATCCTTGAATTAATGGCAGCTATTTGGCTGTAGGTTTTGGAAGGGTATAGTATTATTCATTTTTAAAAACAGATTTATTGAAATTTAATTCATATACTATAAAATAGATTTATTTATATTTTACAATTAAGTGGTTTCAACAAATCCACAGAATTTTGAAACCATCACACAATCTAATTTTAGAACATTTTCATTACCCTAAAGGACATCCTATGTCTATACCCAACCACTTGCTCAACCCTCCGCCTCTGCCAATCACTAAACTATGTGCTTTCTCTCTCTATGGATTTGCCAACTTTGGACATTTCATATAAATGGAATTATACAATATGTGACCTTTTGTGTCTGGCTTACTTCACTTATCATAATGCTTTCAAGATTCATCCATGTTATCTAGCCCTAAACAACTACATCAAAAAGACTGAAAGACCACAAACTGACATTATAAGGCCACACCTCAAGGAACTAGAGAAACTAGAACAAACCAAACCCAAACCCAGCAGAAGAAGGAAAATAACCAAGATCAGAGCAGAAGTAAATGAAATTGAAATAAAAAAAAAATACAAAAGATAAATGAAACAAAAAGCTGGCTCTTTGAAAGATAACTAAAATTGATAGACCATTAGCAAGGTTAACCAAGAAAAGAAGAGGGAAAATCCAAATAACCTCACTAAGAAGTGAAACAAGAGATACTACAACTGACACCACTGAAATACAAAAGATCATTCAAGGCTATTACAAACACATTTATACACATAAACTAGAAAACCTTGAAGAGATGGATAAATTCCTGGAAAAATACAACCCTCCTAGCTTAAATCAGGAAGAATTAGACACTCTGAACGGATCAATAACAAGTTGCGAGATGGAAATGATAATTTTAAAAGTACTAATCAAAAAAGTCCAGGACCAGATGGAGTCACAGCAAAGTTCTACCAAACATTCTAAGAAGAATTGGTACCAATCCTTTTGGCACTATTCCACAAGACAGAAAGAAGGAACCCTCCCTAATTCATTCTATGAAGGCCGCATCACTCTAATATCAAAACCAGGAAAGGACCAACCAAAAAAGAAAACTACAGACCAATATCTTTGACGAACATAGATGCTAAAATCCTTAGCAAAATACTAGCAAACCAAATCCAACAAAATATCAAAAAGATAATCCACCATGATCAAGTGGGTTTCATACCAGGGATGCAGGGATAGTTTAACACACACAAGTCAATAAATGTGATACACCACATAAAAAGAATTAAAAACAAAAAAACACATGATAGTCTCAATAAATGCAGAAAAAGCATTCGACAAAATCCATCATCCCTTTATGATTAAAACTTTCAGCAAAATCAGCATGCAAAGGATATATCTTAATGTAATAAAAGCTGTGTATGACAAACCCATAGCCAACGTAATACTGAAAGGAGAAAAGCTGAAAGCATTCCCTCTGAGAACTGGAACAAGATAAGGATGTCCACTCTCATCACTCCTCTTCAACGTAGTACTGGAAGTCCTAGCCAGAGCAATCAGACAAGAGAAAAAAATTGGGCCAGGCACAGTGGCTCATGCCTGTAATCCCAGCACTTTGGGAGGCCAAGGCAGGTGGATCACCTGAGGTCAGGAGTTTAGACCAGCCTGGCCAATGTGGTCAAACCCCATTCCTACTAAAAGTATGAAAATTAGCTGGGCGTGATGTCAGGCACCTGTAATCCTGGCTACTCAGGAGGCTGAGGCAGGAGGATTGCTTAAACCCAGAAGGTGGAGGCTGCAGTGACCCGTGATCATGCCATTGCACTGCAGCCTGGG
>NW_012109807.1:2378534-2388296 GCF_000951045.1 Mandrillus leucophaeus | reverse complement strand
AAAAAAAAAAAGAAAAGAAAAAAGAAAAGGGCATCCAAATCTGTAAAGAGGAAGGCAAACTGTCACTGTTTGCTGATATGATCATTTACCTTGAAAACCCTAAAGACTCCTCCAGAAAGCTTCTAGAACTAATGAAAGAATTCAGCAAAGTTTCTGGATACAAGATTAATATACACAAATCAGTAGCCCTCCTATACACCAACAGCGACCAAGAGGAGAATCAAATAAAGAACTCAACTCCTTTTACAACAGCTGAAAAAATAAAATAAAATACTTAGGAATACACCTAACCGAGGAGTCCAAAGACCTCTACAAGGAAAACTACAAAATACTGCTGAAAGAAATAGATGACACAAAAAAATGGAAACACATCCCATGCTCATGGATGGATAGAATCAATATTGTGAAAATGGTCATACTACCAAAAGCAATCTACAAATTCATCACAATCCCCATCAAAATACCACCATCATTCTTCACAGAGTTAGAAAAAAAAATTTTTAAATTCATATGGAACCAAAAAAGTGCCTGCATAGCCAAAGCAAGACTAAGCAAAAAGAACAAATCTGGAGGCTTCAAACTACCTGATTTCAAACTATACTATAAGGCCATAGTCACCAAAACAGCATGATACTGGAATAAAAATAGGCACATAGACCAATGGAACAAAATAAAGAACCCAGAAATGAACCCAAATGCTTACAGCCAACTGATCTTCAACAAAGCAAACAAAAACATAAAGTGGGGAAAAGACACCCTTTTCAACAAATGGTGCTGGGGCTGGGCATGGCGGCTCACTCCTATAATCTCAGCACTTTGGGAGGCCAAGAAGGGTGAACCACTTGGGGCCAGGAGATTGAGAACAGCCTGGCCGACGTGGTGAAACCTTGTCTCTACTAAAAATACAAAAATTATCTGGGTGCGATGGCGCATGCCTATAGTCCCAGCTACTCAGGAGGCTAAGGTAGCAGAATCACTTGAACCCAGGAGGCAGATGTTGCAGTGAGCCAAGATTGCACCACTGCATTCCAGTTCAGGTGACAGAGCAAGACTCTGTCTCAAAAAAAAAAAAAAAAAAAAAAAAAGGTGCTTGGATAATTGGCTAGCCACATGTAGAAGAATGAAACTGAATCTTCATCTGTCACCTTATCCAAAAGCAAACTCAGGATAGATTAAGGACTTAAATCTAAGACCTAAGGCCT
Organism: Mandrillus leucophaeus; assembly: GCF_000951045.1. Lineage (NCBI taxonomy): Eukaryota > Metazoa > Chordata > Mammalia > Primates > Cercopithecidae > Mandrillus > Mandrillus leucophaeus. The sequence goes on along the minus strand of NW_012109807.1, from coordinate 2,387,094 downwards.
GAAGCTATAAAAATTCTAGAAGATGACATTGGAAAAACACTTTTAGACATTGGCTTAGGCAAGGATTTCATGATGCAATAAAAACTGGGACCTAATTAAACTAAAGAATTTTTGCACAGCAAAAGGAACTATCAGCAGAGTAAACAGAAAACCCACAGAGGGGAAGAAAATCTTCACAATCTATACATCTGGCGAAGGACTAATATCCAGAATCTACAACGAACTCAAACACATCAGTAAGATAAAAAACAAAAAAATCCCATCAAAAAGTGGGCTAAGGACATGAATAGACAATTCTCAAAAGACGATACACAAATGGCCAACAAACATATGAAAAAATGCTCAACATCACTAATGATCAGGGAAATGCAAATCAAAACCACAATGTGATGCTACCTGACTCCTGCAAGAATGACCATAATCAAAAAATAAAAAAAACAGTAGATGTTGGCGTGGATGTGGTGATCATGGAACACTTCTATACTGCTGGTGGGAATGTAAACTAGTACAACCACTATGGAAAACCATGTGGAGATTCCTTGAAGAACTAAAAGTACAACTACCATTTGATCCAGCAATCCCACTACTGGGTATCTACCCAGAGGAAAAGAAGTCATTGTATGAAAAAGATACTTGCACACGCATGTTTATAGCAGCACAATTTACAATTGCAAAATCATGGAACAAATCAAATGCTCATCAATCAACGAGTGGATCAAGAAACTTTGATACATATATATATGATGGAATACTACTCAGCCATAAAAAGAAATGAATTAACAGCATTTGCAGTGACCTGGATGAGACTGGAGACTATTAATCTAAGTGAAGTAACTCAGGAATGGAAAACCAAACATTGTATGTTCCCAGTGATAAGTGGGAGCTAAACTATAAGGATGCAAAGGCATAAGAATGATACAATGGAATTTTGGGACTTGGGAGGAAGAATGGGAGGGGGGCGAGAGTTAAAAGACTACAAATAGGATGCAGTGTATACTGCTCGGGTGATGGGTGCACCAAAATCTCATAAATCACCACTAAAGAACCTACTCATGTAACCAAATACCACCTGTACCCCAATATCTTATGGGAAAAAAAGATTCATCCATGTTATAGCCTGTGTCAGTACTTCATTCCTTTTCATAGAAGAGTAACATTTCATTGTATGGACACACCACAGTTTGCTCATCCATTTACCAGTTGGTGGTAGACATTTGGTTGTTTGCATATCTTGGCTATTATGAATAATGCTGCTGTGAACATTATTCATAATAGCCAAGATATGCAAACAACCTCAAAAAAGTGTACATTTTTTTTTTTAGTGTACAAGTTTTTGGGTAGACGTGTTTTTATTTATCTTGGGTATATATGTCTAGGAATGGAATTGCTTGCTTTCTATGTTTAACTTTTTGAGGAACTGTAAACTGTTTTCCAACTGGTTATAACATTTTACATTTACACCAGCAATGTATGAAGGTTCCCGTTTCTCCAGAAAACTGTTTCTTGACAATAGTTTTACTATCTTTCTTTTTTATTATAGCCATCCTAGTTTGTATGAAGTGGTGTACTGTGATTTTGATTTGCATTTTCTCAGTGACAAATGATGTTTCCATTGGCCCATTGGCTATTTCATGTGCCCGCTGGCCATTTGCATGTCTCATTTGGAGAAATGTATGTTCAAATCCTTTTCTGTTTTTAGATTGGGGTATTTATCTTTTCATTGTAGAATTGTAAGATTTTTTAATGTATATATTTTGGACACAAGTCCCTTATCAAATAGATGATTTGCAGATATATTCTCCCACAGTATTTTTTTCAATTTTTAATTTCAGCCAAGTTTTCTATCTACAATTGAAAGTTCTACCGTTGACAATAGTAAACAAATATGGCAAGCTTGTACCAAATGGAAATGGATCTTCAGCTCTACATGAAAGATCTGACTACAATAGGACTTCGGATGATATGAAATAGAAATGCAGCATATACAGATACAGGCTGTATTCCTGTTGTACTCTCCCAATTTTCAATTTACTTAGCAAAAGCTTCAGAAAACTGTCAAGTGTCAAAGTCTGTAGCATGTCGACAAAAATCTGTGAAAGGGTGTAAGTAAATGAATAGTAGAGAAAAATGTGCAGTATTAAAAACAAGGATCTTTAGAGGGAGGCTGAAGTGCTATAGCAACTGAGTATGAGAAAACTAGCAGATTTGACTGAGGGGAAGTCATAATTGTAACACTTTGCTATTGACAGATGGGGGCCCAGAAGGTAGCTTGGAGTCAAAACAGAGCACCAAACACAGGAATAACTCATGAGAGTAGATGAGATCAAATGCATGTTTATAAAAAGATAATTATTTTAGAAGAGGCTCTAAATAAAGATTCCTCAGCTGTGAGGGTTCAAAGCAACAATTATTTTCATTCTCTTAATTTTCTGTTACTGACATTGATGGTCCAGTTGAGAGCAGCAGCATTTTACTGCTTAATTGTATATTACTCTCTGCAAAAATGACTATTCTACTGTGAAAAAGTTACAACAAATCAGGAAGCCATCATTTCATACAGGTTTAGTGCTGTAACCTCATCACTCGTTCATTTCATTCATGTCATAAGTCCTTAATGAATAACCTTACGTATCTGGAACATTGCTAAACCGGTGTAATGTTAATCAAGACATAGACCATGCCACCTCACAGTTCATGGCTTACTGGGGAGGAGATAACAAATAAAAATATAATGGCATATAGTAAAATTGTATACCTTCAATGGCATACCACTGAAGTTTTCTGAAGTCTAGGGGTGCCAGACATTAGTAAGTCACGAATCCATCTGTCTATCTGAAAGAAGCACGTTGAACTTGCCGAAGGAATAAAGAAGAATGTTGTCCTTGCAGGTAGGAGGCATATGTTTCCCCATGATGGCTGTCTCAGTTCTCCACGGAGAAAAGCAAAACTTGTGTACTCAGAGACTTGGTTAAGAAGTATGTATACATATTGAAGAGGGGGAAAATACTATATCATTATTATTATGGCTCCTTCATTTACCATGACATTACAAGGAAAGAGCTAAGACCCTGAAGCCAAACTGCCTTGGTTTAAATCTCGATTCTGCCACTTAGCAGACGTGTGACCTTTAGTAAGTTACCAATTTTTTTCTGTGCCTTAATATTCTCATTTGTAAAAGTGGGGATGAAAATAGCACCTGGGTTATAAGGCCGTCATATGCATTGAATGTAGATAAACACGTAGAGTTTGGAGGACAGGATCTGGATTATGGAAAGCATGCAAAAGATTTGTTTTTTAGCCTCAATTTAGTTTTCCAAAAACTGTGTGTGTGTGTGTGTACGTATGTGTGTGTGTGTATACGTGTGTGTGTGTGTGTGTGTGTGTTGGGGGATAGGGAGGTGTGTGGGGGGCCAGGAAATTCTCTTTATGGGCTTTTATTGCATGGCTGGCAAGGAAGAAAATTCACCACCCGTAACCTCAGGAAGAGGGCATCTGTGTTTGCCTGGAGCAATTGCCAAGTGACATTTGTGGAGAAACTGTTTTCCTTCTTTCATTCCACAAAAGTGTCTTGACAACCTACTCTATGTCTCATTACTGTGTTTCACGTTCTTCGTGGAACTTATGCTTCTCTGGAATCATCTTACTTGTTTACCTGTGCATTGTCTGTCTTTTTGCATGGGAATATGAATGCTGTGAGTGCAGTGCTATCCATGGCTATATTCCCAGGGCCTATCACCATGCACGACACATCATAGTGGGATGGTAAGCGTTTACTGAATAAATTGATGCCCAATAATGTGCTTGTATTGATGGAGGGATGCTGCCTACTAATCTACCTTCTGGATAAGAAGAAGATACCTGAATATGTGGCCCCCGCTCAAGATTTGATTAGGAAAACCCAGCATGTCCACACCCTCTCAGTGGAGACAAGCTGTCTTAGTTGCCCAAGAGCTTAGTGCAATACTCACTGAACACAATATTTTCATTTGTTTGTATTTTTCCTGAATAGACTCATGTAACATCTGGGCTCACATAGAGGCAAGCTATGTTATACTGGGGCAATGTATAACTCAGATGTTTGGATTCTATGTGTATGGGTTTGAATAGGCCTCTCCTTCTGTGTGAATGATATGCTTAGTGCTAACGGCATTTACCAGAAAATTAACTTTACTACTCAATGACTAAGTTCATATTGGCATTCAGATATCAAAGTGTTTGCCTAGACTCTTCTTCGAAAACATAAAAGAGCAACAATGTCAAAATCAGTTGTTTTTTCCGTAACTTTCTTTTATGCTCTAGATTTTTCAAGTCGAGATAGTTAGACATGGGATTTGCCTCTATTTTTTAACATTTAGAAAATGTCTATTTCACTCACAACCAGAAAATATTGACATGAACACCCTGTATAGATTATTAAAAAGTCCCAGAAATTGGATTTGAATTTGTTTTTAGATTTTCCTGAAAGTTGTAGCTGTCTTCTCTTTCTGATGAAGGTCTTACTTTTTTGTGATTAGTAATTGCTCAAAAAACTGGAAATTAAGCATCAAGCATTGTTCTAAGAACCTCAAATCTAGTTTTGCAATCCTGGGAGGTAGATGCTGTTATTATTACCCTTATATAGTCATGGAAACAAAGGCAAAGATTAAGTAAACTGCCCAATGTCCTACAGCTAGTAAAGTGGTATAACTGGAATTTAAACCTGTGTCTATCTGACCATAAAATGTTTGCTTTTAAGCACTACACAGTAATATTGTTCTTTTTTTTCTCTTACTCCATTCATTGGTCTGATACTTGTTTGTTTGTTTCTAATCATTGCTCTTCATTCCCTGTTATATTTTCTCTTTTCTGTCATCTCTGGCAATTTAAAATTATCCAGAATATTGTGGAATTTGGAAATTACAACTGCTTGGCAACAGCCCAGATAGGAATATCTTAATCCTCTAGGCCTTCCTGGATGCTTTCCTGTCATCTTGTTTCTTTCTCTCAAAGGCCTCCTGGGTTTCTCTTACAGGTAATCTCTACCCAACCTCAGCCGCAAACCCCTGTACCATCTGAGCCAGGGCTGTGCCTTTCATCCCCACAGCCAAGAGTGTTGAATTATATGTCATTATACATTTTATGAAAATTTCCTTTCCTAAATTTCTGAAGTTTCAATCAAAATAGATCATAATATCCAACTTTGCCCTTTGTAAAATTGTAGTGGTTCTGCTAGACCCCTAGATATCTGGTAGCTCCACCATTTCCTTCCATTCATGAAATTCCCTGAAAATTTACTTCAGCTGCTTTTGAACCTTTTGTTCCTTCTCCATGGGTTCCTTTTCCTGACAAGTTCCTGCCCTAGAATTCAGCAAATGAGTGTGCTATGATGAGCTTTCTCATGATATAAATGAAAAGGAGCGGTGGGTCTGAATCATAGCTTTTGTAATCTTAGGGACATTTCTACTTTGCTAAAATACGGTCTTCTCTTTCTCACCTCCCTCCCGATAGCTGTATTACTTATGAACATTCTTTTGCTTTGGTATCATGATAAAAACATTTATAACTATTCTGTCATACTTTATCTACTGTTACTAGGTAGGTTCTTCCTATCTCTTTTTGCTAGCTTTCTTCAGAAATCTTTTTTCCATAAATGGCAAAAGATGAAGCCCTTCTGAACAAAGAGAAAAGAGTAGGTCTCTTACTATTACCTTCTGAATATAGGAGAATATCCTCCTTCAAAAGAATGAGCCTTTGTTTGAGGAAATTGGTGTTACTACAAATGCAGGGGGTGATTTAACTGTACTGGTTAATAACAACTTTAATATATTTTCAAGCTAGCAGTCCTCTGGGCACGTTCAATGGTGCAGACCTGTAGGTCTTCAGTCTTCATTAAAGTAATTGTGAGCAGAGACCCTCCAACATTCTTTACAAAAAAATGGGAAGAACATCACACTGCAATCCTGGAAGCATATAAAATGCCTTCTTTTCTAAACTGTCTTCTAAACAACGCAAGTTCTAAGGCGTGCTATTTTTGGGGAAAAAGGTGGGGGTTATTTCAAGTTGAATATGTGAAACACATATTCAAGAATAACCTTCTTTGACCCAGTGACTCTCCTGAGTTTCTGACATGCTAATGAGCTCTTTAAGTTCCTATGGGGTGAAAGTGGTGACAAAGAACACCTCATTTCCTGATCTTCGACTGCAGTGGATTTATTGTAGGGGGCGTTTCACGGAGTAGTCTCCGTAAGGCACTGCGGGAAGGAATTCTCTAACTCTACCAAATTTTTCCTTTCGCTTAGACAAGACCATAAGAAAGCTTTCACCCAGATTATTTCATTTTAGCTATTCAAAAACATTTATTTTTTGTATGTGCACTGTGAAATCTCACTGAAAGGCATTTCCACAAACAAGACATTGACATTTACTGTGTCATTTCTTATAAGAATTTTGTCAACTCTGCTTATTATCTCAGATAGTAGGACATTTACAGGGACCCACGAGGGTACTTCCCCTGTCCTTTTCCTGGTGCATTGTGTTACCAGGGAAAACAACGTTATTAAGCAAATTTTGTGTTGCCCAAAATTTTCCCATGAAAAATATAGCAAAGAACAATAATTATTTTATTGATACTTAGTTTAGCTTTAAAAGACATAATTATTAGTTTAAAAATACATTTTAATTTTAAATACATTCATACTCAGTAATTATTTGTGTACAAACTAAAATGTGCACTTACCAAACAAAAATATTACACCTTGCAGTTCTCATTCTGTTTCACTGTTTTACATTTTAAATACAAATTAAAATGAAAATTTCAGAATGGAACGAAGTCAATTTCTGTCTTATGGTATTGTGCTATTATACTTCAGTTTATTTAAAACCGATAGTTAAATGCAGGGATATCTGAAAGCGCAGGGACTGGAGACAATAACCGTGCCTGAAGTGAGTTTAAATTATTTCAAACTGTTATAAACCTATTCTCCAAATGAATGTATGTAGCTAATTCCACATAGTACAATGAAAACTGTGTTAACTAGAAGTTCTGCAAGTTAGTGGCCATGTAGAATGCCATCATTATTAAAGATAAGTAGTAAAAATACATGCATTTGAAGCTGACATATGTTATTAAACTTAAGGTAACTGCAGCAATTGTTAGAACTTAGGCCAACAAATAATTTTAAGTTATCTGTAGAAAATGCATCTTGGATGAGCCATTACCATCACTGCCCTCCCCAACCCAAACTTCTGCTCAGTACTCCTTGTCCTCTGGATATTTGTTACATGCACTACATTCAACTAAACTCTATGTACATTTCATAGTCATGTTTTCCTTTGTTCCATCTTGATTATATATGCCATAGTAATGTATAAAAATGGTTTAATATCTTTTTGCTAAGTGTGCTAGATTGAATTTTGTCCACCCAAAACTTGTGACATAATTTGGAGACAGGGTCTTTATGGAGGAAATCGGGTTAAATTAAAGTCATTGGGTAGGTTCTAATTCAATATGACTGATGTCTTTACAAAAAGGGGAAATTTGGACACAGATACATGTAGAGGAAAAAAAAAGATGTGAAGCAACACAGAGAGAAGATGGCCATTTACAGGGCAAGGAGTGAGGTCTTGAACAGATTCTTTCTTCACAGCCCTCAGAAGAAACCAAACCTGTCAACATCTTGATCTTGGACATCCCGTCTCCAGAACTGTGAGACAAGACATGTGTTGTTTAAGCCACACAGCCAGTCTGTCATACTTTGTTATGCACTAAATGTGAATATGAACAAAAAGTAAAGAAGCTGACCATATCATTAACATAATTGTCTTTCTTCCAACCTTATTGCACCTTTGCTTGTGGTTCTGTGTTCATTCTGACAGCCCGTGACTTCCCTTTCTGTCATCGAGGAGGCCCTTATGCACGGTCATTGTGTGTTAGACTGCCCTACTCCAAACCTGTCCCTTTACTCTCAGCACATGACCTGGCCAGAAAGATTATTTAAAACAGAGCAAACAAACAACAAACTATTGGGAGGATCGGTGTCATCCTCCAAATATAAATCTTCCTGTATTCGTTTCTTCAGTTTTACGTTCTTGCAGTATTGAGAACCAAATCCAGCAACACTACTCTACTTCCATCATAAAGTATTCTGGAGGGCAATTCATGATCATCTCTCCTGCTTCTAAAATAGCCCAACCCCCATCTCCTATGCTTCCTTTCAATATATGCTTATTCTCTAGCATTTTCTCCAATTAAAACAAAACACAACACAACACAGGACTTCAAGTCCTGCTCATAGCAGAGTATGCAGGGTTGAGTTCCTGCTTACCCTCTCACTGTTCACAAATCTAAAGTTGAAAAAAATATATAATTTAGGCTGGGCGCAGTGGCTCACGCCTGTAATCCTCGCACTTTGGGAGGCTGAGGCAGGCAGATCACCTGAGGTCAGGAGTTCAAACACTGGCCAACATGGTGAAACCCCGTCTCTACTAAAAATATAAAAATTAGCTGGGTGTGGAGGCATGCACCTATAATACCAGCTACTCAGGAGGCTGACGCAGGAGAATTGCTTGAATCCCAGAGGCA
>NW_012109807.1:2361183-2378219 GCF_000951045.1 Mandrillus leucophaeus | reverse complement strand
GTGTATGTGTGCACGTGTGCATGTTTTACTATTAAATGTTATATATATGTAAAATATATAATGTTATGTATATAAAATATATAATATATATTAAATACATTAGAGGCTGTCAACCGCAATGTGTGGGGACTGTGATCCTCGAGAGAAGAAAGGCAAACAAGTTGAGCCCCACAGTTCTGTGGCTTTCTCCTCATGAATGGTTTGTGTTTCTTTTTCAACCACTGAATGAGGAAAGGGACTTCAAGCAGAGAATGCATAGTCTGGTTGAGTGGAGGAAATACAGTGCGGAATAGCCATATGATGGAATTTCATGCCTAATAACAAAAGCAGTAAGTATTGATACACACTACAAATGGGTAAATCTCAAACATGTAATACCGAAAGAAAAAACAGAACACCATCACCTACTTTATGATTCCATTTTATAAAGACCCAGAGGAAGTAAAAGTATCATTACCAAGAGGAGCAAGTACAAGTGTTGTGATCATGGGAGATAATGACGGAAGTCAGTATAGTACCTTCTACGAATACCAGCGTGAAAGGGGTATGGGTCCTCCTTGCTTGAAAGGAAATAGTCTCTATTTTTATCTGTATGGTGGTTAAATGCAAAAAAAAATTATTGTGCTGTGTACTTACATCTTTACACTTAAACCTCAATAAAAGCAAATAATAGAAAAATTGAAGGAACAACAAGAAAAAAAAACAATTCTGCCCTTATCCCTGACTCACTTTCTCTATATCTCTCTTGAAATCACAAACTTCTATAAAGATCGTTACTTATTTTCAATTGTTGTTTAGTGTTTTCTCATGGAATATATTAATACCTAGCAATAGTAGTATTAGCCTGTGTAAGCTATTCTTGCTAAGCTCATGTGTCAATTGCAAATTATAACAATTTGCATTCACTTTTTAAAAATTTTGTTAGTGAGGATTCCATTCTTACTGAAGCTACCTTTTCCTTTGGTTTTCATGGTATGCCTTTCTCTCTCTCTCTCTCTCTCTCTCTCTCTCTCTCTCTCTTTGTGGGCCAACCTTGACATCCTTTCCTCCTCGAAACTTCTTTGGGATTTCTTAGCCTTTGCTTATTTCTTAAACCAGTGGTTCTCAACTTTCATTGAAATTACCTGGAGGAAAGGAGCCTTGACAACATAATGATGCTCATGCATTCATCTTAGAGCAATTATGTCAGAATTTATTGAGATGGAATCTGAAATTTTTAATTGAAAATATTCTACATAATTTTAATGAATGCCCCAAGTTAAAACTCCTATCTTAAATATTCATGTTCCCCAGCATTATCTGGAGTCCTATCTTCCTACAATAAATGATCTCTGGGTGCAATCTCAACCTTGCCCATTGTTTTAGTAAGCAAAGACTGAGTTCTTTTGTGATCATAAACAAACCCTACATTTTCAATAGCTTAACACACAGAGAGTTATGGCTATTATAAAGCTTTCTCTGGTCTACTGGCCTTCCAGGGCAGCTGTCTTCTAAGCAGTGACTCAAAAATCTAAGCTGTTTGCATCTTGTAACTGTCCTATTGGAAACACTGCTGCAGAAGAGAAGAGAACTGAAAGGCCATGCACTGAACATTAAATGCTTCCACTTGGGCTGGGCGCGGTGGCTCACTCCTGTAATCCCAGCACTTTGGGAGGCCGAGGCAGGCGGATCACAAAGTCAGGAGTTCGAGACCATCCTGGCTAACATGGTGAAACCCCGTCTCTACTAAAAATACAAAAAATTAGCTGGACATGGTGGCGAGTGCCTGTAGTCCCAGTTACTCGGGAGGTTGAGCCTGGAAAATGGCGTGAACCTGAGAGGCGGAGCTTGCAGTGAGCCAAGATCGCGTCACTACACTCCAGCCTGGGCAACAGAGTGAGACACTGTCCCAAAAAAAAAAAAAAAAATGCTTCCACATGGAGATGTCACCCATTACTTCCACTCATAGCTCATTCACCAAAAGCAGTTACATGAAACCATCTGACTCGGAGGAGTTAGAAAATGTGTGAGAGAATCTTCATCTTTCAGAAGCAGTAAATGTCTGTGTCATACTTGTTTTCAACAACCTTTTCCAAATGAGTATATGTGTCACAGACCTCTATCACTTGCCTCAGTTCATATTTTTAATGCTCTACTAGAAACCTTGACTTGGTTACTACAAGTTCTTCCAACTCAATATGTCCCAGAGAATTCTTTCCATGTCCTCCAGATCTTCCAATTATAATCTTGCGAACAACACCAATATTTACCCAATGATCCAATTCTGGATTTAATCCTTATCCTTGACTTTTCTTTTAGCAAGCCATGACTGTTCTTCCTTGAAATTATCTCTCTAGTCTCTCCTTGCTCCTCTGGTCAAACTGTCATTATTTTGCCTCTAGTTTTCAGTAGAGTCAGATTGGACTACAAAAATTGTCTCCTTCCTGGCTTTCCACAAATATATCCTTTCACTACTGATAGTGTGATTGCTATTTGTTTTTTTTTTTTTTTCTTCGAGACAGGGTCTCACTCTGTCACCTGGGATGGAGTGCAGTGGCATGATCATGGTTCACTGCAACCTTGACCTCCCAGGCTCAGGAGATCCTCCCATCTGAGCTTCCTAATTACCTGGGACCACAGGCATGCACCACCACACCCAGCTAACTGTTGGTATTTTTTGTAGAGATAGGGTTTTGCCATGTTGCCCAGGCTCACCTTGAACTCCTGGGCTCAAATGATCTGTCACCCTTTGGAGATATCTCAAAGACTGGATTCTTTGTTCTCTTCTTTTTGTTATTCCCCAATCCCAGCACAAGGCCTGACATTTTCTATGCACGTGATGACTCTCTGCCCTTGTAGTAGGACTTTTGTAGATCTCTTCAATCTATATGACTTATTAGCCTCTGGTAGTTTCCCTTTAATGCTTAGTGTGTACAAGGAAGAATGACACTGAATCCATAGTGCACAACTTTTTCTCAGGTTTAGTGAGAACAGCATGAGTTTTGAAAAGGTAGAGAACATAGAAGGAGCAGCCTGGGGTCTTTGGCCAGAAATAAAGACAGATCATTACAGACTATGCCTGCATTTGAAAGGGGATTTTGAAGTTCTTTGAAGCATGGGGTCACAACGTTTACCATACAGTAGCTTGTGCTGTCGTTCTGTCTTGGCTTAGGAGTTCAACTCTAGTAGCCTTAATATGAGGACAGAAGCTTCAAATCTTCCCTTACCTTGTATCATTCATTTCTGGAGTCTAGACTCTCTCAAACACTTAGGCAAGAAAATTAAGCCTGATGCCCCAGACTTTCCATCATTGGTAATGAATTAACTTCTCTCTAATGTGGCACTCACTGCTACCATTCTTGAAAGAATTATGAAAACAGCTAAATTATTTTTATAGGGCTTAATTCACCTTGAATTTTTCTGCACTCTGTATATGATAAGAAATACCATCATTTGACCGACTTCCCAGGGCTGCTGTGTGGATATAACAAGTCCTTATAAGAGCAGTTAACTAATGGCAAATCGCCATACATTTCTGGTCTTTGTATGTGCATAGCTCACATGTCAGGTCTCTTTTTAAGCCATGACCCCTGAATCCATGTGAACTGGAGTTCAGCCTGTACCAACCTGGAAGTAGGGGTGATCAGTAAGTCCTTTACCACTCCCTCTTCCCTCCAAATCCTATCTACCACTGGGAACCCCTCACTTCCCTTGCACTTCCCTCCCTTCTCAGCACATTTTCAGGAGCAACTCATTTCCTTTCTCTAGCATAGAACCAGCGGGGCCAGTTTACCACATTTGAGGCCTTGGGAGACCAGACTTCTATCCTAAAGTGGGCTCAACCAAGCCCTTTCTTATCCACGGACAGCCTTGCCTTATCAAGTGAAAGGAAGATAAATTGTCCCCATATTATTATTACAGTCACCAAGAGAACAGCATTTAAATGGTACAAATCGCCTCTTGTTATTCTTTGGATGCCTATTTGCTTCTCCTCTCAATTTAATGTGTTGACTTGAACTTCAGAAATTATTGGAAACTCATTATATTGGAAATGACCATTACAGGAAGCTCTTAGAGGGTTGTAGATTCATTTGGGAGCTAGGGAGGGGGTTGGTGACCAGGTTGAGACTTGGATGTGGAGCTGAGTGAGCTGTTAGGATTTCACCTAGTCATGCTTGGCTATTGCATGCCATTCCCCATGTTGGCAGCCTGAGCAGGAGGAGCCATCCATGCGTCAGTTCTGTATAGCACAGCTTCCTTCTCTCACGCCCCAGGATGGAGGAAAGCAGTCAGATCTCCCATGTCAGATAGGAAAGACTACCTGTGTTCCCCCACCACAAACGTTAGTAGAACTTAACGATATAAATAATTTAGATGGTAGGACAAAGTGAAAGCCTGAATAGCAAGTCTAAGGGTGGACCACACATGGGATTTCCAGATATTAGGAAGCAGGTAAGTATTTTTCCCACCCTTTGACTTGCTGAAATCTATCTTCAACTCAACCTTTGTCGTGTTGTCTCCAGTCTAGAAGTCCTAGACAATTATGACTATGCAAGTTCTATCCAATCTCTAATATTCAGTTAAATTCCTTCCTCATCGAATGCCTTCAGTTTCTAGTGATATCACTTTACTGAAAATGCTGACTATATCTCAACACTTAAAATTTCAAGATATCTCATTCTATATTACTCATTGTTTAATGAGTTTTAACTACAATCCTTAAATAGGGTATAAACTAAATACGTTTTATACACACACACACACACACACACACAGACACAACTTTTGTGAGTCTCTGTAACCAGTTCAGGGGGTCCACAAGGTGCTAGCATTTCATATCAGTGTAAAATTGTATTTTCTTCATATGCTTCAATGAATGCAGACAAGCATATGAGAATACAGCCATCTTTTATCAAACCAGACACTGAATATATACGTAAAAATGTAAATCAGTCATTCCCTTCACTAATGATTTTGTTTGGAAACATGTAGGGCTTTACAAATTGTTATTTAGTTAAACACATAATAGAGTCATTGTTATTTTAAATGAATTTATAAATTTTTAAAGCCATAATTTCAAAAAAAATCCCAACTTAAGTTATTACAATATGTTAAATATCAATAGCTATAATCCACATGCGTCAAAAGCTATTTGGATTTCTCAATAATTTTTAAGAATCTAAAGGAATTCTTAGACCACAATGAAAACTTTTCATTTTGAGAACTAAGATTAAGAACTTCTATTCTAGTTTATTGTAGCACTTTTTTTCTTCTGAGAGTGAGACAGTTCTGCAAACAGCCATGGTATATAAAAACTACAGGTTCATTTCCAGGCTTGAGTACTGTCTAAAAAAGGTGTGGATTTCTAGCCCCAGAATTTTTGACGTAAAGAAAGAGAAATTGACAAGGTGGCTCACACCTGTAATCCCAGCACCTTGGGAAGCTGAGGCAGGCGGATCACAAGGTCAGGAGATCGAGACCATCCTGGCTAACACAGTGAAACCCCATCTCTGCTAAAAATACAAAATATTAGCCGGGCGTGGTGGCGGGTGCCTGTAGTCCCAGCTACTCGGGAGGCTGAGGCAGGAGAATGGCTTGAACCCAGGAGGCAGAGCTTGCAGTGAGCCGAGATCGTGCCACTGCACTCCGGCCTGGGCAACAGAGCCAGACTCTGTCTCAAAAAAATAAAATAAAATAAAATAAGAGAAATTATTTTCTTGCTGTTTTGAGATTGATGTGTGCATGTGCCGGAGGATGTAAGAAGGAGTAGGGAAGTTATAAATTATATTAGCTGAATCAAGCATAGCAAGGTGGGTGCAATGAGGGGGTGTTATCTCTTCCCTCTGGGCCTTTTCCCTGTATGTACCTCAGTCCTTCCATACACCCAAAGTCCTGGCAAGAACACAAGGTAACGTGAGTTTAGCAGACAAAAGATGGTCCATGAAAAGTTTCAGGATCTTCCAACAGACATTCAACTACTGGTGATATGTCTCTGGTGTAGGAAGATAGATGCTCCAGAAGCTGGTTGTTTTTAAAATGAAAATAAAAAGGAAGGTGACAGAAAACATATCTCTAAAAAAGAAGTACCTTTCAGGAAGGAGAAGATAGCTCTAAATGGAGCTTGAAAAAAAGCTTTCTGACCAAACAGATTTTTTTTTTTCATGGATTATTTCTTTGAAGACATATACACTGCTCTTTTGTAAATGCTTAATTTAGCAGAGAAGATTCATGATCTATGTCACTTGCCTTTTGTACATAGACTGATGCATATCTTCTGAGTGTTTTCATTTTTGTACACACTTCTTAAACACACTTATCCATTTCAACTAATTAAATTATCCATTGTATCTATTACCTACCCACATTTTTCTTGACAGCATAAAGCTGTCTTCCTCTGAATATGTTTATCCTTCTTTAAATCTTTGCCTTGACCTTCACTGTCCCTACATATTCATCTGATTTCTTTTATTTTCACTTTCAAACAATTTCCCAAATTCCAATGTTATAATGTAGTCATGTATGAATAGAAGACTGCATTCTAAGTCACAGGACTAATACTTGCAACTCTCCTGTTATTTGATCTTGAATATTTTCTCTGCCTTTCTGTGACTTGAGTATTTGATTTGTAAAATTATTTTAATAATATCCAATTTTTCATATCTCATAGAAGGTCTGAAGGAATAAAAGATTAGATAGTATATGAATCTATTTTGCATATAGCAATGTACTGGTAAATAGACATAATGTATAATACTGTCATTATACTGCATTACTCAGCCATTATGTTTTGACCTCCACACTGTCATTTATTGTCCTCAAGCTGTATTTTCCCTGTTGATCTAAGTAAAACCTTCATTCATTTATTCAATAAGCTTTTACTGAATTGTTGATCATGATCCAACCCTTATATTGGGAACTGTGGATATAACTTCAAGAAACAGGAATCTATGGTTGTCCTCACCATGAAGAACGTACAAATTAGTTCCTAAGACAAGGAGAATGTTTTAGCCAGGATAGCCTTGGTTCCGCTGCAGTGACAATTCACCTCCAACTCTTAGGGACTTAACCCAATATGGTAGGTGGCCTCAGAGATGACAAGCAGCAATTCTTCCTCTCCCTGGGTGACTGTGCTAAACTTCTCAGGAGGTATGAAAACTCCGTTTGAATCTGGTCTGTCCTTGTAACTGCTTTGGCCAAGAGCATATGCAGGTTCTAGACCTAATTCTTTTTTTTTTTTTTTTGACTTTTTTTTTTAAAATTATACTTTAAGTTCTAGCGTACATGTGCACAATGTGCAGGTTTTTTACATATGTATACATGTGCCATGTTGGTGTGCTGCACCCATCAACTCGTCAGCACCCATCAACTCGCCATTTACATCAGGTATAACTCCCAATGCCATCCCGTCCCCCTTCCCCTCCCCACAATAGGCCCCGGTGTGTGATGTTCCCCTTCCCATGTCCAAGTGATCTCATTGTTCAATTCCCACCTATGAGTGAGAACATGCGCTGTTTGGTTTTCTGTTCTTGTGATAGTTTGCTGAGAATGATGGTTTCCAGCTGCATCCATGTCCCTACAAAGGACATGAACTCATCCTTTTTCATGGCTGCATAGTATTCCATGGTGTATATGTGCCACATTTTCTTAATCCAGTCAAGAGACCTGGCAGTCTCTGCTTTTGCAAGAGACTTGGAACACAGCCACCATGTTTTAAGAAAGTTCTGTAGAAAGTTCCTGAGGCCCAAGAACACATGAAGGAAGGAGACCATGTGGACTGAGATTAATTGGAGGAATGAGGCCACATGGAGAGGGAATGAGCCCATGGAAGAGAACCGAAGCCAGAGTGAGCCTAGGTGAGACTAGTAGAGCTTCTTAGCAAACCCGCTGAATCATAGGAAGTTATGAATTGCTATTCTTTTAAGCTACTACATCTTGGGTCACCTTTTTTGTTGTTATTGTTGTTGTTGTTGGAGGCGGAGTCTTGCTCTGACACCCAGGCTGAAATGCAGTGGCACAATCTCAGCTCTTGGGCTGCCTTTTGTTATATAGCAATAAACAACTAAAACATAGTGCAAAAATTTAATTTCATTCACTCATGCTACCTGCTCTTCCTGTATTTGGAGAAAAGCTCTGTTCCGTAGAGATACACAGGAACTCAGATTAACAGAGAAACACTATGTTATAGCTGCCCCATGGATAACACCAGGCCTCCTTTGTCACTGAAGCAGAGGAAAAGAGCAATTAAATGTGTTTATGTTCTGGAAGTGACCCCTTTCACTTCTGCTCACTGCCCCTTGGCTAAATCTGTTAATACGGTTCCAAGTAACTGCAAGTGGGTAGAGCAGTGTAGTCCTCCCACGTCCCCTGAGAGGACAGGGAAATCCAATGTAGATGAGCACTAGAATATCCTATGGCGTGGAGCCTCACAATATAGTGTGCAGAGTTCTAGAATAAGTAAAAATGAGTCCTACCCTAGGTTACTCAAGAAAGTCCTTTTAAATGAGCTAACAGTTCAGTTTAATGTGAAATAATAAAAAGGGTACTGCAACAGAGAAAGAAGGTAGGGACCTTGCAGTCAAAGGGAGCAGCATGGTCAGCAGCATAGAGAGGCATGATGGCATGATGAGGCATGATGAGTCATGGTGAGGCATGATGAAGCATGATGAGAAACAACAAAGGCATGATGAGGTATGACAAAGACATGAAGAGTAATGATGAAGCATAATGAGGCATTGTGAGGCATGATGAAGCATAATGACACATGACAAAGGCATGATGAGTAATGATGAAGCATAATGAGGCATTGTGAGGCATGATGAAGCATAATGACACATGACAAAGGCATGATGAGTCATGATGAAGCATGATGAGGCATGATACATCCTGAAAAGGGAAGTAGTGCAAGTGGTTGCAGCGTAAGTTAAATATCTAGAGATGAAAGTAAAGAGGAAAGTATGTGCTATATTTTGAAGGGCTTCATAGAATGCTACTAGGTTCTACTCCGTAAATTATAATGACTCCAAAGGAAAACTTCAAAAGCGGGATGATCTGGACATATTTACATTTTAATGAAGAAACTGTGCAAGTGAAAAATGGGTTGGAATATAGGAATGTACATAGCAGAAAAACTATGAAGACATGAAAATGATTTCGGTGAAAGATGATAGGGAATGAACATGAAGGGCAGATTGGAAAGGTAATTCTGAAGTAGAATCAAGAAAAGGTGACCACTGATTTTAGAAAAATGGAAAATAAGTAAGAAGAAGAAGACAGGAATAGTTGTTGGATTTATTGCTTAAGATACACATTGAGAACATGGAATGTGTATCAGGTTTGTGCTGAGAAGAAAGAAAAAGACACTGAGTTCCATTTCAGACATACTAGGCCTGGTGTCTATGGTAAATCCAGTTGAAAAAGTGATGCAGGATTGGGCAGAAAGCCTTGAAGTCAGGACGTTAGAGATGAGCACACAGGTGAAATCACTTAGGAAGAAGAAAACATGGATCCAGAGAGGAGTGCATCACCATAAACCCTGGAGAATCCCACGTTCAATGGCAGACTAGAGAAGAAGGGGATTCTGGGATTTTACCAATTTCAGAGTTTGAGCTGGCATATTGAGGAAAGGCATAAGCACAATAATTACTGATTTTAGTTACCTTCCTTCTAGTTGACTAAATATACTCGTTTGTGATTTCAGTCACAAAAACATAAATCTCAAAGAACATAAATACATGTACGTTTTCTTGATTTTTGAAAATTTTATGTTTCAGGCTAACGACTTCGAGAAAAAATACATCTTGAAGAAACTAGTAATCTAATTACATCATTGAAGATCACATACTTCAGGAGGAAAGCATGGTCATGTCCATTTTTTATTTTCTATTATTTTATAAAGATAAGATGAAGAATAATAATTTGGCTTCTGGTTCCCTACAGCCTCTGATATAGGAGTCTGCCTAAAACAGATTGCAGAATTGAGTGGCTCAGTTAGTAATTCAATCCAAAGCAGAAAACAGTGCTTTCCTTCAATGTTTTATTGGATATCAAGTTGAAGGTTATGGTGAGGCTTAGTACATTACTGGCTACCTAAGCAAGTTCCTTCCTCTTTCCCCTGTTGGAAGGACGGGGTTTACCCAACTCTATTTGAGATCTGTGGTTATTTTGATGTAGCCAGTCTAATGTCATTAGACAGGAAAACCTGCACTTGAGCCAAATTACACAAGTGTGTGTCCTGGCACTAACTTTAATGTGCACCTGGGTTTCAAAAAAGGAAAAACAGAAACCCAAATTCCTTTCTTTTCCTTTTGGGATTCGGCCCTAACACCATTTTGTTTAAATTTCATAGGTTTAAGTTTCATCAAAGTAGAATTTGTTTATGTAAAATTCCATACCAGATGTGCACTGCCAAGGAAGCTGTGGAGTATTTTATTGCCAATATGGTCCTTGTGGATTCCACAATTGTAAACTGAAATCAGGTTGTCTATGGTTGAAACCATAGACAGTGTAGAAATATGGTAATATAGGGCCTATGATATCAAAGACAGATCTAATTTTTTTTTTTAAATCTTTTTTAGAAATGGATATCTTAGAGCTTATAAAAGTTGGAGTTTGAAGAAGTGCAAATTAGTGGCAAGATTTTACATTTAAAAAAATATTTTGATGACTCTTGCCACCAGCTGGGCCTATGCTACTTGAGGTGAGATAAAGTAATATATGAGGTCGCTGAGCATAAGTGACACTCTTCTTCTGCAGTAGGGATTGTCAACTTTAGTGCACAGCAATCTCCCCTATAGGGTTTGTTAAAATATGGATGGATTGATGGGCCCCACCCCTGAGTTTCTGAGTTGGGTCTTGGGTACAGTCTAATGATTTGCATTTCTATCAAGTTCCTGGGTGACGCTACTGCTGCTGACCCCAGGGTCACCCTTTGAGAACCTGTTCATGGCTGATTGATCATCTGGCCAAAGCAAAACTGGCCCATGACTGTTGGCCCAATGATCTGATGTGAAAAGATGAATTGAGCCAATGAGCTGCTGCTTTTCAGGAGTTTCAGTCACCACCAGTGATCAATGAGGGAAAATCTAAGAGAGAACAGTGAGGCAGGATGTTACAGCAGGCCAAACACAAGGAACAGTGGTTCTAAAACTCCATCTTGCAGCGGGATCATCTGGAATGCTTAAAAAAAGAAGGTTTCAGAACCATTGCATTATGTAAGTAGAGGGGATGAGGGAGCAGAATTAGTAAAGAGCAGATGAAGTAAATTCATAGGTGTCCAAAAGGAGTAAACAACTACAACAGCATCCTCAAAGTGTGACCTCTAATGAGCAGTATCAGCATCAACTGGGAAAATATTGAAAATCAAAATTCTTGGGCTCAACCCTGAGTCTATTGAATCACAAACTCTGAGATTTGGGCTTAGAAAACTGTCTGAGAGGCCCCCAAGGTGATTCTGACTCATGCTAAATTTTAGGAACCCATGAACTAGAGTATAGCAGTATTGACTTAGTGACTCTACCTACAAAAGAAAACTTCAGATCTAGTATTTATGATGACCAGTGATATTATTTTACCTCTTCTTGAACGTCCACAAAATTCTTTTTATATTACCATTTAAAACTTTTGAATAAAGCCTTTTCTCTGAATGTGGCTTGAGGGCTTACTGCTCCATGCAAATGACTGTACTAACTTAAAGTTAATAGAAAATTTCAGCCCAAGAAAGAGGTGATAATTCAAAGAACAATTATCTGCTTTAAACAAATCCCATCCTCAAAACAGTCATCTCTGATTGTTCTTTAGAATCACCTGAGGAAATTTTAACAATTCTAATACGTAGAACATACCACCAATACATATCAGAATCTCTGGGATTGGGGCCGGACTTTATATTTTTTTCAAGGTGATTTTAATGAATAGCCAAACTTAAGAATAACTCCCTTATTTCCCAATAAACAGCATCTCAAAATGCAGATTTGGAAACCACAATCAGTCTCTCTCTCTCTCTCTCTTTTATTTATTTTTATTTTTGAGTTAGGTTCTCGCTCTGTCGCCCAGACGGGAGTGCAGTGGCATGATCTTGATTCACTACACCTCTGCCTCCCAGGCTCAAGCCATCCTCCCACCTCAGTCTCCCATTCTGAGTAACTAGGACTACAAGTGTATGCCACTGTGTCCAGCTACAATCAGTAATGTTTTAGGTGTCATGGGATATTGGCAAGATTCAATGTGCCTGGAGAAGAACAACTGTTCTCATTGCACATGAAAGGATGGAATGCAAGAGGTATCATTACCATTTCCAACTGAAGAAACTGAAGCTTAGTGGAATCACAATGCTAGTAAATAGCACTGAAAATCATCCAAAGATTAAATGAGGCATTCTGTAAATAATGCAGTTTTCTTCCTTGAAAGTGCACAAGTAATATCTGGATGACCACCTGCACAGATGTTGTCAAAGGAATTCCTGGAGGAAGGAGTTAAGACCAGTTCAAATCTTTCATCCTTCTGAATCTGTGATTGCATAATATTTTGCTGGTTCCCATTTTGTTATTTCAGAAAATCCGATGTTAAACTAGGATTAAAACCATCTAGCAGAATCAGTTAGCCTTGAAAAATTATTCATAAAACTATTTGTATTTTATCTGAATTCTGCTATTTTATATAAACCTCTTTACACATTTCTAATCAAGATTTGGAAAATATCCAAGATTAGTCTTGTCAATACGCTTTCTCAATATTTAATACCAAAATACCACAGCAACTCAGTGGAAGCAATGGTAAATTAACATTAAAAATTGCATCTTCATCCCAAACTCTTTCTCGAAAACCAGGATCCTGTATCCACTGTCTACATTTCTTCTTCACTTGAACTAAAAGACATGACCAAATCAGACTCTGAATCTTATTTTCTGTGATCCATGGTTTCTTGGTAAGTTTTCCCTTCCTCCTTCTTCCCCCATACCCCCACTTCAGCTCAAATTTCCCAGAGAAGAGTGAATGTTCCTGCTCTATTGATATTGGTTGGGCTTTGAAATGTATCTTGCTTTGGCTAATAGAATATGGAGGAAGTGATAGTGTCAATTTTGAGTGGAGGCCAAGGAGGCATTGTGTGTTTCTTGTTGCTTTTCCAGGGTCTTCTTTTGGCCTTCCATTAGGAGGAAGAACATGTCCAAATTAATTGCTCTCACTTCAGCTCAGGCCTCAGAAAAACTTGGAGCAGGGCTGTCCCAGCTCAATCCAGATCTGCATAACTTATCTTTTGTGTGCCATAACTATTTTAGGTTTTGTTGTTTTGTAGCATGATTGATATAGTTTCTAAAATGTCTCCTACAATCTTTCCCTTCTATTTTTCTTTCATTTATGTGAAAATCTACGCAGGTAAACAAATACAGAAAATACGAAGAATCACAATTGATCCAAAATCAAGCTTAACAATCATAAAAATGTGGGCAATGTTTGTCTTTTGCTTCACTTTTGTACAGTTTTCTCTTTCTCCCCCTCACCCTTGACTTCTCTGGAGTATTATAAAGGAAATTCTAGGTATTATACCATTTCAACCATCCCAACCAAGAACATCAGTATGTATCTCAAAACAAACAAACAAAGAGATTGGGCATAGTGCCTCATGCCTATAGTACCAGCACTTTGGGAGGCTGAGGTGCGTGGATCCCTTGAGTCCAAGAGTTCAAAGCTGCAGTGAATTATGATCACCCTACTGCACTCCAGCCTGGGTGACACAGTGAGATCCTGTCTCTAAAAACAAACAAACAAACAAACAAACAATATTTTTCTATGCTAATAACACTGAAGAACCATTCTCAAATAACTTCTGGTCTTTTTCTACTGGCATCATTTGTGTCATTATATGTCTTAGGGTACTGTGAATTAGACTGTTAACTTCTTTCTTAATATTATTAATTTATATTTATGTTATTGACTTGTTGAGGAAATGGGATCAATTATCCCACAGAAATACCTCATGTCCTCGATTGGGTTAAGTCCTGCCTCATGGCAGCCTTCAACTTGCTCCTGTATCTTAAAGATACCAGTAGATTGAAAGATAGATCCAAAGGTTGTATTAGATTCAAGTTAAAATATGTTCTGGTTGAGGAAAAGACTTGGTTGTGTGTGCCATGGATGACATACTACATCACATCAGTAGCTATATGATGTCTGGTTATCTAGCATTTGTTGGGCTAAAATATGTTATTAATTTATTTTAGAAATATGTAACAATATTTCGCTTAATGTTTATTATACATTCATTTGTATATATGCTTTTCTTTATTTTATTACACTTATGTGACAAAGGTGACATGCTACATACATTTTTCTATTTCTTGCTTTTGATTTTACTTTCGTATATATCCCGCAAATAATTCCATTCAGTATATGGAAATCTCTTTCCTCATTTTCAAATGTCCGTAGTACACGCCTGTGTAGACAGACATTTGAATGTATAATCTTTTGTTGATAAAAATAATGTCACATTTAATAAAATTATATATTCATTCCATTTTATTTTTGCATATGTATTTTGGGGATCGATTCCTAGAATCAGTATTGCTGAATTAAAGCAGGATTTCTGAAGCAAAGAGTATATGTAATGTTATTGGTGTCAAATTCTCCTTCATATGAACTGTACAATTTTGTGTTTTCACTAGTAAAGTGGAGAACACAGGCATTCCCTTCTACTTCATCATCAGAGTAGATTATCAAACTTTTCCATGTCAGTGTAGCTATGTTTCTTTTATTAAGAGTGAAGTTGAGTGTGCATTCAGAGTTCAAGGGTCATTTGTATTAATTTTTCTTTGAACTGTCTTCTCATACCTTTTACTATTTTAAAAGGGTTTCTTTTACTATTTTCATGGCAGGTTATCAGTCTTTTTCTTATCAACTTTTAACAACGTTTTAAAATATTATGATATCAATCATTTTTATGTACCTTATTTTATCATTTAACTTTGCCTTTTGGGGAAGAGACATGCAAAATGTTTTATTACTAATAATAAGTGAGATTGTTCTGCACTCTTGGTGCTGTGCGCTTTTTATCAGTCTGTGTATCCTCTGCAGTGTTTTATTTGATTCGTTTTTTAAAAATATACATTTTCCTTTATTTTCTATCTTCTGAAATGTATTAAACAGTGTTATATCTATCTGGTCTTCACAGGTTTGGTGAAATTTTCTTATAAAGTTTTCTGGAATAATCATATGATTTTTGCTGTTTAAATTTTTCTTCCTTCATGGATATTGGTCAGAATAGACTTATTATTTCTACTGGAATAGACTTATTATTTGCTAATTTACATATTTTTAGTATGTTGTTTTTTTTATTTAGTTTTTCAAATGGATTTGAATATATACATATATTTTTAAAAATTCTTTTATAATTCTTCTGAAATTTCATTTGTTTAAAATATGGTTTTCTCTTTGACATTTTTAAATGTTGTGTAATTGCGCTTTCTTTCTCTGTGTGGATTAAGGTGGATAGTGGTTTGGTTGATTCATTGATCTTTCAAAGAACCAACATTTGCTTTTATTGATTCCTCCTCCTATGGTTTCAATAATTTCTCAGTAATTACTTTTCTTTTACCTCTTGCTGCTTTCCTTTGGTTTATTTATGTTTTTCCTAAAGTTTTGAGTTGTAAGCTTATTCCGTGTATTATCATTGTATTATTATAGATATTTAATGCTCTGGATTTTTTTCGGAGTGCTATATGACTTGTGTTTCGCGGACTCTGATTTGAAATGTTTTTATTGTCATTGCTTTCTAATTGATATTCCGTTTTAATTTACATTTCCCCTTTGATCTGAGAGCTATTTAATAGTGAGTTTATTTTATTCTAATTTATTTATACTTTTAGTTTCCAAATAGATAGACCTGAAAAGGCAGAAACAAATGGTCACTATCTATTTATATACTATACTAAAACCATAAATCTTACTGAATTAAAAAAGCTCACACCTTTACTTTAATGTCTCGCAAACCAAATAAAATCAACTATTGATTTACAGTATCTCACTTTCAAATAGTTGTTTTGAAATGCTATGAGCTAAACCACATATATTTTTCTGTGGTATTTTCTGAAGTATATAGATCTTAAGCCCCAAGAAACATAAATTGTAAAACTTAAGGAGTCTTCAATATATTTGACTATCCTGATTAAGTACAGCTAGGAGACAGAAATTAACATCTATTTTTTGTAGCAGTCAATAGTAGAGGTAAAAATTTCTTACTAATTGAAGGAGCACTCTAAGTTGGAAGAGGGAAAATAAAAGCACACCAACTACTATTCTTGGCACACAACAGAAATTCATTACATGCGGTCCTTCCTCTAACTGTCTAGAAGTTGGATGTTCACAATACCAGTAAAAAGAACATTATTAGTTGCTTCCACAACTTGGAGTATTGTGTGACCATAATATCAATAAGCTTCATTTGCATCAGTTGTAGACTAAGTGGACATTGTTTAGTTTTAAGTTTGAGAAAAAATAAGAAGTCTACATGTTTGATGACAACATAGATTTATGATAGGTGATAGTGAAAATAGTACTGGAGGCAAGAAGCACGAAAGGCTGGAGGAGGAAGGAAAAGGTAAAAATGGAGAAGAAAGAAGTATAATAGAAAAGACAAAGAAGGTTTTAGAGTTTAATTCTACAAGTAAGATGCAGAATTGCCAATTCAAATAAGTGAAAGATACCCAGCACTGTGTTTTGGGGTAATTAGTGCATGTTAATTGACAAAAATACAGCTAACACAATACAGTAATCTGAACACAGTGAGAAAAACAACCAAAGGTGACAAAATGGATAGCAAGTTACCCCAGAATAGAGTACTTCATTTCTCTGTATCCTCTCACTTAGAACTATAAGATGCTGGACATGGGGTGCCAAATCAAAGAAGACTGAAAGGTGGAAAGAGAAAAGCAGACTGCCTGGGAACCCTGAGACTTGAGGAACAAAGTACAACAAATATCTGGGTTTCTTTTATCACTCCCACGTATCCTGGACCAGAATTTGTAGAAGCCACCGACCAGAACTGCCAACAAACACAGATAAAAAAA
>NW_012109807.1:2331183-2358683 GCF_000951045.1 Mandrillus leucophaeus | reverse complement strand
AAAGACAGTATTTTTTTACTGCAAATAAGAGATAGTATTTCAGTAAACAGGATTTAGTAATCAATATGATTCATACTACTTCATAGGGATGTTTAATCAAAACTAACAAAACAAAAGAATTTCAGCAAGGAATATTTTTAATAGATAATTTGTTACATTCCGTATGCCAGACTGTGAAAGGGATGGTTCAGAAGGAAGGAGCAAAGAAAAGAGGTAAATAGGGAAGGGAGAGAAGAAAATGTATTGTAAAAATGGAATCTTAAAAATATAAAATCTAATTTATACTGTACTATATTCAGTTATAAATAGAGATACAATTTTTCAACATTTTATGCTTGAACTAAAAAAATTTAGAAAGTGTTATTTGTAAGTAATTTTTCTATCGTATCTGATGTTGGCAGCTTGTTTAACAATTATTAGAATCAAACTTTCTGGAATAAAAGAGTTGCAAGTGAATATGATGTTTTAACCTTATATCTCACTAAAATATAATTTAAGACTGATGCAAGATTATTACTAAAAGTAGATATTTTACTGACACAGAGGTATTTTGAAAGGGAAATGATTTACAGACGAATGTCACTTTCCAGTGCTTATTTCTTGGATAATTCTTCCGACCTTTCGTTAACAATGAAAAACAAACAAATGCAAACGTAATTGTGGGGATGCAGTTAAACTTTTCAAATCAAGGAAATGTTTCTAAAAGTAACCGGTAACTCTATTGACGTTTCCATCGCTTACACTTTTGCAAAATAATTCACATGTAAACAGTTCACAGCTCCAACCTTTACAAGCTTAGGGTTTCTTAAAAATTGATGGCACCACTTGTTGCTCAGAAATTAGTCTACTAAATGCAAGAGTCATGCAAATAAGTGAATAAAGATGAAGTTTATGAGAGGATTTTGATTTGAGGCTCATGGCAAGGATGGAAAATGTAAGGCACCGTTACTGACAACATGACTCCACATTTCTTATCACATCCTAATAGTGAAAAAGTATTTTCGCTGAAAATTCTCATAGGATCCTATCCTCCTTTGAGAAGGGAGCATCTATTCACAATACGACAGATAATAACTGAATGGGACCGAGGCATAGACAAATGAATATTCCCTGATAGAAATGGTCACTTATCCAAATTAAATATTTATCCAGAAACTAGAAATCCACTCTTCATTTTAGGATACAGTATTATTTTTGTCACAGAATTCCTGTTTATATTCCTGTCTTTCTTTGTTCTTTGTATTCTTTTATTCCCGGAATATTTCTGTTTCAAAAATTTTAAAAGGAGAAATGACAGGAAATGGAGAATGCTTTTATTCAATAAACAGGCAAATATTATACTGGTGTTCTTGCTACATGTCATATGCCGTTTGATATAAGTTTAAGGTCAACTGGATCTTAGCAAAATAATGGAAGTCAGAAAATTCCAAGTTTAGTCATGTATAGAGCAACAGGTTAATATGTAACGGTTATGACGAAGTGTAGATATGAATAGTATTTATGTAGAATATCTTGCAGCTGGAAGCTGAAGAATAGGCTATGTAATTAGAAAGTAGCATATCTATTAAAGAAAAAACTCTTCACAAGAGTAGTTCTGCAGAGAAGTGCTCTTGATGTAGGTTAGGCAAATATGAAAAAAGCCTCAATCTGCAGCAAATAACAGCTCTTATTAGCTATTTAATCTAAGTAACACCAAAATACAGGGTTTCTGATAAGCCCCCAAGTGACCCCTGGTTTAAGGGGAAAAAATGCGCTAAAAGGAAGATCTTGGAGCTGTCCATCAATTTCTGAGACACACAGAAATCCTGAGCAGTGAGGCAATGTACTCTCCGTCTTCATGCATAATACATACCAAATAGGTGAAGTAGTATGTAAAGTGAATTTTAATTGGTTATAATTGTCATTTCATTTAGTAAAGTATTGTCTGGAGACCAGGATATCAATTAGCACTCTATGGACTCTGTTACTTATGAAAATATGCATATAGAGAGACGATGTGCTCCAGCAGTAGATATACTTTAATTAAGAAAATGGTACAATAATTTAAATACCTTTACAATATCAATTAATTGCTCTATAGGTAGATTTTGAGTATCAACCTGGTAAAATCAAAATCACTGTGTCTGATTTAAATGAACTTGAAAAATATGTTTTAGTTTTGCTACCTGATTTCTTTTTCTCAAAGAATTCACTTGATACGCTGTAAGAAAAATTCCAACGTTAAAAAAATGCACCAAAAAACCCAGAGATGTTTGATAATGATGAAAATTTTCTTTTTTAACTTTAAGCCTCGATATGCATGCATTTCATGAAAACAGAAAAAAAAAGAAACAATATTAAGCCAAGAGTCCTCTATGAAGATCTCTTTCATATGTCCTTCATTTCCTTAGCATTAATGGACGTTCAGGCATCAATAAGGTAGAAAAAAGATGATTGATGTATTTCGTTTTATTATTAAATTGTTGGTAACCAAGGCAGCTTTTCTTTTTTCCATGGGGATGAAGAGGGACCTGTCCCTTTTTAACCACTTGCTCTGAATGACTTTTATACCCAATATCAGTGAGAAGAGAGGATGAATGTCACCTCTCTTCTCTTCCTCCTCCTGCCGATGCCTACTCCCTCCTTTGATTGACAGCTACTAATAACCTTCCTGCCCTAAGTGCCATGGAGACACTTTATTAGGACAAACAGCCAAGGAAATCTAGGAATGAAGCCAAGTCTGCAGTGAGTTATTATCGGGCTTGTATTTATCTCAGCTTTGTAATTTTTTTCAGTGATATGCAAATCCTGAAATAGATCTTCTGCTGTTGAAGGACAGGTCCCTCTGTTAATTGATCCACTGAGATTCACTCTACCCTCTTTCAGCTCTCAGCCAGGGAAACGTGCTACATGAAAGACTCTCAGAGCCGTACACAGGACACAGAAATTCTCCATGCTCTCCTTCCACAGGAAGAACTTCCATACCAAAAATGAATTTTCGTTTCATAAAAACACCTTCTCTCTCAATATTTTCTGCCCAGTGGATCAAACTGATTTGTTTATTTGTTTATTAGTTGCATAGGAAATACTCTTTCAAATTATAACCAAATGTGATTTCAGCTGGGATTTACATTTTCTCTCAAAATACACAGAGCTCACATATATTGTAAATATATTAAAACTAATTCAGTGAGAGCCAACATTTATTTTTTCAGGAGGAGAAAAGAAATGTGGGAAAGACCATGAAGTAGAGAAATCAGTTTTCCTTGGAACAGCTCCTTCTTTGTAAATTAAAAATACAGGTGTACATCCCCAGCCTTTTCAATTCTATAAACATTTATTTTATTTATTCGAAACCATTCTGTGTATGTGTGTATGTCTACATGCACACCTCAAGAAGTTTACCAATAGGACATTAATAACAATGATAATAATAGTAATGTGTCTATATTAAATCTTCATTGACTTGATAGCTTTCTGGCACTTAAAGTGTTTATATGGCATGTGAAGACACTACTGGAACAAAGGCAAACAAAAATTATGAGCTAAATAGCTGAATATTGATTAGCACTCTGCCCAGAGTCTGTGTGGCCTTGGAAGAGCCATGGACATAGAATCAGAAAGACTTGATATAGGTTCTGAGCTCCACACTAATGCTCTTCCTTTAAAACTCAGTGTTTTCATCTATAGGCCAATAATGAACAACATTAATACTTTCTTAATGACATAACATTTCTTCTGTAAGTATAAAATAAATGAGCGGGTGTGGAATTGTTTCATGAGTGTCATTCCAAGATAAAGTATGAAAATGAGTGAACGATTGCCTTATACCATTACAGTTTATAACACAGTAATTTTTTTAAGTGTGGTCAAGTTAAGTTTGAGGAACAGGCTACATTTATAGGTTCGTAGAACACAGTAGCTATTACCTATTCATATTTTATTACGTCCGTAATATATGGAACATATCCTCTCAATTTTGCACATTAACATTTTGCAATTTTCATTAACATAGGAAGCAACAAGCATATTCCTGGTATGCCATTGGTCATTTAAGAATTGTCTTCCCTTCATTACCAAGGTCTGAAACACAATAAAAAAAAAATCCGGTGAGGTTTCACTTTATTAGTTCAGGGAATATCTCCACAATCTATGCCCCAGAGCCCGTTTCAACTGATCTCTGAAGTTGCCATCCCCTAGAGCAGGCTTTCTCAGGGTGGGGAGGGGAGCTACTTTTGTTCCCCAGGGCGTATGTGATCATATCTGAACACATTTTTGGGTTGTTACAATTTGGGAGAAAGGTGCTACTGACATTTAATATAGAAAGACAAAAGATGGATGCTGCTAAACATCCTACAATGCCCATGTCAGCTTCCCCAACAGAGAATGATTTAGCGTAAATGTGAATAGTGACCAGGCTGAGAAACCCGGCCCTACAGTTCCATCTCAGTCCTCCTTTCATAAGTGCTTCATATCCATGTGTCTTTGAGAAGGTCTCTTCAATGCTTGGGGCTGCATTCCTTCTAAACCTTGCCTTCTTGTGCTGTGTTTGGCCCAGGTGAAGCAACTGGGATTCTGTCACCAAGCCCAGCTCAGATTCCTGGGCTCTTCTTAGGTAGGAGAGTGGCAGGAATAGACTTTTTCTTGCAGAGAGAAATTGGGCTATTCTGTAGGATTCTGTAAGATTAAAAAAAAAAATAGATTTTCAATTTCCAGTAACAATTTATATTTTAATATTGGCAAAATGTATCTGTTTTTCAATAAAATTTCCCTTAGATATACAAAAGCTCCTGATGAATTACAAGTGAACCCACAGAAAAATGAGAAAAATGTGGTATCTATATACGGAAGTCACTGCACATATCAGAGAAATACCAATCATGGTTTACATCGTCATTCAAAAAGTCATTGGACAGCCCAGCAAAATTCTTAGACCTCAAATTTACTGTGCATTCATTATTGCATTCATTTTTCACAGATGCTGCTTGTGATAAGGCCTATTCTGCAGTCCATGACTGTCATATCCCAATGAAACTGCTAGTTACCAAGTAGCTAATTCAGTAAGGATTTTTAGACTTTCTATAGCCATATTGAAGAATAAGTAGATATAATAAAAGTGCCTCTACAGTTATGAACCTATTCCTTTAATAATTAAATATTGAAAAAAATATTTGACATGTAGTTTTTTAAAAATCAAGAATAATAACTTTTTTCTAAAACCAATTATGCTTATCAAAAGTGAAAATATTTTTAGACATTCTAATCTTCTAAAGGAAGATATACAATATAACCCATTGTTATAATAAGGGGACTTGAAACCATTTAACTAGAGCAACAGTCATAGTCAAGGAAACTATTTCTAGATTTCCTGGCGCTCCCAAGAGGAATTAACAAACGTGGTCCACACAATGCAGATTTATATTCTAATCAAATATTACCCAGTTTGCTTAAGTGAAATGTGAACTAAAGGAGAAGTGTGCCTATTATAAGGGCACTGAATATGCAAAGAAAAATAACATGGTTCAGGCCCTCTAGAATTTTAGTCTAGTCAGCAAACATGCATTTCCAGTTTTTAGTAGGTAATATGACAAATGCTACATTAAGATATAATATTCTGTTACTAGTCTCAAATAGGAAAAATAGGGCTTTAGATATGCTACTGAACAGCAAGGAATTGTATTTCAGTATCTAAAATGAAATGCTCAAGACTTAGTTGTTATTCAAATAAATTCAACATTTTTTTTTTTTTTGAGACAGAATTTTGTTCTTGTTGTCCAGGCTGGAGTGCAGCAGCCTGATCTCAGCACACTGCAACCTCTGCCTCCTGGGTTCAAGCGATTCCCTTGCCTCAGCCTCCCAAGTAGCTGGGATTACAGGTGTGCGTCACCATGCCTGGCTAATTATTTTTTGTAGTTTTAGTAGAGATGGAGTTTAACCATGTTGGCCAGGCTGGTCTTGAACTCCTGATCTCAGGTGATCCACCTGCTTCTGCCTCCCAAAATGCTGGGATTACAGCCATGAGCCACCGCGCCCAGCCACTCACTGAACTTCTACTTACAATATACTTAATGGAATAATTACAATATACTTAATGGAATTTGCCAAGATTAGTTTTGTCATATTCATCACTTTCAAATACTTTATTCTATAGACTGAGCGAGACTGAATCCTTGCTATAGAAGTACCAAGTTCTATTAATGGACAATTATTTAACCCTGAAAAAAACACAAAAATTGAAAATAAAATGTCTGACAATATAATTATCTGGCTCATAAGGAGTTGTAAGCATGGAAGATGCATATAAAGTTCTGAGAAGAGTGTCCAGAATATGGTACATGCACAACCAAAGACACAGACTATGACCAGACTTTAAATATGACAAGTGGAGGTAAGTGCAACAGTAAACATCCTCAATCTGCAACCCTCCAAAATCAGCAGACAATCAATTCAATTGAAGTGCCAATCCATCCACAACCTGTGGTAACCTGAACACATAACTAAAGTGAGGGAAACATTCTCGTGCCTCCTGGCGTGAGATGGAAAACATTACTGGCTATATTTGGATCCACATTACTAAGTTCTGGTGTTTGTAAATAATTACGGTGTTAATGGATGCTTTGTAATCACCATTTGCCTATCCGGTGAAGAATCAAAATGGGGAATATAGCCTCATTTTCTTAACATTTAAGAACCATGTTTCTTAAAGGAACATTGTTCCATTAACAATGGAAGAGGAACACGTGCCTCTTCCATTAACTCAGCATTTCTCTGTCCAGGAAGACTAGCCTCCAGGGCTACTGAGGTTATTCTGTATGTAAAAGTTAAAGCAAAAGCCAAAGTAAAAAAAAAAAAATGCTATAATCTGAGATATAGAATCATGATGGTTTCAGGTTTTCCATTACTATGAAGCAAAATGACTTACTTAAAATCAGCTTAAAAAATAGAATTTTGGAAGATAAAACTGGGAGAAGGGAAAATATAACATTTTAAAAGTGACAATTTCACAATTTGAAAAACTATTAAAATGATATATTCTTTAAGGAATAAAAGCATGTCGTTGAGCTGTTTTAAATTGAATGAAAACATAATGAAAACTATTGATGAAAACATAGTGAAGAAGTTACCCAGGACATCACCCTGATTGAACATCACACTGAGGAACAGAAAGTAGGGATGAAATTATAACATACGCATACAGCTACTAGGTTAAGTTTTTCAACTCTTTACATTACAACAAAGGGATAGGAGGATGAAGCTGATTCTCATGGTGGATGGCATCTAGAGCTCAAAATAAAAATATGAGTAACACAATTCTCAGGGATGGCTTCATTAGGATTATTTTAATAAGAATTATTTTGCAAAGCAGTTTTATTGTAAGGGTCTAAGAATAAAAAGTGAAAGGCCACTTAGCTTGAACAAGACCCCAATAATCTACTACTTAACAAAAACTTCTGTCCCAAGGCTCAAGTGTGTAACCATGGCCTTTATTCTTGAGCTCCTGCTTCATTTGCACAAAAGTCTTTGCACAAAATACACAGGGATGTACATCTATATTGTGTATATGTAAATATATACAAGTAAGCACATATATACAAAGTGCATGCATGTAGATATATATGCACAGACATTATAATGTATATGTGTTATGTATGCTGTGTGTGTGTGTGTGTGTGTGTACATAGTATTTTTAAAAAAGGAGATATATTTGTGGACGTAATTTTCCTGAGAATAAACATTTTCAGATATATATCCAGAACAAAATTTTTAAATAAGCTATGCACTAGCTAAAACAGAAGTTAATCACAATATTATTTTACTGCTATTTTGGTATCACAACTTGGGCTTCTGCAAATGAGTGTCATTGGCTGATGTTCCTGTGCATTGGATCACATTCATATTCAACCAACTCAAAGATGTTCCACTCACTGCTCACACCCACATAGATGTTTATTTTAAGCAAGTCATCAGAATGTGTCAACTACAGTTGTCAATATGGTATTTTATATGAAAAAGCATTGCGTGTGCATTTTAAGTAATTTAACAACAATTAGATTACTAATTAACTAAATTCAATAAATAAGTTATTGATTTAATAATGCACAACAAAGTTACTTCAAACTGGAAAATAAGGAATATGAGCCAAAATTGAATCAGTTTGCTCAAAAGACCAAATCTGAAGGACTATAGAAGAATGTGACCTGGGCCAGGCGCGGTGGCTCAAGCCTGCAATCCCAGCACTTTGGGAGGCCGAGACGGGCGGATCACAAGGTCAGGAGATCGAGACCATCCTGGCTAACACTGTGAAACCCCGTCTCTACTAAAAATACAAAAAACTAACCGGGCGAGGTGACGGGCGCCTGTAGTCCCAGCTACTCGGGAGGCTGAGGCAGGAGAATGGCGTAGTCCCGGGAGGCGGAGCTTGCAGTGAGCTGAGATCCGGCCACTGCATCCCAGCCTGGGCGACACAGCGAAATTCCGTCTCAAAAAAAAAAAAAAAAAGAATGTGACCTGACTTATGAACTATGTCACCCAAGCCCACACCCTCACCATACTAAGTTTCGAGGCTTCAAATGTCAGGATTCTAATAATGCACCTGTTCGAAACTAACTGGGAAACTGTCTGGCCGTACATTTTTCCTTTTCTCCTTAATGTGTATGTGTAAGCATTTTTTAAAATACTGGAAATTTGGTGGCTTTGTGTTTTATTTCTATGGAACTTTCAAGAATGTCTAGCACAGGTATGCAATAAAACAGAAATAATAGTAGTTCTATTAATGCTTCTGAGTTCAGGATATTCCTCAACAGTGTTTTACTAAGGGACCAATACGTAGTGTCTCCTCAATGGTTCTACTTCCTTTGGAATAAAAGTAAACTTTGTGGCTTGGACCAAAAGCTGCCTCCAATATTCCTCATTCTTCCTCTTACATTCATTCTCATGACTTCCTCCCCTACTTTATTCCTAAACTATTTAAAATTAACTTTCAACTTTGATGAAAACACAGGAAAGAAGACATTACCCAGAACATCACCCTAACTGAACATCACGCTGATGAACAGAAAACATGGATGAAATTATAATATATGCATACAGTTGCTAGGTCAAGTTTTACAACTCTTTTCATTTTAACAAAGGGATAGGAGGAATGAAGCAGATTCTTATAGTAAATAGCATCTACTCAAAATTTTCAAAGTGAGTAAAACAATTCTCAACGATGGCTTCATTAGAACATTATTCTAATAAGAATTATTACCCAAAGCAGATTTATTGTAAGGTTCTAAAAATACAAAGTGAAGGACCCCTGGGCTTGAACATGCTCTTTCCTCCTCACTTATATCCATTCCAGTTGCCACGTCCTATTAACCACCTACGTCCAAGTTGAAAATGCATCTCCAGGATATCTTAATCACATGCACTCATGTCCAGGATGCTTGCTCTCTGCAGGTGGTACAAGGCTCTCCTCCCCTGTACTGACATGCCATGCTATCTATGTATATCACAATATCTATTATTATTATTATTTTTTTTTGAGATGGAGTCTCGCTCATCGCCCACGCTGGAGTACAGTGGTGTGATCTCAGCTCACTGCAAGCTCTGCCTCCTGGGTTCACGCCATTCTCTGCCTCAGCCTCCCGAGTAGCTGGGACCACAGACATCCACCACCACGCCAGGCTAATTTTTTCTTTTTTTTTGTATTTTTAGTAGCGACAGGGTTTTACTGTGTTAGCCAGGGTGGTCTCGATCTCCTGACCTCGTGATCCGCCCATCTCGGCCTCCCAAAGTGAACATCTATTAATTTCTAATCTGTCTATTCGTGTCTCAGAAAAACAAAGGAGCGTCTTTCATGCTTGTACCCTTTGCCTGCTACAGTATCTGGCACTTAAAAAGGCCTCAATAAATCTTGAATGAGTAAATGAATGGATGGTTTTGCTTTCTTTTTTCTGGAAGCATTAGAGCATTAGAGTGTCCCAGGAGCTTATACCTTAGTTCTGTGTTAAATTGTGCTTCCTGAACTGTGGCATTCATTGTCATGCTGAGATAAATTTACCAAACATTTGTTTGAAAAGCATGAGCAGCCCTTAAATTAACCTCAGGACAATTACTATATATATCAGTCTGTTCCAAAATGAAAGACCAGAAAAGAATGTGACTAGTTTTATATTTGTATAAAATACAACTATATAAAAACACATTACTGATCCAGAAAAATTTCTTCCTGAACTTCACAAAAGGCTCTAGAGACTCAAATATGGTCAGTGTGTTTAGTTCTCTTTCAGGAAAGAAACAACCCAGGGGTTAGAACTAGTTCTTTCCTGTAGCCAAGGAATGGGAACAGGGAGGGCTCTTTGGTGTGTGTGATGGTTAAATTAGGTGTCAACTTGACTGGATTTAGTAACACCTAGAAAGCTTGTAAAGCAAATTTTGGAGTATGTCTGTGAGGGTGTTTCCAGAGGAGATTAGCTTGTGAATCTGAGTAGACCAGATGGGAAAGGTCTGCCTTTAATGTCCAATGTGGATGGGCCCTATCCAATCAGCATGGGGGCAGGGTGCAAAAATAGACGAAAGGCCAATGTGTCCATCTATGTCCTGGAGCTGGGACGCACTCTTCCTCCTCTTTCTTGGACATCAGAACTCCAGGCTTCTGGCCTTTGGACTCCAGGACTTGCACCAGCAGACCCCTTGGTCCTTAGGCCTTCACTCTCAGACTGAGAGTTACACAGTTGGGTTCCCTGGTTCTGAGAGTCTGACTTAGACTGAAACACATCACTGGCATCCCAGGGTCTTCAGCTTGCGAATGGTCCATTGTGGGACCTCTCAACCTCCACAACTTTGCGAGGCTACTCTCTTAATAAATCCCCTCTCATATGTCTATATACATATCCTCTTGGTTCTGTCTGTCGGGGGACCCTAACCAATACAGTGTGCACCTATATGTTCGTTTGTACATGGTTGTGGGGATGGGAGGAATGAATGGGGTGGGAACAGGTCGGAAGCTGAACAAGGCAATGAGATATTTTAAAAACTAATGCGCAGGAAAATGTCAACCGATGCAAGCAGAGGACTGATGTTCACAAAATCTGGAGGGGAATCTGTAGCATCCCCAAATTCAAAGAGGCCAGGGCACCTGGGAAGTTTCCAGGAAACAGCCAAGGTTCTGAGGTCCAGAATGAAAGTAAACAGCACATGGTTAAAAAGAATGGAGAAGAGAGGGGCTCTGGACTTCTTGAATACTGGTTTCTAAGCATCTTGGCTTGTATACCCAATTAATAAAATTATTTTGAACATGTACTCCCAAAATAAATGCATTTTTAATTAAATTATATGTATGCACTATTGTCTATTATATGTGTGTAAAACTTTCAAAGCTAGAAATGGGAAAGAATGAGAAAAACTGTGTTCAAGAATATCTCCGTAGGTTACTTATTTTTAAAGGGGAAAAAGGGAAAAGTTTGTCTTTACAATGAATGTATCTGAGGGACACCCCCATAACTAAGTGATCAAATTGAACATCATCAAAAAACTGACCAACTGACATGATTTATCCTATTGAGACACACTGAGAACAGCAATTCATCATCTATGTGGTTTGCCTGCCCAAAATATTTATCCTAACGTAATCACAGGAAATGAAAGGTATCCAGATCATAAAGGAAAAAGTGAAGCTAGCTCTAGTTGTATATGACATAATTTTGTATACGGGAAATCTTACGGAATCTTTCAAAAACGGTATTTAGAAAGCTAATAAGTGATTTCAGCATTATGCACACAATTAATTCTATTTTTACATTCTAGCAATGAACACTCTGAAAATGAAATAAAGAAAGCAATTTTCATTACAATAGTATCAAAAATAAAATGCTTGAGAATAAATTTAATAAGAGAAACTTGCAAACTGGAAACAAAAATAACTTCATTGAGAATAACTAAGGGAGACCTAAGCAAATGGAATGACATTACTCGTTCATAGATTTGAAGACTCAGTATTGTTTAAATAGCAATACCCACCTACTCCAAATCGATTAGAGAGCTCTTTTAAAATCTCAGCCTCCTTTTTCCCAGAAATTGATAAGCTGATTTAAAAATCCATATGGAAATGCAAATGACTCATAATGCTCAAAACAATTTAGTAAGAAGGAAAACAAAATTGGAGAACTCACATTTTCTGACTTCAAACTTACTCCAAAGCTACAGTAATCAAGACAGTGTGGTAATGGCTTAAAGATAGTTATAAAGATCAATGGAATATAATTTAGAGGCCAAATTAAAAACAACAATAACAACCAAAGCACTTAGAATTACAGTCAATTTATTTTGATAAGGGAGTTAAGGAAATTTAAGAGAGAAAGAATAATCTTTTCAACCAATGAAGTGTGGAAACTGGATGTCTTTATGAAAAATAGAAAAAACAATTAAGTTACACTAGTAATTCACAAAATGTGCAAAAAAAAAAAAGACCCTTAAAATGAATACCTAAATATAAATGCTAAAACTAAAAAACCCTTAGAACAAAACAAGTATAACTCTTCAGGATCTGAAATTAGAAAATGGTTTCTTAGATATGACACCAAAAGCACAAGAAACAAAAGAAAAATACATAAATTTACTTCAGAAAAATGGAAACTTCTGTGCTACAAAAGACATTATTAAGAAATTAACAGACAAACCAGATAAATGTAATACAATATTTAAAAAATCACATATCTGATAAAAGTCTAATGTCTAGAATGTATGATGGACACACTTAACCATTAAAAAGACAAATAACCCAATTTAAAAATGGACAAAAGATTTCAACAGACCTATTTCCAGAAGATATATATAAATGGCTAATAAGGACAGGAAAAATGCTCAACGTAGTCATTACAGAAATGCAAACAAATCACAATTAGGTATCATTTCACGCTGACAAGGATGGCTATGATAAGCAACTCAGACAAGACATATAAATGCCACACATGATTTTTGATTAATGCTTTATACAAAAGAAACAAATAGAAAACACTTGATTGTGACAATTAGCACTGTATATTGGGTATTAGTAGTATATCAATGTCAGTTTCCTGAACATAACCCTTATATTGTGATTGTAAAGAAAAATAACCTTATTCTTTAGAGATGTGCAGTTAAATCTTCAGGCTTTTGTTACTCTGATGCTGGCAACTCTTAAACAGTTCAACAGCAATAATTTTTAAAATTACGTATATAGAGATGAGGTAAATGTAGCAAGATGTCAATAATTTGTAAATCTAAGTAAAGATATATGGTTGTTTCTTTTAGTTATACTTAATAATTTTTGCATTGTATGTTTTAAACTTTTCAAAATAAAAAAAATTAGGAATAATAAATAAAAGGTTAGGGTAATCATAAATATAAAAATCAATATTGTTATATTTTTAACTACACTTCAATGCATCATCTGTGCACATCATCTGTGCAAACATACTTTAGAGATGATCATGTCTAGGAAAAAGATATTTAGTTCCTAGGATCTGGTGGTTTTGTGTGTTAAATCTACTTTTAGAAGTCTTAAAACTTTCTAAAAGTTTTAACATGCATTTCGGGCACCTCCAAATACACTGTTTAAATATCTCTATAAACCTACGGTTCCTCTCAAAATTTACTAAGTAGTAGCACTTCAGTTAAAGAACAAATTAAAGCTTCTGTTATTTGAAAAGTAGCCTGTAAAGACCATTAAATTTTATTAACATCTTTGAATGGACATAAAGTGCCTTGAAAAGTTAGGGACGTTCTCAGTTGAGCAATGCCATCAACTCTGGACTTCTTTTTGCTAGAGGACTGATTGTGCTCTCAATCCTCTGAGCATGAAGCATGAGATGCCTTGTGGCTTTGCACAGCCGTGAGGGCACCAGTTACACCCTGACGCATGCTCCTAGCCTCTTCCTAATAGTGCCACCTGCTGTAACGGGGA
This sequence comes from Mandrillus leucophaeus, assembly GCF_000951045.1. NCBI lineage: Eukaryota > Metazoa > Chordata > Mammalia > Primates > Cercopithecidae > Mandrillus > Mandrillus leucophaeus. The sequence continues at coordinate 2,344,777 of NW_012109807.1, read as the reverse complement.
CATGAAGCATGAAAAAATTGTACCTCCCTGCGAGAAATACCTTTACAAATACAGATTTAACCCTTCCTAGTAGAGATAATAGTATCACACAAAACATTGGGGGGAGTTCTAATAAGAAGAAAAGAGCCACCTTCCCCACTTACAGATAATAATGAAAGCTTCTCAAAAGATTTTTCTCACCTCTGGCTTCTATGTTTTTCCTATATTCATTATAGATTGTTTTTCTGTGTATTTGTTGAATTGAAGGAAACATTATGCATTGTTTTTCATATATTATTTTATATTAGAAACCGGAATGTTTTTTCAATTGCTAGGGCAAAGAAAAATAAAACAGGAAAAGTGTTACTAGTCATAGCTCCTAGAAATAACGATACTGTGATTCAATTGTTCTGGCAATGTTTCACTGTGGTGCACTATACTTAGACGATGTAGCAGGTAAAATTGAAATTCTGATGGGTGTGAGGAAGATCCTGAACCCAGAAATCATTATTCATCCTAGAGTTCATGTAAGAACCATGTATTGCTCAGCTTTACAAGGTAATAAGGAAAAATAAAGTCAGGATCTACCTAAGTCACAAAAAATAAAATTATATGAAGGTAACACTATCACCATCTTTAAAATATATAAATACATTGAATATTGTATGTATGTATCAGACAAATGTGTACACAGACTCAGAGGATGAGGTAGAAAAAGAAGATAAAGTCAATTGGACAAACTGTAACCAGCCAGAGGATCTGGTCAAAGGATATAGGAGAGTCCATTCTGCTACTGTAACACATTTTTTATCTGTTTGAAATTATTCTTCTCATTTTGTTAAAGAGTTGGGGTCTCACTCTGTCACTTAAGCTAGAGTGCAGTGATAAGATCATAGCTCACTGCAGCCTCAAACTCTTGGGCTCAAGTGATCCACCTGCCTCAGCCTCCTGAGTATCTGGGACTACAGACATGCACCACCATGCATGGCTAATATTTTCATTTTTTTGTAGATACAGGGTTTTGCTATGTTGTCCAGGCTGATCTCAGACTCCTGAGCTCAAGTGATCTTGCTGCCTCCGTCTCCAAAACAATGGGATTACAGGTGTGAGACTCTGTATTGGGCTAAAATTATACCATAATAAAAAAATTACTTAGAATAATCTAAATGTTCACTTACTCAGAAAATATAGGACACACCTTGACATTTCCTTTAACTATTTAGCAATAGTTTTTTCTCATTTTCCCTTTGTTGAGTTAATTTAAATAAAGTTATACCTGCTTTGACACATCAGAATTTTAAAAATATTTTCTTGAGATGCCCATGGCCTCATAAGTGTTATGTGTACACATTATACCCTTTTCAAATAGTACCTTTTACAGCACTTTATGGTCCTATATATGAAGTATTTTGAACACTTTATGGTGCTAGAAACTTCAGATCATTTATTTCACCTGATTTCTTCAAAAATTTGGTGAAATCATTATGGCAAATATTATCGTTCCCATTTACAACTGAGAAAACTAAAAGTCATAGTGAATAATTGCTGTCTTAAGAGTGTATGCATTCTGAAGAAACTGACATCCACTTCTACATCCTGTGGTGTGGGATCCCAGGGTAAAAGGCAGTTCGCTACAGGGCTTCTGCCTCATTGTATTGGTTTCCTAGGGTTTCAGTATTCAGTTACTATGCGTTTAGTGACTTCAAACAATACAGATGAACTCTTACAGTTCTAGAAGTTAGAAGTTTAAAATGTCTAGAGCTGCATTCTTTCTGGAGATCTATGGGAGAATCTTTCTCCCCTTTTCCAGCTTCTGGCAGACACCAGCATTCCTGAGCTCGTGGCCCCTTCCTTGATCTTCAAAGCCAGCCATAGCACCTTCTCTCTGACCTTCTGCCTCTCTCTTACAGGGATCCTGATGATTCTATCAGGTTTATCTGGAAAATTCAGAATAATCTCCTATCTCCAAACACTTGAGTTCCTTTTTCCATGTACTATATTAGTAGGTTCCAGGCATTAAGATGTGCACATGTTTAAAGAACCATTATTCCACCTAAAACAATCATCCTATAAAAAGATCCACATACTGAAAGCTTCCAATTAGCTTTGTAGTGCTTATTTATTTTATGATCAGTAGAAACAAAAATAAAACAAAATTTGAAATACAAGAGAAAAGATAATAAATTAGAAAGTAATTGAGGTTGTGGCCGGAATTGGTGGGTTCTTGGTCTCGCTGACTTTAAGAATGAAGCCATGGACCCTCGCGGTGAGTGAGTGTTATAGTTCTTAGAGATGGTGTGTCCGCAGTTTCCTCCTTCTGGTGAGTTCGTAGTCTCACTGACTTCAAGAGTGAAGCTGCAGACCTTCGCCGTGAGTGTTACAGTTCTTAAAGGTGCCGCCTCTGCAGCTGTTTGTTCTTCCCAGTGGGTTCGTAGTCTTGCCAGCTTCAGGAGTGAAGCTGCAGACCTTCGTGGTGAGTGTTACAGCCGGCATGTACACCTCATAAAGGCAACCTGGACCTGAAGAGTGAGCTACAGCAAAATTTATTGCAAAGAGTGAAAGAACAAAGCACTCACCACGTGGAAGTGGACCCCTGCCGGTTGCTGCTGTCTGGCTAGGGCAGCCTACTTTTATTCCCTTATCTGGCCCCACCCACATCCTGCTGATGGGTCCATTTTGCGAGAGCTGATTGGCCCATTTTATAGAGAGGTGATTGGTCCATTTTGACAGTGTACTGATTGGTGCGTTTACAATTCCTGAGCTAGACACAGAGTGCTGATTGGTGCATTTACAATCCTTTAACTAGACATAAAGATTCTCCAAGTCCCCACTAGATTAGCTAGATACAGGGTACTGATGGGTGTATTTACAAACCTTGAGCTAGACACAGGGTGCTGATTGGTGCATTTAGAATCCTTGAGCTAGATACAGAGTGCAGATTGCTGCATTTACAATCCTTTAGCTAGACACAGAGTGCTAGACAGAAAAGTTCTCCAAGTCCCCACTAGGTTAGCTAGAGACAGAGTACTGATTGGTGTTTTTACAAACCTTGAGCTAGATACAGAATACTGATTGGTGTATTTACAAACCCTGAACTAGACACAGAGTGCTGATTGGTGTGTTTACAATCCCTTAGCTAGACATAAAGGTTCTCCAAGTCCCCGCTAGACCCAGGAGTCCAGGTGGCTTCACCTAGTGGATCCTTCACTGGGGCTGCAGGCAAAGCTGCCCACAAGTCCCCTGCCGTGCACCTACACTCCTCAGTCCTTGGGTAGTCGATGGGACTGGGCACCCCGGTGCAGTGGGCAGCACTTGTTGGGGAGGCTCCGGCTTTGCAGGAGCCCCTGGCAGCATGGGGGAGATTGGGGCATGGCTGGCTGCAGTTCCCGAGCCCTGCCCCACGGGCAGGCAGCTTAGGCGCGGGAGGCAGCTTAAGTGTGGGGAGAATTCGAATGCAGCAATGGTGGGTTGGCACTGCTGGGGACTGGCGCACCCTCCGCAGCTGCTGGCCTGGGTGCTAAGCCCCTCACTGCCCTGGGCCAGCGGCAGCATCAACCAGCCGCTCTGAGTGCAGGTCCGCTGAGCCCACACCCACCGGGAACTCGCGCTGACCCAGGAGGGCCGTGGCCAGCCCTGGTTCCCACCTGCGCTGCTCCCTCCACACCTCTCTGCAACCCGAGGGAGCCAGCTCCAGCCTCTACCAGCCCAGAGAAGGGCTCCCACAGTGCCGTGGTGGGCTGAAGGGCTCCTCAACCCCACCAGAGTGGACGCGGAGGCTGAGGAGAAGCCAAGAGCAAGGGTTGCTAGCATGTTGTCACCTCTCAAGGTGGTGCAACATCTGACTAACGGAATTTCAGAAAATGAAGAGATAGTTATAAAAAAAAAAAAAAAAGGACATTTCCCCTACTAAAAACCATAAACTCCAGAAATAAAGGGTACAAGACTTTAGATTTAAAATCTTAAGGACAAAGTTCAACAATTGATAAATTTCAGGACGCAGAGCATGAAGACAATTTCCCAAAATTCTAGAGGGGTCAGGGAAAATAGCTTTGCTAGACATATTTGGAACTAGGTGGCTCTAAATTCCTCAAGTGGTGATATCTGCTTTGGGAACGTCAAAAACTATCTCTACACTTTTTAGAAAAAAAGTTTTTCCCAAAGATTAGATACTCAAACAGTAAAACAAGGATGCTATAGTTTGAATAATTGTGTCCCCTCCAACATTTACCATAAAATACAATCCTCTGTGTGATGGTATGAAGAGGTGTGACCTGTGGGAGGGAAATTAAGACGTGGAAGCTCAGTCCCTGGGAATGAGATTAGCACCCTTATAAAAGGCCTAGAGAGAGCGGGCTCCTTCTCTTCCATGCTTCTGCAAGGTGAGGCCACAGCAACAAACTTCCATCTTGGGAGCAAGTGTAGTCCTCACCAGACACTAATGCTGGTTCTTTGATCTTAGACTTCCCAGCCTCCAGAACTGTAATAAATAAGTTTCTGCTCTTTATAAATTGCCTGCTGTAAGATATTTCGTTATAGCAACACAAATGGAGGAAGACAAAGGGTGATGTTTGAATAAACTTTTTTCAGATATGCAAATAAGTTTCAGATACGCAAAGACTAAAATAACTTGACTTCCCATATGTATTTTCCCAGCAACCTACTGTAGGATGTTTTCTCGGCAAATAAGAGAGTATGCCTAGAAAGCAGAATTTCTAGAATTCAGGAAACAGTCTTCACACTATGAAATGGTAAAAAGTCACCCCAAAAAGAGAGCTGTGCAGCAGATGTGGAGAGCAACCTGTCACAATCAAAACAGAAAATACACTGCGATGAGAGGTAGCTCTTAAGGAAGGGAGTAGAGGGGAAATTTGCATTTTTAACAAGTTTCCAGGTGCTGCTGATGCTTCTGGTTTTGGATCTGCACTTTAAGGGCCATCATCCTAGGGCATCAGTGGCCTCTGTGGCTGAAGGCTTTTTGCTGACTACAGGGGTATAGCAACTTAGTTACAGCCAAGCCACAAGTGCCCTGGAATTAACAGCCCTCAACGTGGAGGAAGTCACTGGATAAATACCCTCACTTTCATGCCTTTAGATAGGAGAACTCTGAATCTCCAGATGGGTAACTGGCTTAATGATGAATTCCTTATTGGCTTCTCCCTCTTCCTTGTCTCACTTCACCAATTTTCTACCAATGTTTCTTGAAACAACCTCTCAAATAAGCTTCTGGGAGAACCCAAACCATAATAGCGAGTGCTCAAGAAAATTAGTTTAATTAAATGAGCATAAAAACAATTAAAAAAATTAAACCTCACAGTAGTCCATTAAAATACTTTTGTATAGGCATCTGTTTGCTTTTATCATGCACTGCTGTTCAAATGGTTTATCTACTGCCCAAGAATTAACAGTGAGGCAGCATTAGAACTTTAAGTCTTAACTCCCAGTCTACTTCTTAAAATGACTTTAAAAATCACGTTAGTCATTTTCTTCAATTTCAAAAACAAATGTCCAGTTGGTTTCATTGAAATTTGAGTGGTCCTGTGGAAAGTAAAATACAGTAATTACTATTTATCTACCAGCTAGGACATTGCTGGTAGACTTACAACTGACACAGAAACTGGAGAAAGAAATTTAAATGATTTTTATTGATGCAGACTTTCAAGGAGTAACATTTCTATACACTAAGCTGGGAACAAGGAAATCTGTCAAACAGGAAGCACTTTTAAAAGCTGAGACATGAGAATAATGCTCGTCAGTTTTCCGTGGTGGACAAAGTGAGAGCGAAAGGTTTAGATCCTAAAAGAAAGGAGAAAGAAGTGCTTTTCAAAGCCTGGGTGATACTGCAGGTGACAGGGACCCCACTGCCTGAGGGCACTTCCATGGGCCACTGCAGCCTTCCCCCCACATACGCATGGTTTTATCCTCAGGCAAAGCTTCCTGGATTCAGTGAGAACCCTTTTCGAACATCAGATGGCATGTCACAGAGCTGCACACTGTCTCCTCCTGGGCTTATAATGAGTTTTCCTCACTGCTACTACGTGAGCTCCAAAATGCACATTAAAGGACACTGTCAATTAATGTTTGGATCAAAATGTGACCTACATTACTACTGACTGTCATGGAGACAGTTCTGCAGAGTCCAAACGTCTACTCATATATTTTCAACACTCTATTAATAAGAAGGTGTAATATTCAATTAAAAAGAGGTGATCCCTTAGGAACCACAAAAACAAAAGAATTCTGTATATTACCATTGGTTATGTGATATCATTTAATAAATTAACTGTTCCCTTGGAGCTATGCTCTTATCACCAAGAATAGAGAGAGATTCAGAAAACTTGGACTCAATACTCCCAACTTTTTCACTGAGAAGTCAGATCCCCTTACACAAATCTCGCTCTCTTTCTCAGTCCCAGTGCCTTTCTTCATAAAAAGGGGGAATTTGACTGCATGACCTCAAAGTCCACTTCCAACTCACATTCACTTACCTCTCTCTTCTTTTATCAATACTGGTACTTCACTTTCTGCTGGAACTTCATGAAAGAAAGAAGCAAAACAGGGCTAAAGAAAGGCTGGACTTTATCTGATGGTGAAAGATTAAAAATAGCAAAAACAATAAAAACACAACTAAATATAAATGTATTTACAAAGAAAAACAGGCTTCCCAAATCATTTGGATATTTGTCCTCTCCAAATCTCACGTTGAAATTTGATCCCCATTGTTGGAGGCGGGGTCTGGTGAGAGGTGTTTGGGTCGTGGGGTCAGATCCTTCATAAATAGATTAATGACCTAGGGGAGGGGTGTGAGTGAGTTCTCCCTCCATTAGTTCGTGAGAGGGTTGATTGTTAAAAAGAGCCTGGCATCTCCCACCTTGCTCTCCTGCTTCCTGTCAAGCCATGTGATATCTGCACACACCAGCTCACCTTTGCCTTCTACCATGAATAACAGCAGCCTAAAGCCCTCACCGGAAGCAGATGTTGGCACCATGCTTCTTATACAGTCTGCAGAACTGTGAGCCAAATAAACCTTTTATCTTTAAAACTTACCCAGCTTCAGGTATTCCTTTACAGTGGCATAAAGATACTACATGACTTCACACTATTTTTTTCCTTCATTATAGTGGAACTATGTATCTACAGGTTCTTCTTCTGTCTGCTATCTCAAAAAGAGGATCACCCTTCATTGTCGTGTGTAAAGGTGATTAAGGCAGGGTTTCAGAATCCTGCTCTGACCTGTAAAGACCTAGAACTTGCTACTTTTTCAACAGGTAAAAAAATAAAAGACGAACAAAAAAACCCTGAAAATTAATAACTGTTTTTGAACCCATCAGAGAATCTGGGTATACTGCTATCTCAAAATCTGGAAAGGTATATGAATCCAGAGGTCCCGGGTTAGAGCCAAAATCTGCTTACCTGAAACAAAACCACTGGAGTCACAAACAGGTGGGAACACATGAACAGTAATTTTGACAAATTGCTAGAAGCTGCATGTGGACTGTTGTGAGAATAAGAGGCTCACAATTTTAGGGGAAGCACACATTTTCATAGACTTTACCTGCAGGACCTCATTGGGTTATTATGGTAAAACTTTGCACAAGATCTCGTCAGGGCTGTGGATGAGGGAGGGGAAAGTAATCATTATAAAATGTATGAACTCCCATAGCCTTCTAGATAATGAAGATCTACCTGCCAGACTACGCCAGAGCCTAATACCACTTGGGGAAGGTCATTTCCCTGACTTCAGCCCCTTCTAGTCTTCCCGTCTTAAATATAAGAATGAGGGTTAAGAAACAACAGTTAATGACAGACCAGGAACAAATGCCCACTAAAAGATTTAATCTTAAGATTGTAGACACTTCCCTTCCTTCACAACTTGACTCAAAGAACTGTAAGACATGGACTCTGTCTGTGGAGGAAATGTTAGCAAAGCCCAGAAACAACAAGGAAGACAAGGGCACCAGAGAAATTTGAAGCATCTCTCACCTACAGCTACAGCAAACCTTAAACACAGCCTACTTCCTAACCAGACTAGTGTAAAATCTCACACTAGAATCGTTTTTATCACAATTTCTAATACTTGAGACAGTGTATTAAGATTTCAACAAAGAAATTACAGGCATAATAAGAGACAAGAAGAAACTCAAACTGAAGAGACAAAGCAAGCATCAGAACAAGACTAAAATATGCCACAAATTTTGGAATGATCAGACGTAGATTTAATCACAACTAATATGTCAATTATAATGCAAAAAAGTAGAAAATATGCAAGAAGAGGTGGTTAATAGAAACAAAAATATAGAAACAGTAAGAAAAAAACCAAAAAAGTCAAGAAATCAAAAACACTGTAACAGAAATGAAGAATGACTTTAATTTACTCAGTGTACTGCATAGGAGGAAGAAATAAATAAGTGAGCTTGAAGATATGTCAATAGACATTTTTCAAACTAAATTTCAAGAGAAAAAACATTGAACAATGAAAAAGCAGAGCAGAACATCCAAGAACTGTGGGAAAATTTCTAAAGATGTAGCTTTTGCAAACTCTAAGGAAATCATCAATATTTTCTAAGAGTATAACTGATACACTGAGAGGAGATATGGTAGAATATAAAATGCTCAATTAAAGCCAGAGAAAGCCAAAAAAAAAAAAATGAGGAAGTAAAAGAAGCAAAAAATAAGTGTAACAAATAGAAAACAGTTACAAACAAGCTATTCTAATAAGTCTATTAAAAATACAAGGAGCTGAATTAAATTTTAATTTTGGATAATATTGTGTGATGTTTTGGTATATGTATGACCCATGAAATATATGGGGCAACTTACTTGAACTATTTATTAAAATATAATCAATAATCACTTTGTAAATGATCTAAATATACCAATTAAAGGACAGAAATTTAAAAAGTGGGTATGTTGTCTACAAGAAATTAGTATTAAATATAAAGACTCAGCTAGATTAAAAGTGAAAGAATGAAGAAAGATATGCCTTCCTAACGCTAGTCAAAGAAATTTGTCTTACCTATTTAATTTCAAACAAAGCACTCTTTAGAGCAATGAAAATTATCAGGAAAAAGAGGAACCCTTTAAACTGATAAAGGGATTATTTCTCCAAGCAGTCATAGCAATCCTTAAGGAGTATGTAGCTAACAAGAGTATCAAAATACGTGAGGCAAAAATTGATATAACTGCAAGAAAAATAGAGAAGCCCACAATTATAGTGGAAGACTGCCAATACTTCTATTTTAGTAATTGATAGATCAGACAGACATAATATGAGTACGGTTATTGTTGACCTGAAGAGCTCCGGCATCGATTTTATCTAATTGACATCTATAGGCACTAAATTCAACAACAGTAGGGTATACGTTGTTCTCAAGTTCAAATGGAATATTCACAAGAAAAACCACAATCTGGGAAACTCAACAAACATTACAAATTTTAAAAGAAGATAAATTATATAAAGCATATTCTTAGACCACAATGGAATTAAAGTGGAAATGAATAACAGAAAGCAAGCCAGAAAATTCCCAAATTTTGGAGAAAAACAGCATACTTATAATAACACATTGGTCAAAGAAGTCCTGAGAAAAATTAAAACATATTTTAAACAAAAAAATAAGTGCTTTTTATAAAAACTTATGGAATAGAAGAAATAATGATTAGAGAAAAATTTATAGCATGGAATGCATGTGTTAGAAAAATGGAAAGATCTAAAACCATATTTCTCAGCTTCTTCCTTTACAGTCTGGAGAAGAAAAAGCAATATAACCCTAAAGCAAGATGGATAAATAGTATAAATTAAGCATAAATCAATGAAATTGAAACTGAAAACCAATAAAGAGAATCAACAAAACTAAAAGCTGATTCTTTCCAAAGAGTACTAAAATCGGTAAACCTCTAGACATAACAAAGGAAAATTTGAAAGAGTCACATTAATAATATTAGAAATGAAAGTTGGGTCATTATTACTGATATTATGAATAACAAAAAGAAAGTAAAAACTTTACTTCTAGCTAATATATGCCCACAAATTTGATAACTAAATGAAATGGGCAAAATTCCTTAAATGATCCAAAGCACTACAATTTGCCCAAAGAGAAATAGGTCCTCTTAATAGCCTCTAACTGTTAAATAATGTAAACATATTATTAACAGCCTTTCATAAGATAAAGTACCTAGCCTAAATAGTTTCAGTGGTAAATTCTACTAAATATTTTTAAAAGAAATGATATCAATTCTTCAGAGTCTCTTCCAAAAAGAAACTGTAGCAGAGGGAACACTTCCTAACAGAGCCAATGAGGCCAGCCTTCTCCTTACCAAAATCAGATAAGGTATTACAAGAAAAGAACAGTTATAGACCAATTTCTCCCATCAATATTGAAGCAAACAACCTTAGCAAAATATTAGCAAACCAAATCCAACAATATGTACAAATAAATTTTTGATATGGTTCAACATTAAAAAATCAGTCAATATAATCTATCATGCCAAAAAAATCAATCAATGTCATCTATCATGCCAATACACTATAGAAGAAAGATCCTATTATCATCTCATTTTGGTACCAGAAAGGGGTCCATATCCAGACCCCAAGAGAGGGTTCTTGGATCTCTCACAAGAAAGAATTCAAGGTGAGTCCATAGAGCAAAGTGAAAGCAATTTTAATAAGAAAGTGAAAGGAATAAAGGAGTGGCTACTCCATAGGCAGAGCAATGGCTTGAGTTACTCAACTGAGGACACTGTTACTTCTTGATTATACGCTAAACAAGAGATTGATTATTCATGAATTTCCCAGGAAAAGGGTGGGCAACTCTCAGAACTGAGAGTTCCTAACCCTTTTAGACCATATAGGGTAACTTCTGAAAGTTGCTATGGCATCTGTAAACTGTCATGGTAGTGGGAGTGTATTGTAGCTTGCTAATATATTATAATTAGCCTATAGTGAGCTGTGAGGACACCCAGAGGTCACTCTCATCGCCATCTTGGTTTTAGTGAGTTTTGGCTGCCTTCTTTACTGCAAGCTGTTTTATTCGCAAGGTATTTATGACCGATGTCTTCTGCTGACCTCCTATCTCATCCTGTGGCTTAGAATGTCTAACCTCCTGGGAATGCAGCCCAGTAAGTCTCAGTCTTATTTTACCCAACTCCTATTCAAGATGGAGTTGCTCTAGTTCAAATAACTCTGACATTTCCTGCCTCCCTTTTACAAGGGAACCCTTAATCCTAAGGATTGCAGATGTATGAAGATCCATCTTCTGTAACTTCTTCATGCTGAATAGGGGCAATGACATTCTTGCCTAAGTATTCGGGTCTTTTGTAATCAGGGTAGAGAGGAGCTCAGCCAGAAAGTGCTAGCATGGTAAGGACCATTCACAATTCAGTTCTGACAAAAGGGGACATCTGGAAGATTAATAAGTGTTCAGTTTAAGAAAACATTCGGTACGCTTATCCTGCATTCCTACACAAAGAATACAATAGCAATATATTCCATGACAGCAAAGCAAAATAAGCAAAATTACCCCAAGTAAACTAAACAAGAAGGTTTTCCATGAACTGGACAATTGTTGGAAACAGGCTGTTATGGGGTTGCTAGCTGATCCCAAAAAGTGCACAGAATTAGAATATTGATTCAGGTTTTTACATTACCCACCCCTTGTGTTTCTTCTGAGCAGCAGCCAGAGATCACTGGTTCGTTCACTGGAATAAGAAGAATTAGTTTAAATGTCAGAAAAAAAACCCTCAAAAGCAACTGATGAGACTAGAATCTAATAACAGGTGTGCCATAGTTCTTGAAGTATAACTTTTTTTCTCTCCAATTTTCCATTTTTTAAATTTATTTTTTATTATACTTTAAGTTATAGGGTACAACTGCACAACGTGCGGGTTTGATACATAGGTATACATGTGCCATGTTGGTTTGCTGCACCCATCAATTCGTCATTTACATTAGGTATTCCTCCTACTGCTATCCCTCCCCCCTCCTCTCACCCCACAACAGACCCCGGTGTGTGATGTTCCCCGCCCTGAGTCCAAGTGATCTCATTATTCAATTCTCACCTGTAAGTGAGAACATGTGGTGTTTGGTTTTCTGTTCTTGTGAAAGTTTGCTGAGAATGATGGTTTCCAGCTGCATCCATGTCCCTACAAAGGACATGAACTCATCCTTTTTTATAGCTGCATAGTATGCCATGGTGTACATGTGCCACATTTTCTTAATCCAGACTGTCATTGATGGACATCTGAACTGGTTCCAAGTGTTTGCTATTGTGCCACAATAAACATAAGTGTGCATGTGTCTTTATAGCAGCATGATTTACAGTCCTTTGGATATATACCCAGTAATGGGATGGCTGGGTCAAATGGTATTTCTAGTTCTAGATCCTTGAGGAATCACCACACTGTTTTCCACAATGGTTGAACTAGTTTACACTCCCACCAACAGAGTAAAAGTGTTCCTATTTCTCCACATCCTCGCCAGCATGTGTTGTTTCCAGACTTTTTAATGATCACCATTCTAATTGGCATGAGATGGTATCTCATTGTGGTTTTGATTTGCATTTCTCTGATGACCAGTGATGATGAGCATTTTTTCATGTGTCTGTTGGCTGCATAAATGTCTTCTTTTGAGAATCGTCTTTCATATCATTTGCCCACTTTTTGATGGGGTTGTTTTTCTCTTGTAAACTTGTTTGAGTTCTTTATAGGTTCTGGATATTAACCCTTTGTCAGATGGGTAGATTGCAAAACTTTTCTCCCATTCTGTAGATTGCCTGTTCACGCTGATGGTAGTTTCTTTTGCTGTGCAGAAGTTCTTTAGCTTAATTAGATCCCATTTTGTTTATTTTGGCTTTTGTTGCCATTGTTTTTGGTGTTTTAGTCATGAAGTCCTTGACCATGCCTATGTCCTGAATGGTATTGGCTAGGTTTTCTTCTAGGGTTTTTATGGTTTTAGGTCTAACATTTACGTATTTAATCCATCTGGAATTAATTTTTGTATAAGGCATAAGGAATGGATACAGTTTCAGCTTTCTACATATGGCTAGCCAGTTTTCCCAGCACCATTTATTAAATAGGGAATCCTTTCCCCATTTCTTGTTTTTGTCAGGTTTGTCAAAGATCAGGTGGTTGTAGATGTGTGGTGTTATTTCTGAGGGCTCTGTTCTTTTCCATTGGTCTATATATCTGTTTTGGTACCAGTACCATGCTGTTTTGGTTACTGTAGTCTTGTAGTATAGTTTGAAGTCATGTAGTGTGATGCCTCCGGCTTTGTTCTTTTTGCTTAGGATTGTCTTGGCAATGCGGGATCTTTTTTGGCTCTAGATGAACTTTAAAGTAGTTTTTTCCAATTCTGTGAAGAAAGTCATTGGTAGCTTGATGGGGATGGCATTGAATCTATAAATTACCTTGGGCAGTATGGCCATTTTCACTATATTGATTTTTCCTCTCCATGTGCATGGAATGTTCATCCATTTGTTTGTGTCCCCTTTTATTTAGTTGAGCAGTGGTTTGTAGTTCTCCTTGAAGAGGTCCTTCATATCCCTTGTAAGTTGGATTCCTAGGTATTTTATTCTCTTTGTAGCAATTGTGAATGGGAGTTCACTCATGATTTGGCTCTCTGTTT